>NC_143208.1:6240348-6558197 GCF_030267445.1 Bombyx mandarina
CACCCGCAATGTTACAATGTTTTATTTGATTAGTTTAAGCGTTTAATATTCAAAGCTCAGTGAATGTAACGGACGGGTGCGTGTACATAAGTAATTGGCGAGGATCGTGCGGAATTTGAAATAAGCTTATCCCGCACGACATCGCAATACCATTGATACATGATGACAATTAAAGAAGGCGGCGAGCGGCGGCTGTTTGCGATTAATACCGGCGCAAGCCGGACCATCCTGTTCTAAGCGGTTCCTAAATGAAGGCGTTGATCCCTCAACATGTGTCGCAATTGCAAACGCAAAGTATCTTGGGAGAGGTCGTGTATTTCGCTAGCCCAACACGTAAAAGAAGATTCTAGTACATCTTTAAACTGCCATTCGTATTGCAACGATGCGTTGTCAAAGTGAATAAAAACCGAGCGTGCTCAAAAATTTATCAAATAAAAACTGTAAAATCAAACAACGTATGTTGAACGATATGAGATCATTTTGTTTTTGTTATTCTTAAAGGCTCTTCCTGTTGTCGGTGAAACAGAAAAAAAAAAATATATCTACACGATTACATTTACGTTGACTTCCAGTCATAGAATATCGACTATTGAGTAACGTTTATGAATATCGGTAGCAATGGATCTGTTGCTGAATTTACGAACTTCGTTGTCAGGTTTCTCGTGTAAAACGGTGGCGGAGTTCATCTGCAGCGATGATTATACATTGCGTATTGGTGAAATATAAATTTGCTAAAACAACAAATAAACATATGTAGTTGTCTCCATTGTGAAATCAATACTATTTTCAAATTTGTATAAAGGAAGTTTGTTATTCCTTTTTGGAGTTTGCGACAAAAAAAAAACGTGATTTGTAGATTTTACACAATAAAACGGAATAAGAAAACTTTGACAGCCACACACAATAGCTTTTTGTTGTAGGGAATTCAAGATACGAAATATCAAGGTCGTGCAGTCTCGCGCCAGCACCGTATTGTGAACGATCAGCTAGCACGGAAACTTTGGAAACAACCGTCTTCGCAATTTGTTAGTAAATAGCACGAGCTTAACCTTAAGGTCAAATACCTTTCTTTCATTCACAGTAATGAAAGCGCACTTAGCTAATCGAATCATAACTTTCAAATGAACGTAATCAAGATTTGAACAATATGTTCAACAAACATTTGGTTTTTTTTTTCGATAAATAACCAACGACATGTATTGTAACTTTTATTTTGTACAAGAAATCGAAAATTTTAATGAAGCCAACATTCGACAATCGAAGTTCACGATCTTTTAATAAATATTATTGTTGAATTACTGGCGAGCTATAAATAGCGTATCTTAATTTATCGAATAATAAACTAAAGTTTTTTTTACATTGGAAATAAAAAAACTCAAAAACAAGTCTTAAAAAATATGGAAGCAAACAGTGGATGTATTTGGTTGCGTAAAACTGTAGTTTCACAAATGTGATCAGATTGAGAACAACTTAGAAACTGGCGCTAGTCTTTATCTATTCAAATGCTGATTGAATTGGATAAACGTATTTTGATGTAATCAAATCACAGAACGTAATAAAGCGGAATTTCTCCTGATAAGTATTTCATTATTATTTATACATACAAACAGAATCTTTTTTTAGACTGAGATTTTGTCTTTGTGAAAACGTATTAATTCATTATGATAATAATAAAAAAGAACAAATTCTTCTCAATTCGGAGTAAGTAGGTAGGTAATAAATTAATCCTTAGAAATGTTTTTTTTTTTTTTTTTTTAAATGTTTTTTTTTTTTTTGAGTCGTCGTGGCCTAACGGATATGACGTCCGGTGCATTCGTGTTGAGCGATGCATCGGTGTTCGAATCCCACAGGCGGGTACCAATTTTTCTAATGAAATACGTACTCAACAAATGTTCACGATTGATTTCCACGGTGAAGGAATAACATCGTGTAATAAAAATGAAATCCGCAAAATTATAATTTGCGTAATTACTGGTGGTAGGACCTCTTGTGAGTCCGCACGGGTAGGTACCACCACCCTGCCTATTTCTGCCGTGAAGCAGTAATGCGTTTCGGTTTGAAGGGTGGGGCAGCCGTTGTAACTATAATTGAGACCTTAGAACTTATATCTGAAGGTGGGTGGCGCATTTACGTTGTAGATGTCTATGGGCTCCAGTAACCACTTAACATCAGGTGGGCTGTGAGCTCGTCCACTCACCTAAGCAATAAAAAAAAAATTTAAAAAAAACTTGAATTGTGCGTTACCTTCCTTATTGCAATTCAAATGATCGACTAAAATATCGCACTCACTCATGGCATAGAGGAGCATTCCAAGCTGTTTCACAGCAAAAAGCTTAATAAAAACCGTCAAATTTTAAAGGCTTAACAATTGCGTCTTAAACTGCCACACCCTCAAACGTGTTGGCATCTACGTTTGCATCATCCTAAGCCTCGAATTAACAGCTTGCAAAAGCCAAACAGTCAATTTAATAAAAATAAAAAACAATATTTATTGCAGTGTTTGTGTTCTAAAAGCGTCTCGAGTATTCGTATCGAACAACGCGACAGAAATCCCTCAGGCTGATAGAAAAAAAAATCTTGCGTAATTACCGGTAGTGGGGCGTGTTGTGAATCCATCCACAAGCAATCTATTTTTGTCTCAAAGCAGTTGTGCGTTCAGGTTTGACAGCGATTATATCAGTCTAAGAGAGACTTGGACCTCGTGTCTCAAGTTGGGTGGCTGAATTCTTGTTCTGAGGTCTACGGGCTCCGGTAACCACAACCTCACATTACAATAAGCATTTCTACCTACCCATCGAGCGATGGCCAAACCCCAGTGATTACCAATTTTAATACTATATCATATCTTCAGGATTCATCCCGATTTACTGGTGGTAGGATCTCTTGTGAGTCTGCACGGATAGGTACCACCACCCTGTCTATTTCTGCCGTGAAGCAGTAACGCGTTTCGGGTAGAAAGGGTGGGATAGCCGTTATAACTATACTGAGACCTTAGAAATTATATCTCAAGGTGGGTGGCGTATTTACGATGTACATGCCTACGAGCTCCAGTAACCACTTAACACCAGGTGGGCTGCGAGCTAGTCCACCAATCTAAGCAATAAATGAATAAAAAATATATGATTTAGATGAACATTAACGCTATTAATAACTTTATGACTGCACTTACCCGAACCGGCCGTAAGTCCAGAAAGCAACGGAACCATAGACTCGTGTCGAGTGATTTCAATAAAATGTACATTGAACAAACTAATCAGATGTGTATTCTATTGAATGCAGTCGTGACTTGGTCGCTGCGTGTGGAAATCACGTCGAATATAAGAAACGATCAGCGTTTTGGGTAACCTTGGCGCTTTTCTACATGTCCGCACGACATTTTGCAATGCAAGTAAGCACGTACATACGTTTTTGTCTACACTCGAATCAGTGTCTAACCGTTTTATACGATCAGAGTGTTATTTTATATCGCTTATATAAGTAGGCAAATTCATGACCCGATTTGAGACAAGCGGTAGTCAACTTTTGTAATCACAATGCTTTCCGGCAGAAAAAAGCAACGCAGTAATAGTGCAAACCTTGTTGTCTCATTTAAAAATAATAAAAACCACTGACGAAGGCAAATAAAAATAATAATGAGGAGGTTTCTCACTCTGGAGCCTTAAATAACGGTGGATTGTCTTGTAGACATGGATACCAGCGGCAATATATTTCTTGTATGTTATTTTTTTAAATAATGTAAATTTAATCTGATATTAATAAATTTACTCTAAATATTATAATAATAAAATTTGTTTTTATTACACGAGCAGTATATTAGCAATTAGCTGTTATTTTACCATACTTTTACTTAACCCAATCAAAAGCTGACCATAATTGCTACACTTTTATTAATTAGTTACAAAGATATAAGTGACAGTTTTAATTTAATTTGATGGTGAGTATGATGATCCGTTTTATTATGATTTAATTTATTACCAAGACCTGATTTTGATTTAAAACGCTGTGAACATATATATTAATTATATATTGATCAATTTTAACCATGTACATATTTCAAATTATCTTTTCACAAGATCTTAAATTGGGAATTGCAATTTTGTTTATTAATACTGTTAACAAACCTTCAGCGTACTTATTTAATTTAGAACCAGGCAACTTTTATTGTTCTAGAGTGCTGCGTATAGTCTATAAAACTTGACCGAGTAAAACTTTATAACGTGTGACGTCATTTGGGGCTAATATAACGAGTTAACTATTCACTAAATTAGTGTCACTAAAACAAAACGATAAGCTACATGTGACTTAAGCTACACATGAATGAGATAATGCGTTGTAATTAGTATTGTATGTAGTAGAATTATAAACACTAGAGGTCCCGTAGTAGTTGAAATTCGACTATAATTAATTAGAATTGTAAGTTTGTACACTATTATGATTGTATTTATACTTCTATAATCACAAATTTCGCCAAGACTACACTATAAAAAATATTAACAACGACAAACAATATTTAATCTATTCTCAATTTGACAACAGACGTCAAGAACAAAAGTTTGACAATAAATAGAATGCATACGTGTGTGCGTCAAATACATGGTATGTAGTGTGTGTAATGTTTTCTTTACTGATATAATGTATATTTTATGCATTATTTAAAAAAAAAATTAGCATTGTGCACTTCTTCTCTATATTTTCTATAAGTGTGAGAAATTTCATACTCCGCCATCCGCGCGAAATTTTCGAAAAAAGGGATATTAACTTTTTGCTTCACGTATTAATATATAGATTTTCATATCCTACTTATTGAATGAAAATTAGATATATATATATATCAATAAAATAAATTTTCGTTGTCATTGTCGAGAAATAAATTAGTCAGTAAAACTAGTCAACATTTTTTTTTCTTTTTCAATATAACAATTCATAGGGAAAGAATGAAACGGAAGAAATTTACATCCTGAAGCGTCAATCATTATAGTGGTACCTATAGAAATTCGATCATTGAGCGTACACTAGTAATCTTTAATATTTTATAATTAATTATTTATATATATCGATAGATAATAATCATTTTAATGAAATTATTAATTTTATAGCTACACTTTAGATTGTTTTATTGTTAGTGTCTGGTTGCCTATGATTCGGAAAATCACTCGTTAGGCTAGTGATAATTGTAAAAGAAGCTTAAATACCAAACAAAAATTATAATTTTCACACACGTCACGGATGACCTCGGCAACTGAGCGTTACCGTGTCGGCAACCATGAAAATGTTTTCTGAAAAGCTTTACGCTTGACTCCTAATCGGATGATTACGACTGTTAAGTCAGTACAACGTTCTCGAGTTTGTGTGGTAATAATAATAATGTGTTGGCGTGACAACGTAAAATAGTAAAATTTCATTCATCATTCATAATTACATTTATGAAAACTCTTTAATTAATTTATTTATTAAGTACAGGGGGAAGTGATCGTCTGAAGAAAACATGGATGGAGTGTGTGAATGACGATCTGACGAATGAAAAATAAAAACTCGCTGTGCCAACCCTACATAGTGGGTTAAGGGTGGTAACAAAGATTTTCATTATTATTATTTTACGTATCTATTCGCCGGTAGCCTAATGCGCGGACGGGAAAACTTTGTGATTTATAACAGATGTTTAAAATTTTTATTGAGTTATATCTGCGATGTCATGTGAACGTAATATTATCTTTTTTTTTTATTGTTTTTCTTGCATAGGTGTATGAGCTCATGGCTCTTCTAGTGTGAACGCATGATTGCTTTGCGGTAGAAATAAGCAGGCAGTACCTGCCTAATACTACCACCAGTATAGGACAGTATAAAAACATTCAAGCATTGTTCTCAAAACCAAATAAATTTGTAAGACAAAATATATAAACACATGATTTTGCAATAAAACTGTTTTGTATCCTGTCTGCAAATTATGAAGTCTTAAGGAAATACCGAATTAATTGTTTTACCTAATTTTCTTGTTTTGAATGTTAAGCTAAAAAACTTAAAATTAAACTGGTTTATAGGTACTTTATTTGAAAGACATTAAACAAGATATTTTGCAAATTAAAATTCGGTATTTTCCACATTATAATGCTTTGAATAATAAAAAATTTCGTTTATTATTATCCTGTCAAAATTTCAACCATATGGTTATACGATGGTGATACGATAAACTTTAAAATTTTTAATAACAAAATATTTTGTTATTAAAAATTTTAAAGTTTACGTAATATTAGTTCGTTGTATTTTATTATTGTTTATTCTAATGTTTTCTAAGTCTCGACTCAATTGCGCTCGATTTTCAGAAAGAAATCCCCTTATTTTATAAATTTACTCTGTAGGATGCTCAGTCTCTCGTCTATTTATAGAATAAGCACTTTCTTAGGTCTAATTTTATGGGTCTCGAGCGAAGTGGACTCGGAGGACTAGTATTTCTAGTTTCTTAACTTATGATCTAAGTTACTAAGATAGTCATAGTTCGAGATAAGATGGTGCCGTTTCTTTATTGATGAATAAGTTTAAAATATTTCAATTTATCAACAGGTATACCAGTAGATCCGTAATTGGAATAATTGAAATAAATCGAATATAACATTACTTCGATTTCCGGTATTTTTTAACAACCTAAATTGTCAGAGCACCAAAATATCAACAAGAACATTCACCACGATGAGACATTTTAAAATATTGAACCTGCGTTGCTTGCCTTTTAATTGTATTATTGCAACAGCTATCCTAAATTTCGGAAAAACACGCCCAATTGCTTCTACGGCAATACATACATAGTTATGATTGTTATGTACTTACTAGTGCGGTGACATGAATAACTTGAAATTTTACCTCTCAGTGTACATAAATAGATAGATCGTAATATTATTACCACAAGATTCGCAAAGAATAACGGCTCATAAAAACTGTTTGTTACGCCAACAACGCGTCAATGAAAGTGACAGTCGACCACCAAACTTCTAATTGGCGAAAGTCATCGACTCGACATAATATTTGCTGTCCGATTTTAATATTCGATCTCCTAGTCCAGTGATTCTCAACCACTGTTCCGCGGCACTTTTGTGTGCCGCCAAATTTCAAAAGTGTGCCGCCAAATTTGCGAATATATAATAATGTTAATATTATTGAATTATATCATTTTAAAAGAAAAATATTTTAAACATGAATATAAATATAAATAAATAGTTTATTGCGTATATTAAAATTTTTTGATAAACTATTTATGCAGTGTGTTGTAGTAAGTAAATAATTTTTGAAGTGAAAACTTCTTTAGAATCGTTGTGATTTCAAACCGGATGCAACGGAAAAAACGACAGGTAAGAGACACAAATACAAAAATGTGTAGGATGAAGCCAGCAAAGAATGAGACAGAAATATACATACTATTTAATACAGCGCCATCTGTGAGATTTTTTAATACTAACGTGTGTATGAAAGCTCTTGTAGTGAATTTTAATTTAGGATTATACGTGAAATTAAAATATCAATTCACAGAGGGCGCTACCTTACAATTATTTACTAATGACAAAATTTTACATATACTTAAGACGTTTAGGATAATTGTATTTTAATTTTGGAAGGTTTCACTTCTACCACGTGTGAATTGCACACATTTTGTTTTTTATCTTTTTTTTGTGTGCCGCCAAATTTTGAAATCGTTAAATATGTGCCGCAACAAAAAAAAAGTTGAGAATCACTGTCCTAGTCACATGAAAATTAGTCATTTTACGTTATTATTATGTATTTATATATATGAAATGAAACGTTCGACGTCGCCCAAAACACGTCATTACGGATCCTCCCGATCCATTAACGGTGCTTTTAGGTACCACAAGCACCGGTCACCGTCCTCGTCGAACCCGTCGCTTGCGACGAAGGGCTCGACGAGCGAATTAACCCAGAGACACAGTCCAGTGAGTTTCTCGCCGGATCTTTTCAGTGGCTTCCGATCCGGTGGTAGATTCTGAGAAGCACTGTTCTTGCTAGGGCCAGTATTAGCAACACTATGGTTTGAGCCCCGTGAGCTCAGCTACACGTTAGGGTGAAGCTGAAATAGCCTCTCAAGGCTATCAGCACAGGCAGGAAAAAAAATGAAACGAGTATTTGGGGCGTTAACGAAACATGTCCTTCTTCAAACGAGGCCTGTGGAGAGTACTTAACGGTAGGCAGCAGGTTGGCTCTGCCCCTGCCATTGCTGACGTCCATGGGCGAAGGTAACCACTTACCATCAGGTGGGCCATATGCTTATCTACCTACAAGGGATATAAAAAAAAAAAGCCCTACTAAGATACTCATTGCGTCCAGATATTGAAGACGAAACATCTGATTTATTTATTCTGACTCACCGGCGCCCAAATTATTGAAGCGAGTGTTACTATATAGAAAGTTTCTTCAAAAATAACCGAAGCTCAGTGATTTTATCTCGTCGAGTTAGAATTCGACATAGACACTAACCCACTGAGTTCAGTGAAATACTGCTCTTGCAAATATAAGCAACTATCTCAGGTTAAAAGTCCGTGAGTTCGCCTATCAAACCGGTGAAACTGGTATAGCCCCCTAGGGCTAGCAGTTAGCTAGCAGTTAGCTTTAGTGTGTAAAAAAAGAAGGTTATTTTGACTAAGCCAGACATGATAATTTATGAGCGGTAGTATTGTACATTGTATTGTACATAGAGAAGTCGTCGTGGCCTAAAGGATAAGACGTCCGGTGCATTCGTATCGAGCGATGCACTGGTGTTCGAATCTCGCTGGCGGGTACCAATTTTTCTAATGAAATACGTACTCAACAAATGTTCACGATTGACTTCCACGGTGAAGGAATAACATCGTGCAATAAAAATCAAACCCGCAAAATTATAATTTGCGTAATTACTGGTGGTAGGACCACTTGTGAGTCCGCACGGGTAGGTACCACCGCCCCGCCTATTTCTGCCGTGAAGCAGTAATGCGTTTCGGTTTGAAGGGTGGGGCAGCCGTTGTGACTATACTGAGACCTTAGAACTATATCTCAAGGTGTGTGGCGCATTTACGTTGTAGATGTCTATGGGCTCCAGTAACCACTTAACACCAGGTGGGCTATGAGCTCGTCCATACATCTAAGCAATAAAAAAAAAAAAACATTATCTAATACCCCAAAATGAAAAACTAATCTACAAATTCCCCAAATAAAACACAAATTACGTACAATAAACATGTTCATGATGTATTCGTGGTTGTTCTACATTAACTTTGAAAATTGCTGTTTGAAACTACTACTACTAATAACTTGAAAATTACTATTTCATTAAAATCCTTTTATTTTTTTTTCGTATTGACGTCGATAAAAGAACACGAATACATTTTATTTATGTTTGGTGACGTCATTGTGACGTTTAAAATTATTACATACACATTTTGTGCATACATATTAGTACAAATGTTCGTGGAAGTAGATCAATTAATTTTTCGAGCGATTTTAATACATGCTTCTAAAATAATTTTGTTGAAATCGTTCATAATTACAAATTCGGTTGTATTCCATGAGTTTGAAGGAAGTATGTATATAATTCGATCGGTGTTTTGATATGATACGTAATAAGATTTATGCTAATAATCAAACTGGTACGTCATGATTGACGTTGTGCGGTTGCTTTTTTTTGTCATTTGTTTTTTGCGGTAGGCAGTGGCTTGGCTCTGCCCCTGGCATTGCTGAAGTCCATGGGCGACGGTAACCACTCACCATCAGGTGGGCCGTATGCTCGTCTACCTACAAGGGCAATAAAAAAAATCGCCGGTCTTCCGCCTTCCTTTGGGGATGGCGGGCGGAGCATGTCGGAATCGAACCGACTAAAACCTCCTGTCGCTCAACAACCAACGTCCAAACCTCGTATGAGACAAAACTCATGAAAAGGCAAAGGGGGGAAAGTGAAGCGTTTAGTTTATTTCTCCCATCACCCTCCCCTCATGCGGTGGCATAGATATTTATATGTTGCGGCCCAAAAACATGTCAACGTGAATGCCACTACCGGCCTTGACATGTCAGGATGATGTCTCGATTGCATCATGTATCGTGTAACTCTCTTCGACACTTTCGCAGCAGAAATTTGTGAAACTAAATACTGCATATTTCAATAGAGCATATTGTGATCTTTAGATAAGTAAATCTGGGTCGCGGCCCCCTGTACTTAATGTTTAATATTTTTTACAAGTTTTCTTAAAGTGACTGACGCGTCATCTAACATACAATGATGGCACTTTGGAAGAAATATTTCCTTTGAAACTGTACAATATTTTAACGTTCGACGACACACGGCACGGACAAACAATAAAAAAACAAAAACATAAATTTTATGAAGTATTAGAATTTTAATAACCAAGATAAAACACATGTCATTGAATTACATGTGATATGTCGCGGCACGTTTATTTCTGTCGAAGTTAAATTTAAATGGTAGTATTTATGAAGTCAACATTGTCTCGTAAAGGAAAATGTACTTTAATTAACACTTATTAATACCAAATTTGGCATTCTTGAACCGGTAATGCTAGGTTCAGAGGTCGAACTCGAATGTCTTATACAATATCTGAACGGCTTTCATGTTTCTTTATATCAAGCTACTGAATAAATACTTGTATCTCTTTTAAATTTTAAACTGGCCAACTACATTGATATACGTAATTAATAATAAGTTCGTACGTATCAAGCATATCTATACTAATATATAAATCTACAGTGGTTTTTACGGATGTGCCGTTATAACTATTGAACCATGCGTCCGATTGACTCGAAACTTGGTATCCATGTAGAATATATATGTACTTAATGGATAGGCTAATATTTACATGAGTGTTAGACTCCCTAATAATAATGACAATAAATAATAATTTTAATTTTAAATGAAGAAACGGGCGAGTACGGCTAGTTTATAATAAGCCTTAAAAGAAAAACGGCTCCTATACGAACAGAGACACGACTAAGTAATTTTGCTACATCACAACTCGCGGCCTCTAGTTGCAACACCAGTGAAAATCTACCTGGAAACGATTCAATGGGAAGTTTTATTAATAGGAAATTACCCCACCCGCCGTATTCACCTAACATAGCATTTCTGATTTTCAACTATTCCGTTCGATGGCAAATGTCCTAGCTGAGCAGCGCTTTAATTCTTATGAAGAAGCTAAAAAATGGATCGATACTTGGATAGCTTCAAAAGACGTGGTTTTTCCGACGCCGAATTAATATCCTTCCAGAAAGATGAGAGAAAGTAGTCGCTAGTGATGGACAATACTTTGAATGAAATGTCTTTGTTACTTATAATTTAATTTAATCTTTTATTTTGTAAAAGAAAGAGCGAGAACTTATTCAAGGTCCTAGTAAATGTTTGTCCTCCGGGTGAGCCGTGCCGTTAGCAATAGTTCGAATTGAGTCTAATGAACGAGAACAATTCACAATTTAATGCGTAAGTTAATTGTCAAGGATAAACCAATGTAAATACAATGCAGATAGTATAAAAATGAATTACTTTCATGTAAATGAACGTAAAATATTAATATGATTACTGGAAACTCATTGAACGAAGCCTAAACAAACATGGCGTCACACCTCCATTGTTAGTCGCTATTCGCAATGAACTCACCAGCTAATGTTAGCAAATAGAATCGCCTATCTTAATGAACGTGTTACAAAGAGTATTATGAAAAGGAAATATTAAACAAGTAAGTATGAGCTGCGGAATGCCGACAGGTACATTTCGATTTTTCTTCGGAGATTACTCCGGAGAGTCTTTATTTCAAGAACTAAGCAATTTGTCATGCGCATTGAAGTTATTAAAATAAAATAATGCAGGTAAGCATAGCCTTGGCCGATAATGTTAACAATGTAAATACTCGTACATTACAATGACAGTAAATGAGGTCTAGAAAATGTGCTTTCCATACATATACTATAACTTGAAAGTTATGAGTGATTGAAAGGTGATTTTTTATGATTCAAATAATATATATAATAATAATAATTCAAATAATATAATATAATTCGTCGATAATAGTACGCATTGAATTAACTTTAATAAATACGACGCCACTGTTTGGCATCTTATAATAAAGTAGTAACGTCAAACATAAACCAAACATCGAAATCAACTATGAGGATAGTAATTATTCATCCTATAAAATATATCTGGAAACACTCATATTAAAACAGTTAAATATCGCAAAACGGTGGAAGAAAAATAAAAATATAACTTATGTTAAAAAAAACGTGTCGGAAAACACGTCCAGGTTTATTAACCGACTTTAAATTTAAAAAGCTTGTCCATTCAGGTGCCGATATCAATTTGCACGGCAGCCATTCATTCTTATATGAAGGATAGCCAATGTTAAAATACAAATGACGTGTCATATTATAAAGTATCTAGAATTGAGACGGCATTCACTTTGTGCCAGTAACCGCTACATCAGAAAAAGTTGATTGTATATTTCAGTATGACAGTCTATTTTCGATAGCATAGTCAAACAGGTAGTCTGTGTCTGCAACCGGAGGCTACACGACAGTTACTTACAGCACACATTCATTCCCCAGATATTTGGAGCACCAGGTCAATCCATTTGGTATCACGTTAACTAATGAGTTTCGCTTAAATATCTCTCTCTCGTCTCTGAGCGTTCGACATTGTCTGATAACTGTTTATGTTAATCAGCAAATCCTAATATGACCTGCTTGTTACTTAGCGGTTTTCTTTAAATATAATTACCATATACTATGACGTCTACTTCGATAGGTGTATCTAATGAATAAGTAAGACTAATCACATAATCACTAATCACTACATAGTATAAAACAAACAAGGGACAGACAGATATAGGGACAGAGAAAGCGTTCTCTGTCCCTATATCTGTCTGTCCTTATGTATGTTTCAATCTTTAAAACTACGCAACGGATTTTGATGCGGTTTTTTTTAATAGATAGAGTGATTGAAGAAGAAGGTTTATATTTTTAATAACAATTATTAAATAGTGCAGAAATGAATAATAAATTACAGTTTCCGAAGCGAAGCGAGGGCGGGTCACTAGTATCACTACAATTTGATTTAGAAGATCGAAAAAAGAAGCTCCATAGAATGAAATTGTTTGTACCGGCTTACTAAAATGTGTTTTCAAATTGACCGAATGTTTTTTAAGGCTTTATAGCGCGAAACGTTTCTCGGAAGAGCAATAATAATGATGGAAGCGAAGTAAAAAACGACATAAAAACTGTGAGTCCAGTCTTCGATTCTTCGAAGTCGCGATAAAACATAAAACCCAACTTTACGTAGATTACGTATGAGTTTTATTCGTAAATAAATAAATAGAAATGTGTGAACCCTTCAATATATTTTTCATTTTAACTGCGTGGAGATGGCATCTATATCTTAAAGATCGCCTTTTCCCATGGATGTCGTAAAGGCGACTAAAGGAATTGCCAAAAAACGGGCTGCAACATTCCCTGAGTATCATCTCAGAGCATTGCGATCGCTAGCAGACATTGAAGTCTCGACATAATGTCGAAGTTTCCGATTTCAAGCACCGGACATAATTCTCGTCGAACCCATCGAATGCGACGTTACGCTGGGTATGGTCCATAGGTCGCTGGATCATATCCGGCTCGAAGGACCCAATTATGTAGTGGACTGTAGGATTAGGATGGGCAAGGAACTTAATAAATAAGCTCGCGAGGATTGCACGTATAAAATTTGTATATTTTGGAAATTTTATAAATCGCGTACAACAGCACGGAAAAAAGAGAATGACGAATTTAAGACATTCCAAAATTCAAAAGTAATGTCAAAAACCACAACCACAACAATAAAAAAGGTTTTATACCAATTCGTTGGGTTGCCAACAGGGCAGCCGTCATAACTATACTGAGACCTTAGAACCCATATCTAAAGGTGGGTGGCGGCATTTACGTTGTAGATGTATATGAGCTCCAGTAACCACTTAACACACCAGGTGAGCTGTAAGCTAGTCCAGCCATCTAAGCAATAAAAAATAATGCTAATGCTATGGATAAAATGTATAGACTACTAAGATATAATGAGCCAAGAAGGGTTAACATCCGGCAGACGGCCGATCGTAAAGCTTATGTCATATCCCTATACACCATAATAAGAAGACATTCTGCACTAACCTAACATCATGTGGGATAAGGGCAAGAAGACTAAAAAGAGCTTTAAGCTTAAGAAAAATTAACTTAAAATATTAAATTACAAAATATTTAAAAATGAAAGTTTCATTGTATATTATATCAATAATACACAGATTCTTAACATACCTATTACTTAGCTTTGATGAGTAGACGAGATCACGATCTTCTTAAGATCTTTTCTTATTTCTAATTTATTGTTATCGTTTTCATTAAAGATTTCGAAATTTTGTTATTGGTTTGGTTGCAATTATCTTCTCGGATTAGATCTCAAGTAAGCAAAAATAAACGTTATAAAAAAACATTCTTCCATTTAGTTCGCGAAGTGAGTTGTTATATTTTCAAAGTGTGTCACTTTAGTTTTGAGTTGTGACCAGCTGTTCAAATCACGCGTATGATACTGAGCTTAAACAAAACTCTGAGTCATTAGACAATGACAAAAACAATGACAATATGTTTACCGGAGAATTGTGAAAGGATGTGCATTCATCCTACGAGTATTATAGTAATTTTTGTTCAAGATTTTATTACTTTGAATTCATAAAAAGAGAATCGTTAACGAAAACGGTTGGTCACGAAAAATTTATTTGTAATTTATGGTCACAACAATAAAATCGTTAATCATAATAATTAAAATTATTTTAATTCAAATTTGTATTTATAACATTTTTTAATACAAATACTCCAAGCTTCTCCGAGATGGTCACTCAATTTATGTATGAGTAAATAAAAATTATCGTGTGGTCAACAAAAAATAGAGCTATCAAAGTTACATATTAGAAATATAACAGTTAGCGAATAGATAGATATAAATTTGAAAGAAGAATGCGTTTTCTAATTTACAAAATGTTAAAATATATTCTTCACTGTATTTTGATTTCTTTTTTTTTTATACCGTTGACAAACGAAGTCGCAACTCATCTGACCTCTAGCAGTCGTGTGAATAGCGTTTCTCACCTAAAGACCTTAAGGTCGAAATCTGCAGGTTCATCAAGAACGCTAGATCACTTTGTAGCATATCCAGGATATAGATAATTTGGGATAATGGAAAATAATAACGAAAATAATGTTAATTAAAAGATTCGTTATTTAATTTCGTGGCTACTGCGTTTATTACTCGATCTGACTTTAACAATAGTTAACAGTTAAGGCGTTCGAATATGAAGAGTAGAGGGTACATATTCCGTATGAAAATAATACGAAAATCCACACAGCGTCCGATAATTGTTTACGCAGCTTCTAGTTTAGTAAAATAATATTAGTAAAACAAGCACCAGGTTAAGCTGCAAAACTTTCTTAGTCATTTTTACGACTGGTGAAAAAATAAGAACTCATATTTTTTTAAATCTTATTTTGTTGCTTAGTTGAGTGAACAGGTTTGAACCTTGTTTAAAATACTCACCGGATATAAGCATCGACAACGCGAATTCTATTACTCAGGTTGAGACATGAGGTCGATGTCTCAACTATAACGTATGGCGGATTCAAGCCGAAACGAATGAATACTTCGCGGCAGTAATCGACAAGATTTTTATTTATTGCTTAGATGGGTGGACGAGCTCACACACAGCCCACCTGGTGTTAAATGGTTACTGGAGCCCATAGACATCTACAACGTAAATGTGCCACCCTGAGGTATAAGTTCTAAGATCTCAGTATAATTACAACGGCTGCCCTACCCTTCAGACCGAAACGCATTACTGTTTCATGGCAGAAATAGGCAGGGCGGTGGTACCTACCCGCGCGGACTCACAAGAGGTCCTACCACCAGTAAAATGGTAATATTTACCCGATCGGGCTTGCAATATGCCCTACCAAAAAAAGTAGACTACGTAATTACCAATTAATTCATGGAAGCATTAACTTAAGTAGCAACTAAAAGAAGGGTACGTACTACGTTTTCGTCGTTTCTAGAAGTCGTTGATAAATCCCCGCGGGTCCGTGGCGGGGTCCGGGTGAGTGGCAGGCCAGGCCTCGGCGGCTACAACCAGACGGCGCCGGTCAGTACAGAAACTCATCAGTACGCACAGCATCATTCGCATTGCACACGACAGCCATTGAGCGCTTATATCGAGCAAACCCTATTGTTTTGTTTTTGTTAATGTGATCGAATTATCCCCATTCAGAAGAAGAACATTCAACCGAAAGCATATTTTTATTATTTGTAGACAGATAAGAGGTTTTTGCTAAAAAAATTTATGTTAATTTATCAAGTTAAGCCGTTGTATTTGAATACTGATGTACTTTGAATGTAAATTGAGTTACAGTGAATGAAATGTCACCGTTACAGTTTCACTTCAAACACCGCGTACCTATAAATATTAGAAATAAATTGTACGTGAGTAATACGTACGTTAGTGAATATTCAGATAGCTCGTGTTTATCGAACGAGGTTTATGTAAGAGCTTGTTTCATACAAAGACCAACGTATATTATGTAAAACGTTGCTCTGTGTTATGTTGTTACATTATTTCCTTTTTTAATTACGTTACAAGCAATTAACGTATTGCAAATGCTCTTTTGACTGGTTCTTTTAATTCTTTTACAAATACCTCTGGATGTTTTTTTTTTTATTTTTTTTTATTGCTTAGATGTGGACGAGTTCACAGCCCCACCTGGTGTTAAGTGGGTAATGGAGCCCGTAGACATCTACAACGTAAATGTTTCATAGTTTTTTTTAATAATGAATTATTTATACTTTTTATAACGTTATGATACTAAACTATTATTTTCAAAAACTTCCTCCAACCATAATTCGTTTCAAGATATCTCATTTCACTCACGATCGTATATTTTCATGTTTATTAGTACTATAATTAAAATATTTGATTTATTCAACAAATTAAAATTACTATTCGACTACACGTATGTAGTTGTGAAGTTAATTGTGTTTTTTTTTTCTTATTAAAATATTTTATTTCTCGTTAAAATGTTTGGCACATATTCTCTGTGGTTCAATAAATATGTATCATACAAAACCGAGCTATTAAATACCGGTTTTGTTTCCCATTGTTAGCATTTTGCGATTGTGATTTTATCAAGATCAAGAATACCTAAGCTGCTTATCCGTATTTTTTTTTAAGTTTTTTTTTTTAATTTATTAAATAGCGATGTGATTCGAAGTAAAGATACATTTAGATGTTATTTAATTTGGTAACATTTACGTCTCATGCAAATTTAGGCCTTGTTTATAAATTAGTATTAAATAACAGCGAACAAAGTTTTCCTTCGCAACCAAATGAACTGAAATATATTTTAAGTAGTAACATTATAATTCTATAGTTCGATCCGTAAATATAAAAGTCACACACGGTCACTTAGCTCCAAACCAGGATTCCCTGTATTATGGGAACCAAATATTCATATATACCGATATAAATATATTCGTTTAATATAAATATATATTTGAAGTCGTCGTGGCCTAAAGGATAAGACGTCCGGTGCATTCGTATCTAGTAATGTACCGGTGTTCGAATCCCGCAGGCGGGTACAAATTTTTCTAATGAAATACGTACTTAACAATATAATAGGAGACATATTTATTTACAAACTTAGATAAACAAAGGGGCTAGTTACCTTCTAATTTACTTAGTTACAACTGCGTCAAGTCGTAACAGTGAGAATAATAGATAAAGTACTTTAATTTGCGGAAGTTAGTGGCCAGAGTCTCATCACTATATGTTAGTTATTAATAAAAAAAACAGTATCATCCATTATACCATAAACAGCCTATTATTGTCTCGCGAGATTTTTATCTTTAAAACGCATCGGAGCAATTTTTTAACATTTAAAACTACGATTACTTTACGATTAATGTCGCTCCTCTATTGTCGTTAAAATAATTTAAAGAAAACACTCTAAAGCTCTCGAAAAAAAGCGAGATTAAACTTTAGTTAGAAATAGCCACCAAGAATTCTCATTAAAAATAGATGATAAATTGGTAACTAGTCATGAAGATGTGGCTAATGCTTTTGAAAAGTTTTTCTCTGAAATTCCAGTTTAAATGTTGTTGTGTTTATGTTCGCGACACGCAAAAATCAAATAAAAAATTTAATAATTTGTGACAATTTTTAAAACGTTATCGTCGAGTATGTTAACGATACGACTGATGTTCGAACAGTCCTTGAATCATACTCGGATACAAAGTACGAATCGGATGCTTACTAAACAGATAGGCAACGCATTAAATCACAGGTTAGTACGCTGATTGAAATTAAAATAATATGCACGATTCCGGAAAGCTTGTTTTAATAGCGCGACCCCGGCTACTGCGCATCCATGATACTATCAACACAATTTATGACAACGTTTAGTTCCGCTTCTGAAGTGCATAGCTTATTCGTGTTTATTATTACGACAGCCTTCCGCGGATTCGAGGGTTGTCAGACGAACGTGAGCTTCTACCCGCGACTCACATACGAATGCTTAGATCAATAGAATGAAGTCGTCGTGGCCTAACGGATAAGACGTCCGGTGCATTCGTGTTGATCGATGCACCGGTGTTCGAATCTCAGGCGGGTACCAATTTTTTTAATGAAATACGTACTCAACAAATGTTCACGATTGACTTCCACGGTGAAGGAATAACATCGTGTAATAAAAATGAAACCCGAAAAATTATAATTTGCGTAATTACTAATGGTAGGATCTCTTGTGAGTCCGCGCAGGTGGGTACCACCACCCTGCCTATTTCTGCCGTGAAGCAGTAAAGCGTTTCGGTTTGAAGGGTGGGGCAGCCGTCGTAACTATACTTGAGACCTTAGAACTAATATCTCAAGGTGGGTGGCGCATTTACGTTGTGGATGACTATGGGCTCCAGTAAGCACTTAACACCGGGTGGGCTGTGAGCTCGTCCACCCATCTAAGCAATAAAAAAAAGGACCGTTTGTAAAGTTTAATTTTAAAATGATAGTCATTTAAACTCGGAAACCTAAAGGAAGACACAAGACAAGCTGGTAAGGTGTGGAGCTGAAGGACAAGAGGGAATGCAATGTTACCGACGAGGATGTCGAAGACAGCGAAGTGGAGGAGTAGAATAAGGAAAGGTGATGTGGGATAAATAGCTAGGGAGAAAGAGAGAGTCATTAGAACTCGTCTATATTTCGATGTTACATTTTTTCCGCTAGTATTATACAATGAACCGCTTTTTTTACCAATGCATGCAGTCGAAGCCTGTAATTGTGTTAGCATTTAGTGCGAGATCAATGTATAATGTGTTACCTGTAATGTTCTGTGCTGTACCCAATGAATAAAATAAAATAAAGTATACTTTATTTAATAACGAAATACTTAACATAAAATGTTCCGTTTAATATAGTATACGTACATATTAGATTTGTATAAATATCAGAAACCAATGACAATAAAAATGTTTGAGATACTAAATTTTGTTCGCGCGATTGAAATTACTAATAAAACTTGCATAAAATTATTTCGATTGACGCATTTTATGCGACCTTTCGATATTCAACTTGTTTTATTAACAAACTTTATCGTTCTGTGTAAAGGTATTTAGCTTAGAACCTGTTTTAATTGCTGCGGCAAATTTATGTAGATAGCATTAATTATTGTATTCAATCAATTCGCGTATGTTTCGGTTTAAATGAAAAATTATTAGTATAGCTTATAATTATTGGAACGAAGTTCCTTATCGCGCGTTGTGAAAGGGGGCTAGACGGAAAAAATTCTTACGAAAAGTTGTCACGACACTTTTTAGATCCGTCATTCTGACCAATCAACGTGTAGGCGCTTATCGCGTGACATTGCTCGTATCCGATTGGTCCGCGTAATGAGTACAGCTTCTCGAGATAGCGTTTCAACAATAGTAATTTAGTTCATAGTATTGTTTTTTTTTTCTTTATAATGCCGTAATTTATTATTATAACTTAAAAAAAATATTACAATTCCTTCACTAATTAATCGAAAGGAACTTCGTTCCATCCGGGTGTCCCTTGACACCTCTGAAGTTTTTTATTATTATTATTCTCTAAACTGTACTACTAATTTTAAAACAGCTTATAATAAAATGATTTAAAAAAAAATCGAATAAAACAAATTTCGCCGGTTATAGTAGCAATTTAGTATCAAATACATATAAGAGTAATATCAATCTATACCTAGTATAAAATATTCGAATGAATCGTGTCCATGAATGTGTTTGAATAAATTATATTATTCCTTTAATAATTCACTTTGCCTCTGAGATTTATAAGTATCTTATTATTCATGATAAGATTTTTCTGAACAACTTTGTTCGTATGCAAATGAATCGACGTTTTCCTTATAATGTGAAAACATATCGTACTAAACGAATGTGCCAAGCTTAAGCTGTTATAAATGAACAAAAAATCCTTTGCTGTTAATAAGTGGTTACCCCTAGGTAGCAGGTAGCTTATTTACACCGCTGCTAACTTTATTCGCTATGTCGTCATCATGCGAGTATTACATTTTGTGATTGAACAAACATTTTATATCAGGTGTACCTCAAGACAGTTCGTTTGCCAATACACCAACAAAAAAAACTGATTTGCAGTCAATTGCGTTTGTAATCTTCACAAAGGAAATGAAATAAAAAAATCGTTAAAATAGGTGCTTGGAAAATATATAGATAAAAAGACAAAAAGGCAACTATATTTTTCTTTTCTTTTCTGATCGTCAAAAACAACAGAAATGAAAATTGTATACTTAATATTAACCTAAATCTTGAGGTATCGGTTATTGCCGACATATTTAAAACATTAGTCGAAGTCTAGCAAATTGAAAAAGTTCAAAGAATAAAACAGGAATACACTCATCGTTTTCCATTTAAATTTAAAATGCAAAAAATAAGATTATCTGGCAAATACGTAATGAATTTTTACCGAACTTGAATACAAGTAGAAAACAAGATATGAATTAATTTTAAAATACTTGTCTGAATGATCTTTAATACAAATAAAGTTTCCTATCATTTCATTTTGACTTACTATTGGAAATCTTAAGAATTAAAATGACATTTCCGCGGTCGTGTGCATATTTACAACAATAGGCCGTTTTTGTGTCGCCGAAACGTGTCGAGGTAAATTGCCTTCTAACAACATAATGGTGAGCACGGATTGATGAAGCACGATGCTTTTGTAAATATGTTTTATTAGCTGCTAAAACTTACTTTCGTTAATTCATATTCTAAACTAGCTGACCCGGCAGACTTTGTAGTACCTCGACCGATAAATAAAATACCTAAACTTTTGTGTAAAATAAGCTTAAAACAAACAAAAGGAATCTGTCCGACGGGGGACACATCAAAGGGAAAACAAAATTGTTATTTTTATTTAATTCTGAGCATTTTCATATTTATCTACCTTTTAAATCTTCTCTGGACTTCTACAAATAATTCAAAATCAAAATTAACTAAATCGGTCCAGCCGTTCTCGAGTTTTAGCGAGACTAACAAACAGCAATTCATTTTTATATATATTGATAAAAGATAAATATTTAAAATAAAATGGCAACAGATTTCTTTTTATTTAACTTAAATTTTTGTTCTTCAATTCTGCGTAATGTTTTTCAGTATCTTGATATAGCTTACCTTATAGTAAAGCACGAAGTCTGCCATATAAAAAGTTTGAGGTCGAGTCTACACATTAAGTGGCGAATTGTTCTTGAAGCGTGGAGATTATACGTACAACGGACATTATAGACACGGAATCTTCGCATAAATATTATTTTAATCACATTATACGAATCAATTAAGCCTCTCCAAACTAGTTTACTTCTCTGAGTTCGCTCAGGGTAAGCACGTTCAGTATGAACACTACAAGAAACTCCACTTAGCTATAAGCAACATTCCACGTCTGGACTACACGAACTCTCACAGACCGCTTTAGTGGCTCAAGATCGTCCACGAACTGTGTAAAACAAGGGCGTTCGTCTTAAGAATATTTTCTGGGGCGGGCGGGAGAATTCGTATCGACACCCCCGTTCTACAGAGCCTACTCACTGGAAATTGTGGGAGTGGCTAACTACTAAAAAACGTCCCGTCGCTGTTAGCTTTGGCATAACATAATTCCACACCTTGAAAAACTAGAGGCTAATATCTCCAACTTCAGAACAGAAATCCAAGGCCCGCCTTTAAAACTATAACTAGGTCTTCGTCATGACAGTTATCGTGTATGGATAAGGAATCATAGTCGAGGTTCGTCAGCAACGGACACGTCACTAAGACGTGTTTTAACTGAACACTAATTGTTAAACAAAAGAAGAGGAAACGATAAATTGGAATTTAATCTTCAGGATCATCATGAAATCACTCTATTTTAGGCTGTCTCGATTAAATTTTCTAACTCATTACGTCAGGTTTAGGTATATATGAGGCCGTCAGCGCAAAAGTGACCTAAGCTTACCTTAGTTAGTATGGAGATAATGAGGTTCGAATTTACCTTTACAAATACTTCGTAGGCGGAAAATACGCGCTAAAATAATGTTTACAAAGTCATCTGTTATTCATGGATGAAACTAGGGATAGGACGATTTTGCATGAAAATTTATTATGTTTTAAATAAATTGCAATGCATGAGCACGAATATGAATTGTGGGTTAGGCCACTTATGCGCTGACGGCCTCATTTATACGTGTAAAGCGAATAATGACAACAATGTGTGGAGATTTGCATACGTCAGAAATTGTTAAACAGAGTCATCTAGCATCAAAACGAAAACACTTGAAACTTAGTTATTCTGAGAGTCAGTTCGGAGCTTTAGATTGTCGTCAAATTAAAATAGATGTCGTGCTTTTGGATTTTCCTACAAAGATGTGCGGACCAAAGGTTCTGTGGCTGGAGCATGCGCACTAGAATTTTCTCCCCATTAGATCCTGGTCTTCATCCCTCACAGTACCGGCCTATTAGCTCAGTTGGTTAGAGCGTCGTGCTAATAACGCGAAGGTCGTGAGTTCGATCCTCACATGGGCCATCCCGTGTAACGGTATCTTTTTAGTCTAATTTTTGCGTTTTTCACAGTATGTACGTGTGTTTCACATATACGAATCCGATGCAAATATCTTTATGAACCAATCTTTAAGCATTGAGCAACAACGGTGGGGACCGTCTATGTTAGTAACCGCATTTCATTTCATATTGAATTTCTGTCTTTTTTATTTTCTACTAAAACGTTCTTTTAAACTATTTGTTGTGTTCCAATTGATTTGCTTCCTTAAAGATGGCTCTCTAGAAAATAAAATCGAATACTATGGTAAAAACAATATGTTAAATTTGTTTAATTTGACAACGCAACAGAAACGTCAATAATGTACGTACATCTAAAAGAGACGGAAATCGCGATTTACTGTTGACCCGTTTCTCTTACATAATTCTATTGATTATACTCATAATTCAATGATTTTTAGTTGATGGTTAAAACAACAGTCAACATCTTCCTGTTGAACTTTTGATGTAATTTATTTATTAAATGCACTAACAAAGTGTTAATTACTAAAAAAATATGAGGTGTTCCAAATATTACAAAATTCCACTGCAGTTTTATCACGTCCATAATATTATTATTATTTACTTGACTCTTTTCAGTATTTACATTTAATAATAATACGTTTTAATACAAAATTAATTTATTGGTTAGCGACTATATACATTTATATAGGTATTATTATATAAAAACACACACAGCTACGTGTTTAAAAAGTTTAAAAAGCCACCTTAAGCTTATATTCATAAAAAAACACCCTGTATAGCGTATCTAACCAATTGCTATTGCTATAATACTACTAAAAGGGGCAATTTGAATCAGATTTTCTTTAATTCAGATGACCAATTTTTTGTTTAAGCTTAAGTTTTTGAATCCTCTTAACATCGGCCTATTAGCTCAGTTGGTTAGAGCGTCGTGCTAATAACGCGAAGGTCGTGAGTTCGATCCTCACATGGGCCATACTCTGTAATGGTATCTTTTTACCTCTAGAACATTCGTTTAATACTGTTTTGCAAATAAAAACATTATACTTAGACAAGCGGAAAAAAATTGATTTGCAAGTATTTACATTTCTGAATCCTAGTAAAGAGATTTTCTGACCATACTCTTGTACCGAAATCAAATAAAATAACCTTAATACAACTAATTGTAAAAATGTTTTGTAAATTTAAAAAATATTTGTAGATAAGGTCCAAACTTATTCTCTACAAAACTCTATTCTTTGACGTCCTAATTATTCGATTGTCGGAAATTGGGATGTAAATTACACATACATTATACAGATACCACACAAAAGGTGTCATTTTCAACAAAGAACATTCGTAACCGATGCACAAAAATATATTAAATGTGTTTTGGGTCAATATAATAAGCTGTGTAAGCAATCCCACTTGTTCAATTGTTTTAGAAGCAGGCTGTTGAATTTTATCATTTCTATTTCAATGATATTAATATGATATTACACCTTTTTTATTCTCTCAAAAATACTCAACCAACTTTCACATTTATTACTAAATCACAAAATACCCAGTTTATTCTTTTTAAAATGGACTATTTCATAACACAGAAAATAAATGATCGGGTCATAATTTAAAATTATAAAATATATTATGTTAGTAAAATATGTATCTTGTTTTCAGTTCATTGTATTTGTGGTTTTTTTAATTCACAAGATGAAAACAAGTGGTTAAGTCTAGTCAGCAGGTCGATGCTTAATTGAATGGATTAACAATACATTTAAAGTTGAATACAAATATGAAGGCACACAAACACATTCTGAACGAACGAACTTAACCACATTATTACAAAGAATTATGTTGTCAATTGGATGTAGTTATTCAATGGGCTATTTTTGAGGTTAATTCAACGTAAACGAATAATAAATGTCAGAGGAAATTGCTTGTTTTATTGTCAGCCATCTATAATGTGCTTATTATCATACGATTGTGTGTCCGCAACATCACTTCGCTAAAAGTAGCTATTGGATTTTACGAACACAACAGCACATTTTCAAATTGAATGCTACCTAGATTTAAAATTAACGTTTACCAAACTACTAAATTCAAAATACTAAATAGAAATACTTTTATTGGTGGCGATGGAACAATTAAGTTATGGCACACGTAGCAGTCCTACCCTGCAATATACGCGCCAAAATTTGTGCCAGCCCATGCTCAGCTATTATCGATCTATTAGCCCACCAAGTTTCTCACCGGATCTTCTCAGTGGATTGCGTTTCCGATCCGGTGGTAGATTCTGCGAAGCACTGCTCTTGCTAGGGCCAATGGTCCTCTCATCACCCACACTTGTATTTCTATGTCCATGGATTACTGGAGGCCTGGAGGCCTTTCCAGTTTTACCAGGATCGGCGGGCGAGCAAAGGCTCAGCCAGGAGAGAAGTGATTTCAGGGAACTCAGTGGTCTGACGTATGGGCTAGGTTGCACGTACAACTCTTTTCCGAGTTCGCCGTGTACGTTTACCAGAGTCCCTAAGCCTGCTCCTAGTTTTACAGCTGAAGGCGTGTAATGCAAGTGTTATTGATCTGATGGATCCACAAGGACGTGTCTAAGGCTAGAACTATTCATGATATAAAATTTCACTAATGTCTTTACGGGCGTGTAATTCGAGATAATAATTGCTATCAACACCGCTTGTAAATCTCATCCAATCTCGTGCAAAACAATACGAAATGTTTTTTTTTTTTGTTAATTAACTTCTTAATCTGCTCGTCGTGACGTCATACTTATAATTTGCCTCCTTGGGATTTTTGAAGTGATTGATATGGTCATTTGTGAGATCCGGATGGATAAAAAAGTTTAACCAAGAAAAAAATCACAATACAAGAACGTCTTTGTTTGTGGTATTTTAAAATTGAAGCTAGTAAGTAATAAACGTGAATGATCTAATGTTCTTCTTGTTACAGTAATGAATACACGTCGATTGTTCCTTCAGAAGTTTATAATTGTCAAGTAACAGTCTCATATCTGGGATCAACATGCAAGGATAATATTGAATTGTACGCAGTGCAGTGGATAAGACGTCTAGTACGTTCTTATCGAGTGGTGCAGCAATGTCAGGGTCCTAACTCTTAAAGCAAGTTCAATGTTTCTCAATAATATGCCCATTAGCTTTTAAATATCATGGCAGCGGTACTAATAATGTACTAATATCAGTAACCATTTAATACTAGTTTACCCATGATACCTTCTACCTATCCACAGTACGTTTAAAAGCCTTGTCTAAGTCTTGCCAGAGTCCTTGACTACCTTATTCGAGAATGCGCATTAAGAATTCTGCGTTATTTTTTTTATTTATTTTTTAATTGCCCTTGTAGGCAGACGAGCATACGGCCCACCTGATGGTGAGTGGTTACGGTCGCCCATGGACTTCAGCAATGCCAGGGGCAGAGCCAAGCCGCTACCTACCTATGTACATATACATAAGTAACCAGGAACGATCCGATAAACCTATTATCGTCTGAAAAAATTCGAGTGCTAACATGTGTTGACTTTCCATGACAGAACCCTACTTTGAAATGTCAACAGTAACTGTAAAAAGTTTTCTACCAAATAAACAATAGATGTGCGTTCACATTAACAAAAAACAGAACAAAAGAAACAAAGAGATACATAGAAAATTATTTTTGTATATTAAAAAAAACGTGTTAAATGTTTTTATCTATAAACGGTCTGTAGGACCTCAGAACTTGTGCCCCCCCTACTTAATAGATAAAAAACCGTGACGAGTAATATACTAAATAATATTTGAGTCTAATGTTTGTACAATATATTTATTCTATTCGTCAAGAAAGAATAAGTACTGATCGTCATTTGTTTAATGACGATAATTTAAATTTACTTATTTACTTTTAAAGATAAAGTTAACTATTTTTTTTTGTTTTAGTATCCTTCAATAAAAAAAAGGTTTGGCGCGAAGGCACAGTAAACACAGTATTTTTATACCGCAGTATGAATACACTCGATTTAGAGGGCATGGCTGAAACCTTATGAGTCAAGCCCTGCGGTGTTATTACGAAAACCTCTCTATAAACCATATTGAACGAAGGCAAGATAAATTTAAGACTGGTGGTAGGACCTCTTGTGAGTCCGGGCGGGTAGGTACCACCGCTCTGCGTATTTCTGCCGTGAAGCAGTAATGCGTTTCGGTTTGAAGGGTGGGGCAGCCGTTGTAACTATACAGAGATCTTAGAACTTATATCTCAAGGTGGGTGGCGCATTTTCGTTGTAGATGTCCATGGGCTCCAGTAACCACTTAACACCAGGTGGGCTGTGAGCTCGTCCATCTATCTAAGCTATAAAAAAAAAGGCAAAGAGAAGTAGTGCGGTATTTATTTATTTAGGTTTTCCAACAAAGAATATTTAGACAGAATATAAGAAAGAACAGAATCCATATAAGGATAGGAGACATATTTTTCTAAAGAGGAATAAAAGGTTCTTAGAATATGTATTATCTCAATTACAGGAAAACGCAGCTTTCATAGAATAACAACTATGCTAATACCAATTAAGGATAACGCATACATCAAACAAATCGTATAAGAAATAGTATAGGTATGTACAAAAAATAATGTATATATCAAAATCTAAAACATGGATCAGTTCAAATTTTTAATAGGATATAAAATTTTTGTACATTTTCTGTAAAGCGTGAGTATCTCATGTAATCTATAATTAAGGCCATCAAACACTGCTGTTATTAGGTAAATAACTGAATTATATCATTTTTATATCTGTTTTATCATTACTAGTTGTAGGTACCACTAGTCTATTTCAATCGCAAAACAGTTGCGCATTCTACTTTAAGGGGTAGGTTAGTGGGATACAATTTTGATGGGTGCCGATATCGGCAATGAAATGAATGTGAGTTTCAAGAAAAGTTTCTAGAGACAAAAAAGAGATACTATTTAATACAAATATTTTCATTTCATTCACAAGCCTAAAACGGCCACATTTCTTCTTTCTCCTCTCTTTCTGTAATAATAATAGCCTACCTATTCTAGAAACTTCGAGGGGTTATACTAGATTCGCTGAACAAGTACACTAACACTGGCCCTAGCAAGATAAGTACTTTGCAGAATCTACCACCGGATCGAAAACGCGACCCACTGAGAAGATCCGGCGAGAAACTCAGTAGGCTGTCTGTGGGGCTTTCTGTACTGTATCCAAACTCTGTGTTTGTTTTATTACTAAACTAGCTGACCAGACAGACTTCGTAGTGCCTCAATCGATAAATAAAATACCTAGACTTTTGTATAAAATAAACTTAAAACAAATAAAAGTAATGCGTCCGACGGGGACACATCAAGGGAAAAACAAAATTGTTATTTTTATTTAATTCCAAGCATTTTCATATCTACCTTTTAAACCTTCTCTGGACTTCCACAAATAATTCAAGACCAAAATCGGCCAAATCAGTCCAGCCGTTCTCAAGTTTTAGCGAGAATAACGAACAGCAATTCATTTTTATATATATAGATAGATTATTATTTTCAATTCTAATTTCAATGGAATCTATTTAATATACACGTGTATCATCTTACACGTGTACATTAAATAGCTCATTTTGACCAAAGTAAATGATTTAGTTTATCAAGTGTGTACTTACATAGACGTGTTAGATAGACACTTACAAAACACAAAATCGGAGTAAATATATAAAACATAATAATTTAATATGTTTTTTTTTTTATTATTATGGATGTAAACTACATCAAGGTTCTTCTGCCGTATTATGCCCAGCACACAACGTCAAATTACCACTATTAAAGTCATTGAATGTGCAGAATTAGTTCCGTCATACATGGGGGCATCAATTTATTTTGTAGGCTACTGAGTAATTACGGAAAGAAGTATTAAAATATGAGTATGTACAGTCAGCAGCAGAATTACGTGGATACCGTAAAACCGATAATCTTGTGAACACCTCAATTAAAGATCATAAAAATAAATTAGACGGCATTGGTGGGTTTTTTTTTTAACTAGAAATACGCTGTAGATATATATGGTAATGACCCCGGTGCAAATATAATTACACACATATGTATCAAACCTGACTCGCCATACGTTCTAAATTTTAAAATTTATATTAAAGAGACATTCATTTTAGGTTGTTAGAATTTTTATGTCTTACAATGTCCATGCACTTTTGCAGCTCATTGTACATTGCTAGAATAAAGCACTGTTGCAAGTATACTACAGAGTTGTTTTAATACGTTTTCGTACGTTTTTTTTCTTAAGGTCTTACGAAAAAACTTTTAAAAAAATCCTAAAGGACGATCCACAGGCGAAATTTACTTATAAAAAAATACAAAGAAATTATAATTCGAAAATGGAAATCATGGCTTTATAGAAACTAAATGCCCATGTCTTTCATGCCCAAATTTATTTTTTTGCTATGTGATCGGACATTAGGTGATATTACAAAAATACATAAGTAGTTATAATGAACATTGTTATCGCATCATCGTGTTCATCATTTCTCTAATTGCATCAAATCGAGGGTAAACATAATGATTTTAATTCAATCTGATCTCTGTTATTATCCTTATGAGCTAAATTATTAAGGGTTTTTGCCGTATCATGCCCAACGAAAGATTACTATTATTAAAAATAATCATTATAAGTGTCACTAACAACATAATGCCTGTCATTTCCAAGATATGTGCGCATTAGTTTATTACATGGATTTAAATGCATAATTGAAATAGAAAAAATATTTTAAAAAAGAATATGATTTAATAGCAAGATGTAGGCATTGTTTTTTCCTTGAATTCAGTTAGATTTGTGTTTAAAGCTCAGATAGTCATGGTTACGCTAAGAGCTATTTTATTCGATGGTATACGAGGGCAGGTAAAAAAAACTGGAGCATTTTGGTCGAATCCGTTCTTAATGAGCGTTTATTATAAAAGGAGTATCTATCCCAAATTTAAGTCCGTCGGAGGGATAGTTTCGGATATCTCATGACGAGTAGGCGGTTTTTCGTTATTACAAGTATTATATTACAAGTATTAAGTATGCTACAGAAACATTTCTTTATACCGCACATTCTTTTGTCAGCCTTAGAGTAAATATCCATCGTTTTAGCAAAGTATATTTCTGTGAAGACAGGAAATACGTACTTAACACATCTTTCGCGAACAACTTTTACGATGAAGGAATAATGAAGAAAAAATTATCGAACTTTTTTTTTTATGATTTAAAGTTTACTGGTGGCCCGAAGGCCTTTCCAGTTTCACCAGGACAGGTGGGCGAGCAAAGGCTCAGCCAAGAGGGGTGGGATTTGCTAACAAGTGCCCGAGCGCCTCCGAAGGAGACCTAACAACTCAAGAGCAATTGTTTCGCGAATGAATCTACTACCGGATCGGAATCGCGACCCGCTGAGAAGATCCGGCGAGAAACTCAGCGGGCTGATGCATGGGTTAGGTTGCACGTCGACCTCTTTGTCGAGTTCGACGAGTACGGTTACCGGGGTCCCTAAGCCTGCCCCTAGTATTAGAGCTGAAGGCATCTAATGCAAAGGTTATTGGATCTGATGGAATTATCGAACTAATGGCCCGCCTGGTGTTAAGATTACGGAAGTCCATAGACATTAAAACGCCCAGCTGATTTTCACTTGTACTGCACGGAGGGTAATGCAAAAAAACTTTAAAAAAGCAAGTCTGTCGTAGACCCCTTGTTGACTTCGCGTGACACGCAAATGCATCGGTCCCGCGTGTCAGGTGCCTTGTTGTATATCGTGTAATTAAAAATAATTCAGACAAATGTAATTTTTCCTGCGTTCCTATACGTAAGGAAAATATATCAGTTACGCTTAATTTTTCGAAACAGTTTTTTAATACTCTACAGCACCATGTCTGGTCTTAGTCAGGTTTTAAGGCAAATAAAGTGCCTTTAAAAACCCTGTCGAAGAGACTTTAGTGCCTTTCATTTAACTTTTTACTTCAATATTTATGGCCCCGTGACTCACGTGCGGCATGCAATTAAGAGGGAACTTGTTTAAAAAAATTAATACGAACATAACTTGTTCACCGTAATGATGGGTAGGGCAGCATTTATTTATTTAAGAAAATAAACACACATACAGCCAAGTTCATCTATACTAATATATAAATCTACAGTGGTTTTTACGGATGTTCCGTTATAACTACTGAACTGTGCATCCGATTGACTTGAAATTTAGTATCCATGTAGAAAATACATATACTTAATGGATAGGCTAATATTTATATGAGTGATGGACTCCCTACACGAGTTGCGGGGGCGTTAATGATGAGAATCTTTATGGGGATGAAAATTAATAATGTTACTTTTAAATAGCCAGCAAAGCGGACGGGTACAGCTAGTATTTTTATATAACTAAACAGCCATAAAAGACAATCACTCGTTGAAATACCTAATTTATCTCTAACTATATTATTTTATTTAAATTCCTCCTTTAAAATATTATTTTAAACCAATCATACATATAAACTTGATTTCATTTAGTATTTTCTTTGATGTGCACTAGTCATAGACATAATTAAAATTTTATCACGGTTCGTTTTCGTGTTAATTATTTCTGAAGTTTAGAATAGTTTACAATTTCCGTGGTTACGTCAGTATTCGTGTATTCAAACAAATAAAAATAAGGTACAGGAGCACAAGGGAACGTCCTATGTGACAGCAATTGAAATAAAGAATCAGAACTCGCATCAAACGAAACAAAATGAAGGCTCATCTTTCGAGAGGCGAAACACGTTTACAGTATAACCCCTTAGGCTATCAGCGACAAAAGAAAAAATATTACGGTAACATATTTTCACACCCCGAAAGAATGCTCTGTGCTTTTATATTATCCAAATATAATATTTCGGTTAGAAGCTAAACATTAATATTTAAGAGGAACAAATTGTACAAGTCGTTTATAACTTATAATACTTCGTGTGAAATGAATGAGTTTCAGTAAAAAGATAGTTTCTTGACTCGAGAGTAATTAATGTTTTAATAGCTCCATGATTAACTATCCGCCTTTTTTGTTGTCCTATTATTTTGTTAACACAAAATATATTTTGTTCTAATGACATGAGAAAAAAAATTTTTTTTTGAGAAAGTCATTACAAACTTGCTTGTTAAGTTTAAAACTAAAATGAAAACATTTTTTAACAATTTTGTTAATCATTGTATAATTTTCATTACATATTGCGACGACAAAGCATAATACATCAACAAATTAACTGTAATAGTTTTAAAAGCATTGTATAAAATGACTTAACCTGAGGTTTTTTTCTGTGTTTATGAAGAACATATTTTATCTATAACGGACATGATAAATGTGCTATATTTTACTATTTACTCTATAATTATATTTATTTAAGCACTAAAGATAACACAGGAATGAAACAACAATAAACGTAGTTTGTTTAATGAACTTATTATTTACTAAGGCGTATAGCAAGGAGGTGCCTTAAAAAGTCTGTAAAAATTTGCGGGGAGGCAAATTAAAACAGGTTTAGATAGTCACTTAAATTGTACGCACGTGAACATAAATTTACACATAAACTTCTTATCTATACTGCACTACTTTAAGACAATACTTCTAGTACGGTGAGAATAGTACACAATAAGTACAATAAATATACACATTTATATTGTAAGCAGGGTTGTTCACACGGGCGAGTGGTTCCTCGTGTCGATTGCGACCAATTAAATATATTCAAGTTTAATTGTGATTAATAATATAATTTTCATATTCATATTACTCTGATTAAAAAAAAAAGATTGAATAATAAAAATGTAAATGACTATACTCGTAAAAAGATTAATAGGCCCGCATTAATACTGGAATTATTGGGCGCTAAAAAAATTGCTTCGTTCTAACTAGCGCTAGTTTCATGACGTATAAAAATTTAAAGATCTATCGAAGAAAAAATAACAGTACTTCAGTGTAGTCGATTCTGTGCATTGTGGTTCCAGATGTACCAGTAACCAGTTATTGTTTTCCTTGTTGTTGCAACCAAACTGTATTAGGTATTCTTATAGTGTTATGAACGTAAACTGAAATTTAATCGATCGGTTCAAAATGTTTGTAAGTGCATCACGTGAATTTATGTCACTAAGCTGTCTCAAAAAACTTCCAGATTAAAGACCTCGGTAAATGCCAATACGATTTAAAATTGTACAAATATGTACATCAGAGTATTCGATTATTTTTGAATTCTATCTGTCGTGACCGTGTGAAAGTCGCCCTTTAAATAAACTATTACGATAAGTTTTATGAACAATATCAATTTAATGCTATTTAAGAACGCAGCGTATCCTATCCTATCCTATCAGCCCATGGACGTCCACTGCTGGACATAGGCCTCCCCCAAGCCTTGCCACGCAGCGTATATTGTTATTTAAATAAAAAGTTTTTACTTTTTGTATTCATATATGTGATATAGGATATCTACGATTTGAAATTGATGATTGAAATTGAAAATGGGCGAATTTGAAAATTTTGAAATTATTATTAGTTCTAATTTATTTATTATGTGACAATCTTAAAATTACTGTTGAAACCCCAAGAACTGGACGAAAAACACAGAGAAACCGTATGTTGTGAATGACAAAATAAGATCCGACGTTTAGCTTCTGACATGTACATACTCGTGCATATCTTTTAAACTCATACGTATAACACAAATGTGTCAAATAGTAATGAGTATTTTTTATCGGCAAATAGGTACTATAGTTAAACAGTTTTATTACCCAACACACCACTGCAAGGTCATATCAAGCCCGGCCTTCGGATTGTTAATTTATCGACTACTTTTTATTTACTACAATTTGTTCGAATATGAAGAACAGAATTTTAATATTATCAACGGAAACCGATACCTTAATTTCAAGAGTTACGACATTATTAAAATGAAATCGTAAACGTACCTAATACTTACATACACAAAATGAAATGAAATAAACTTTGATCTAGCTTACTGGTTACACAAAACAACGTTTTATATACCCCACTTGTATGTGAAGGCACTAGATGCAGTAGTAATCTAAATTAAAATATGTATAAAGCAATATTATAAAGATTACAAAACCATCAGAGAACTGAAATAGCCGTTGACACAATGAAATTTGTTGGCGACATTCACGTCCGCTTCCAGGTTGCGTTAATGTTTTACTAACACCGAGCAAGTAACGAAAAAACGAGCCGGTGAAAGTAGAATGTGAAATCTTTACTTGTCGTAGTGCGAAACTGCACTTAAATTAGCGGCCAAGGACAAAAGAAAGGAGTCTCCCGAACATTTTTTTAAAGACACCTGCAGTAATCGATAGCTTGCGGTGCCGGTTGAGCCGGTTCGAGTTTCTTTTTATAACTAAACTGGTGATATATGTAGATCGAACGTCCATGTATGGTTTTTTGAACTAATGGATCCCGTGCGAGGACGTGTACTGATTTGTATTGTACTGATACCAGAGACGTTCCCTGAAGTGACAAGTGAGTTTTTTTTTAAATATGGGTGGACGAGCTCACTGTCCACCTGGTGTTAAGTGGTTATCTGAGACCATAGACATCTATAACGTAAATGAGCTACCCACCTTGAGATATACGTTCTAAGGTCTCAGTATAGTTACAACGGCTGCCCTACCCTTCAAACCGAAACGCATTACTGCTTCACGGCAGAAATAGGCGGGGTGGTGGTACCAACCCGCGCGGACTCATAAGAGGTCCTACCTCCAGTAAGAAATTCAATACAATCAGAAGGACAAAGGGCACTTTGTTGAAACTACGCACGCTACACTCACTTTACATTGATGAAAATATGACAAGAACCTTCCCTGAATTACCAACAGCAACTGCACCAAATCTCACCACAATCAGACTAACGGCTCAGGAACTCATAGAGGACTAACATACAAACGTTTACTTTTATTTTTAAAGATATATGCAGACGACTCACTCGTTCTTCTACAGACCTTATCAAATCTAAGTTTGTCACGTAGAGTAACTCGTGATGATGGTTTGAAATTGTCATCTAAAGCCTACGTCACTATAAGAACCACGTTTCATTAATTAATACATTTAACATAAATTATTAATATATAACATAATAATACGTAGTGGCGACAGATAAAATCAATTACTTTTTTTTTTTTGTTGTATAGGTGACACGAGTGTGTACTTTGTAAAGTAAAAAGAAATAAAATCAAGGCAATCTAGTATTTCCAAGATCAACGGCACGCGATACTAGTTTGCTGGAAGCATATATAAAACTCTTTGTAATCGGGTCTTGGTATTCACGAATACATCGAACGGGTCTTTTTCATCCATATGTAATGGTAGGTTACGTTTGAATAAATTGTAATGCAGTGCACCCGGATTGGTCACGTTTTCGATCACGTTTCAGAGTTTATTTATTTATTACTATAACTAGCTGACCCGGCAGACTTCGTAGTGCCGCAATCGATAAATAAAAGACCTAAGCTTTTGTATAAAATAAAATTAAAACAAACAAAAGGAATCCGTCCGACGGGGGACACATCAAAGGAAAAACAAAATTGTTATTTTTATTTAATTCCGAGCATTTTCATATTTATTTACCTATTGACCCTTCTCTGGACTTCCACAAATAATTCAAGACCAAAATTAGCCAAATCAGTCCAGCCGTTCTCGAGTTTTAGCGAGACTAACGAACAGCAATTCATTTTTATATAGATAGAAGATAGACTATAATAATACTGTGCGATCACTAAATATTTAATTGCAAGAGTTGTGTTCCGTGATCTTAATGACAAAATACAGCTCTAAAACGCGCTCACATATCACAATATTGGCATTAAGCATTTGCAGGAACTTTTAATGTTTGATGCCACCTATTAACCGCTATACAGTTATATAGTAAATAAATAAATAAAAACACGAAATAATTCAGTCTGAAAATTTCAGTATGTTTTTAGTTTATCTAAATACACAATCATCTCTTTGGAGGTTCAATCAAAATTATCTAGATAATGGCAATTTTTATTAGAAATACTCTGATAAGTTTTTATTGGATTTATTTGTAATAAGTTCAATTGGCATTTCCAAATAATATGCCATTTAAATTTTCGAATATACGATTTCAGACGTATTATTCAAATGTTTAAGAATGTACCAGTCAGAATATTCTACGTAATAATCGTTCTAAAAATCATATTAAATACAAATTTCGTGATGGAATACATATTTCTTGATGTATCCGTAGTAATTAATCATCATAAAATTTAATGTTGAGAAAATGGTTTTGTATTAAACGTGTAATTAAAATTCTGTGTTGTACCTCAGCTTACCTTGGTTGAGCCATCATCGCTGAGACGGTCAAGTCAAGGTTCAAATGGTCAACAGTCAAATATAAGCAAAGCGTTCTCTCGAGTTTAATTGTTAAGTTCCTTATATTTGTTTTTGTGGGCGGCTTATATTTGGTTAATTTTTTGTGCGTCCTGATAAATAAAATTCAAATGGTCAATTGGTATTCAAATCAACGTTAATATTAAACGCTCGAGTGGAAATTTCGAACGAAGCAGTCACGGAATTTTAGTAATCCTAGAAACTCGATGTGGTACATCTTTAATGCCGATATTCAATTTCAACGAAAAAACATGACTCATGCGGCGTTACCTCGCTCTGAGGCGTTCCATTTAAGGCTTGAAGTGCAAGCGAGAGCGCGCAACGAGTGACAAAGAGGCACAATCGGCCTCCACGTTCGGCAGCGTAATAACTAAATTACGCTTGCGGAGATTTAATGAGCATGCTAATTAAACGAAATCTATCACCCACCGTATAATTACCATGTCAATAAAGCGTGTCAATATTTACTGAAATTATATTATTACGCACAATCATTATTATGTGATATCTTAATTGATTTTAAAATATAACGAAGTTTACAGTGGAGCGTTTTGATACAGAATACTTGAAGAAGCGATATGTATATATTATGTATGTTGAAATTTATCAAAAGTAATCTTTAACTAGCCTAAAAGCGTTATGAAGATTCAGAAGATCCATTTTCATTTAATTTTAATCTTAATTATTAACAAGCCATCGTAAATTACGTAATATACTGTATCATATTTTGCTATGTTAGGACGGTGTCACTTTTCTATAAATATAATTTGGAATTTAACACGAAGGAAACCTTGATCTATTTTTAGTCTTGTGTTTTCGAAAAGATTGTGCAAATTAAATCAAATTTATTTCGTCTATTAACATTTACAACGGAGCTAAGCATTGTCGGTCTTAATTATTTTTATGTAATTATAATTATAAAGTGTTTCGTATTCCGGTGACAACGTAAATAATGATAATGTAAGTGGTCCACTGCAAAAACCACGTATCGTAATAGCATCAGATGTTTAAGGACTTTTCCAATAGTGAAATAAATAATGGTAGTGTAAATAAATAATAGTTAAAAATCGACATAAGGACAACACGGAGCGCATTACCAAGGCGCCTGTAACAGGATTAAACTAAAATAAATGATCTATCCCTATGAAGTTACTTTATATGACGGTCATAAAAAGACGCGCTTAAGAAAAGTTAGCGACAAAAAGCATTTAAAAAAATAAGCTTTACTAAACCCCTACTTTTGTTTTTATATTTACAATTTTTTTTGACATATAATTTACTGACAAGAACGTTCATAATCTAACGGCAGTAAAATTAACCATTAAAAAATTATATACCCGGTTTTGCAACGATAAAAAATACATAACATTTTTACTGATAAATCCGAAAACGTACGTAAAGAAAACACTTAAATTAGTAACAACGTTATTTAACATAAAATTCGCTTACAAACTATGAGGAAGATGCTTGAAAAACAATGTTAATTGCAATGTCCGTCTAATTCGTTACATGCTAATTTGTTTTTTATTTGCGTTCACTCGAAATTTAAGTACAGTTAATTTCTTGTTTATTCCACTGATATTATTACAGTCTCCGGTCCTATCTTTCTATGTTACTTCGTATGGTAGCACGAGCATTATTAGTTAACGTTTGAATACACATAAAATATTCGATCTGAATGTAATATGACACATGAATCATACGACTAATAGTGCTTTTATCTTTAACTAAGCAGGCAATCCTTTGTTATATTATAAAGATACTACGGGCAGAATTAATATAATAAGTATTTCTCATCGCTTAACCGAGTAGTATCATCTTAATAATTTCTTATTAAAACGTCTAAAATCTAAGCCTATTCTTAGCTGAAATCAGTTGATTTTTTATTGTTATATTTTAAAGATACTACGGGCAGAATTAATCTAATAAGTATTTCTCATCGCTTAACCGAGCAGTATCATCTTAATAATTTCTTAAGAAAACGTCTAAAATCTAAGCCTATTCTCAGCTGAAATCAGTTGATTGCTTAAAAACAATCAATTAATATAAATACCTGAAAGTATTGAAAAATAATATTAGAAATAAACAAACGAAGACTAAATATTATTGAAACAAGCACGTCTCGCAGTTCATTCTCTTCAAACAAGGCAAGGACGACGCAGTTAAAGTCCTTTACAACTCTTTGTGTCTTAATAAATTGTTACGTCGATTATAAGAGAAAATAGTACAATTCTCTAGAAATTCTAGACAATAAATATTTAAACAATTTAATAAAATTATAGAAAATAGCACGCATAGATAACAAAACGAATATTAGGATGAGAAATCCATTGTAGATAAAATATTCAGAAGCATTTACTTTTCCTCTCTACAGCCTTCATTGAAAATTCTTCTGGGAATACTAATCTATATGTATGTGTATGCAACATTCGGAATAGTGACTTAATTTAGTTCGATCGCATTACAATTGCTGGGACGTGTCTCGATGGAGAAAATATGAGGAAAAAATGTCTTAGTTATGCGTGACGTGTTCCGATGTGTCAGAAGTAAAGGGCCTAAGATACATTTAAAAACAATGACTCTCCACACCTTATTCAATGTTAATAAGGGAACTATAAAAAATATGTTTTATATTAACGATTAACATTTTTTCCAATAAATTAATGTAATAATAAAGATAATCGACTTCATACATTCGTTAAACAAGCGTATATACATAAATTGCGAGTATTAGATTCCAAATATTAATGTCCTGTTTCATGTAATTTACTTGAATCATCTATATATTAATACGTGAAGCAAAAACTTTGCATCCCTTTTTACGAAAATTGCGCGGACGGAGGAGTATGAAATTTTCCACACTTATAGAGAATATAGAGAAGAAATGCACAATGCTAATATTTTTTTTAAATAATGAATAAAAGATACATTAAATCAATAAAGAAAACATTACGCACACTACATACCATGTATTTGACGCACACACGCCTGCATACTATTTATTGTCAAACTTTTGTTTTCGACGTCTATGGTCAAATTGAGAATAGATTAAATAATGTTTGTCTTTATTAATATTTTTTTGTAGTGTAGCCTTGGCGAAATTTGTGGTTATAGAAGTATAAAATACAATCATAATAGTGTACAAATTTACAATTCCAATTAATTATAGTCGAATTTCAACTACTGCGGGACCTCTAGTACTCACAAATATACACATATTTTGAAGCGGATTGTATTACATACTATCATTGTAACAAATTTAGCTCTCTATATATCCACTTACATATTGTACTTCGTTTACGAACAGACATATAAACTTACTAATTTACTTTTTGTTTGAGATTACAACAAAAGTTTCTGCTTAATATTGTGTTTTCTAGATTATTCTCCAAGGTGCAATCGTTTGTCGTTTGACCATCTCGAAGCTTCCACAGCATAATGAGTAGACCATTGTATAATCGATTACCGCCTATTGTTTGAAGATCACAACTGTCATAACGATAGTCAATCGATTAGACTCGAGTAGCTTGTCCAATTATCCAATCGATAACGAACAATTATAAAATTGATTAATTTTAGCACTAATAAGATACCCAAATGTTCTCCTAGACCCTTTAAGCTGAAAATGGGCCATAATAATATTTTATGTGTAATTGTTTCGTAAGTAAATAATTAACAATAGGCAATAACAGTGTATTACATGGTTCGCGTGAATAACATGAAATACACGTGTGTGTTATAATTGAAATTAAACCTAACTTAACCTTAAATTAGGACAATTATTGCTTCTCAAAATGTATGAATCAAAATTGAATAAACCACAAATAAGTGCTTACCACTTTGTTGCCCCCAAGCGTGATCGCGTCAGTGTTTCAATTAAATTTGTTTGCAAGCATCTCATAAGCGTTGAAAAAGCATTTACCAGTGCGTGCGCGCATGATAAAAATGCGAAAATCATTCAAATTCACAGCCGCTCATCCGTCTCGTGAGTCGCTAAGTTTAAAGTACCGTTCGATGTTTGACGAGTGTGAGTGAGAGAATTCAGTATTAATGGCGCCAGCCGACAAGGCTGCTGTAAGACGGTCACGCACTCAAACCGGTGTTTGCCGAGCTGACTACCGGCGGACCGCGCATCGCGAATCTCACAGAATGCACTTATCGTTTATTTTTTCATCTTTCGAAACAGCTTCAAGTATTTAAACCAGCCTTTCTCAAAGCGGGCGATATCGCCCCCGTGAGCGCTGCAGTCCTAAAAGGTGCGGTAAGGGGCGGTAAGAAGTTGTTGCGTTGTGCAGAGGCTTGAGAGGCGATTTGTAATTTCATCTAGAAAGACCCTTAGACACCGACTGAGCTCTCGCCATAGTGGTTTTTAGTTAGGTGACAAAAATGGGGGCGCTAAAAATAATTTATTCTCAAAATGGGCAGTAGACAAAATAAGTTTGGGAACCCCTGGTTTAAACGAAGAATGAAGCTCGAGGGTTCATTAAGATCATTCCCAGCCGATCCTCGTCTTTGACCATTGAAACTAATTTAAATGTCATCGTTCACTTAAGCTGCTCCGTTTCATGATGGCCCTTGTCCTGTCTCATTACAATGCAGTTAAGATCATAACGGGTGACATTCTGATGGCTTCGTTTTCTTAGTTTGCCGATGTCCCAAATAATGTACGGCATGTATGTTTAAAATGTAAATAGCAACTGTTCAATAGCACAAGCACGTGACGTATCGCCCAGTCTCGTTGTGTTTGGAAATGAACATAGTTGTTGCTACCTAGTTTTTAATATTCTTCCCCAAAATTTTTAATTGGCTGCTCCGTCGCATTACAAAACATAAATTAGGAAACGTACTTTAAATATTGTTCATTAATTAATAAATAATTTATAGTTATGAAAATTTTCAATAAAAAAATTAGTATCCGATAGTGATAAAATTGAATTTTAGACATTAATGTGATGTTTGTTCACATTGAGCATCGATCGTTGTAGACCTTAACTTGATACACAGAATTTGTTTTTACTAAAAATACGTATACGTATTACAGTTACCTATGCGGAAGCTAAATGTAGGCATCGTTAATGTAAAATATGGTTATTGACAAACCATTAACCCCAACACAGAAACAATCGTGTTAACTTACTTTCATTTACTTTGTACGCTGTCATATGAAAACGGTCTACGTAATCAGTGTGCCTAGTGCAAGTTTTTTAACGTTCTCGATAGCGTAAAAGTTAACTCAAATTTGTATGGAGTTGGAACGTTTGCCTACGTATGCCGCTAGGGGCGCTGTTCCAGCTACATACAAATTTGAGTTAACTTCTACGCTGTCGAGAAAGTTAAAAACTCCCACTAAGCACACAGGGCTACTTTTTAAAACAAATATATGTATAACAGTTTTGTATCCCTGGGTATAGGTGTTACGTATAATAAGTATCACTAATTTAGTAAGTAGAGTGTTATTATTATTATTTTTTCACGTATGCTGGTAGGGGTTATGCCTGCGTAACCGGGCGAGTAGGTTAGCTCACGGGGCTCTAACCTGAGGACGTTCCTAACACAAGCCCTGGCAAGAGCAGTGCTTCGCAGGATCTACCACCGGATCGGAAACGCGACCCACTGAGAAGATCCGACGAGAAACTCAGTGGGCTAGAGTATGATGAACTTATCACTGTGCGTAAAAAAGTGATCTATTTTTTTTGTGGTTGACGATGAATGAACAAAACGAGTACACATCGTTTAAGTTTCCCAGAACGGCTATAATGAATTATGAATTAAATACGTAAAATACGCAAAACGATTTATTTTTTATTCAAATAAAACAATGTACTTCGCGGTTAAGATCGCAGTTCATTATTTTTTGTGTAAATGTCAAACAAAATAATAACAATATTTCTTTATGTACTTTGAATATGTTTGTAGCTGTGCATATTTGTATAGTATGCACAATAAATGTATTGGTACTCAAATACAATAGGGCCTTGGGTACCCAAAAGCAATTTCACAGTATTACATTATTCATGAACAAGATATATATATTTTTTTCATTTATACACAACATCAAATAAACCTATCCATAATGAGCAGCATATACTAGTTGAGTTATAAAAAATAAATAAAAATATATTTTTACTACTTTATTATTTTTATTAAAATTACTACTACTATTGTTTTGTTTTCTGAACTATTTTACTGTTATGCATGTACTGTTGCATGAATATATTATTATATAGTTTAAGGTATTCGTGATTCTTTAAAGAAAATTCAAACTTAAAATAGAAGTCTCATTCTATGCGTCGTCTATTCTAAGCCTGATTGCAGTTATACCAAAGTTGAATTTATTCATATACACTTAAGGTTTGAAATGATGTTATAGCTTGATTGTGTGGAATGGCGCCAGATTGCGCTGATACGACCGGTTCTCCGCAACATCGAAAAGGCTCTTGTAAGAACGCGTATCTGATATAAAACAGGGACTGTGAAACATAAATTGCAATGTTTCTAGCAATAGTAGCTCTAGCAATAAAAAGATAGTCGTAAGAGAGCGACTATCTTATAAAATACTACTTACTTTTATTATCACGAACGGCTTTTACACCTGCACCTTTGATAACGTAAATAACCAGTAATATTTTATGAGGTAAGATCTTGTTACTAGAAACAAACCATAATTGCACTGGGGATAGATGCCTATACTTTTATAATATAGGTAATAATTATGTGCTTATAATTTATAATGGGTTAACATTGAAATTCGAACTTAACAAATGTTCACGATCGACTTCCACGGTGCAGGAATAACATCGTGTAATAAAAATCAAACCCACAGGAGGTCTTGTGAGTCCGCACGGGTAAGTATCACCTTGCCTATTTCTGCCGTGAAGCAGTAATGCGTTTCGGTTTGAAGGGCGGGGCAGCCGTTACTGTTAAAATTGAGACCTTAGAACTCATGTCTCAAGGTATATGGCGGCATTTACGTGGTAAATGTCTATGGGCTCCGGTAACCACTTAACACCAGGTAGGCTGTGAGCTCGTCCACCCATCGAAGCAATAAAAAAAAAAAAAAAAACTATCTAAACAGTAATAAGAATAATAAATACCTTGTAGTTGATATGTTAATACTTAAATATGTAAAACTTGGACCGATAGTACAACTGCTAACAAAACAAATGGTGTTGGTAATAATCCTCATTAAAAACAAAAGTAATGTTAATTGAAACATTTTAATATGTTTTGTACACGCGTAAAGCATAAGAAAAACCGGTAACAGTAACCGTATTCCGGCTTCGTTGTTCAAAAGCTTGAAATGAAAAATCATTGTAAAAGAAAATAAATTCTCCATTAGTTTTTCTTTCTATCTTTGTAATTTTTCATGTATACCTTACGAAAGTCACTAACCATCAGTCTTTCTTTCTATCTTTGTAATTTTTCATGTATACCTTACAAAAGTCACTAACCACAGACACTCGTAAATATGAAATTAAACTATATATTACATTTTTTTTTCTTTCAGAATAGTTATGTTCCGTTTCTGTTTTTATCCACACACATGTCAACATGAAAACGGCGTGTGAAAATAAAATGAAGACTGGAAAAGCGACAATGCTTATTTATAAAAATTTCAATAGCTCGATTTTACAGCGGCACGTTACATAATATGTTTTATATATTCATGTAAGTGCCTTTGACCTCGTTCCGCCCCATAAACGACCACAATTCGACAGGGCACTTTTCGATTACATAATAACGTCACATAGAGCTCTATTTGTTATGTTATATATATCGTTGATAACACGGGTGAACACCAAATTTGACTTTGATTGCAAAGCATAAAATTTCTATATTTTAGATCGTAATTAGACGAAAAAAAAATTACATGGCAGGAAACAGTTTGCTTTTGAACTTTAATAAATTGACCACATAATATGAAACAAAATGCATCAGCGTCGTATTTACGCTTTCGTGACATTTTAAGTTTTTCTGGGCTTGTACAAAACACCTGATCGTTGTTTATGACTCGAGTGCCATCTAGTGGCACTGTGTAAACGTAAATACCCCACTCTCATAGCGCGGTTTTATTGAAAGTTTATTAAATTATTATTATTAAAATTAATTAAAATTTATAAAAAAATTGAAAAATGAGTAACTATCACAAAAGCAAACTTTATACCAAAAAAAAGGTATTTCATTTTCGTTTTTGTGAATAATTAACCGGAAATTTTTTTTTTTTTTTTTAACGCTGGGGAATCCATTTACGGATACCCGGTCGAGGGGGGTAACGGACCGGGTTATGTCGGACTCCGGCGCCTCCTGAGAGGAAGAAGGGGAGAAGAGAAGAGCAGTATAAACGTTAGGACAAAGAACGAATTTTTATTTGTAGATTTGTGTAATCTATCGATTTCAAACATAAACATATTTGATGTTTGTTTGCATTTCATGTTTCTAGGCAAAACACACACGAAGTTTATCAGGTTAAGTAGTGTGCAAGAAAACACAATCCCAAGTCGCGAGTTAAAAGAAATTAAAAGAAATAATCAGAACCTACTGGAAATATCCATTAAGTTACAGTAATCATGAAAGAAGGAAAACTTATTAACGTTATATTAAATATCGCTTTGATGGGTTGAGATTTTTAGACGATAATGTTAAATCTGGATGTTAATCGTAAGTTCTAGGCGAACCAGGTTTCCCACAGATTCTACTGCTTTTCACCAGCTGCCACTTGTCATCACAGCTATGGTTCTATCTTACTTCCACCTTACTCTCTGTTTTGAAGAATGGTGGTATAGCGTATTGTAACCTGAATTTATTAGGACCACCACTCCGTCTATTTATTGAGTCGATCTATCTTTCAGCTGACAGATGTCCACGGCTGGGCGTAGGTCTGCCCCACGCTTCTCCAGAACAACCAGTGCAGCGCTGCCTGCGTAGTATTATATAATATATACAATTCTTCAGTAATAAATATTATTTAATGAAATTACTTTAATTATCAAACGATATTATATTCGTATCACAGAATCTATTTTACTATTTATATTAAACGAGGCTAGTTGTATATTTACTTATACATACTATGAATAATTAAAAACATTCCATAATACCGTGTTCGTGATGTCAAACTGTGTCTAACAGGCCGTGTCGAAATCTCAAAACGTAATGCGGGGGAAGCTAATGTGCGAAAAAAACAACTGGCGATTTGTGAATTCCAATGTATCAGAAACGTCAAATACACACACAATACTTGTGCGCTCGATGTTGTAAAATATTCAAGGAAAAATTTTTATTAATGTTATCTCTTTATCATATCTGACGTTTGCATAAATCACATCAATAACTCAAGCTTTCGTTTCATTTAAAAAAAATGACTTTTCGTACAGAAAACAGGAAAATAATTTAGCATCGATAAAATATTCAGGTTTGGATGTTCGGTAATGTAACGTTTTCCAAATACCTGTTATACTAATAACAGGGTTTTTTGCGAACCTCTCTTACCTCCTTCTAATGCACCCCGAAAGACAGAGAGGTAATATGATTCGAGCTGTGCCTTGCTGCAAGGCTATTATGGATTCCACACACGGGGCAGCGCCGAAACAACCTTGTGGCAAGGCTCTTTCGTTATAACATGACAACATAATGTCCGACGCCTTAATTCGGCGTGGATGACACCCGCCGCTGAATCGAGGAACTTTATCGAGGTCACGAAATCGTTTACAGCGATACAAATTATTAAGCCCTTATTTATTAAAACAAAAGAAAACAACGATATTTATGTATATCTATATATTTATGTATATATATTTATTTAAGTACCAGTATTTGTATCTATAAATATGATGTATGTTATATATACACATATGTTTAACTAATATCACCTTCAAACCACACCTACCAAGGTTCATCTCAGGCACTTCCCTAAGGTAGACTGTTAGAGAATGCCTATGGCATTAAGTCTGCCTTTATACTTTCTAGTATATGAAGTTATAAATAAATAAATAAATAAATAAATATTGCTTGCGACCGAAATCTCACAGGTTTGTATCTTTTCTTGCTTATGTTATATTAAAATCACTTCAGTCAGGTCCGCATTTACGATATTATATCATGTAGTCAATTGCGGTTTTCCAGGTACTGAGTTTTATTTAGTTCACCTATAGGGCATGTGAACGGTTGACAGGCCGTCGGGCTGAACTTGTTGCAGGATATGCGGTATCACAGCGTGCGTATTCACTTGTTTACATTATGTACCTCCCGATATAGACGTAATTAAAAAGTAACAAAGAGGCGATCGATGTTGTTTCTTTAAAATAAACTCTGGGCGTAAAATAAAAATTTTGTAAATTGTAATAAAAATTTTGGGCGTACGGACGGTATAAGATTCGAAATGAACTTAAATGATGATAAACGCCTGGATTCATACGTAATTAATCGTATTCCTTATATACCCTCATAAGAGGGAATACATAAACGAGTTAGAATGTTGGAACGTGAGGAAAATTTCATTTAAAATAATAAACATTTTATTCTTGTGGTTTCGGTTGTGGATTCGTCATAACAAATTCCTTTAATTACACATCAAATACTTTGCATACTCATACAAAATATTGAATAATTGAAAATCAATTAGTTATTTGTTTAATTATTAGTAATTTGTTTATTACTTTTTTCTGGCTTTGAGTTGTTTTTTCTCGGAGTTTTTAATCCAATACACATATAATCCGGATCAGACAACAAGTAACTACTAGTCTTAATAATAATAATATCTAATTAATAATATCCTATACGCCATTGAACCTTCAACACAATGTTATTTGGTGAAATAAATGACGTGATGAAATAAAAAACTCCAGTAAGCATTTTATGTTTTAAAACGTATCTGTATCTCAATTAATTGTTTGATTAATTAAATAAAAACGCTTGTTGAGCGATGTAAATAAAGTTTGAGCCGACAAATACGGCTTTTTTATTCGCGTTCGGCCGGACGGGCCGCCATTGTTTTCTAAATAGCGTTTCTATAAAAACATGGTGAGGTAATCAAAATGATCTAAAGGTTTATGTGTTTAGGTATACTTCTCGAAAAGCCAAAAGCATGTGTTTTTTGTAAACTTGATTTTCAATTGGTCGGTAGCCAATCTATATACGAATATTTTATAAATATATGTATATATTTCATTACGTAGTTGGGTGAATGAACTCACGGCCTACCCGATGTAAACTTAAAATAAAATATAAAAAGTTAATTTTTTTATCGTTTTAGTATTATTGATTCACTCTAACCCAAAGAGTGGTTTTTATTACATAATAATAGTACTGTTACGTTTCATACAGCCTGAGCGTATAAAAAACATAACATAAAAAATTACTTATTATTTTCATTATTTGTTATTACGGGAGTCGGTACCATATTTTTAGTGAAATTGGTTCGTAGAACATATTGCGAGCGTGCACGGATTGGTACTATTTTACTAATTTCTGCCACAAAGGAATGCCACTACGAAATAGCCGTTATTTTAACGCATCCAAAAATTAAACTTAATTATATCACATTGTTGTTTCAGCAACCCCTCCACGGTGTTTCCCGGGCGCTATGACATGTTCTACTTCAAACGAGGCCTGTGGAGAGTATTGAGCGGTAGGCAGCGGCTTGGCTCTGCCCCTGGCATTGCTGAAGTCCATGGACGATGATAACCACTCATCATCAGGTGGGCCATGTGCTCGTCTGCCTACAAGGGCAATAAAAAAATAAAAACATACTGAAAACAAAAATATTTTACATTACAAACAATGACATAAGATTAAAGGTTAATGAGCATGCTCTTATTATATTGATTCCATGAAGAGGTCTTCCTTTAAATTTACCGAGAAACGATATATTTTTTATTGAATCGATAATGAACTAGCACGTATTTTTCATGCATTTTTAAAACGTACTCGTTGACTATATGGCTATAAAACGTAAATCCGATGAAAGTACACAAATAACAATGGTAATACACACACACACGGTTACCACCACAATGAGACCTGGCTGCGTAACTATGCGACGAGAACTCATTGTTGTTTTCATAGTTTCGCGTAACGTTTAGTAAACAGAACCTCAGCCTTTTCCTAGCTGTGTTACAAACAAGAGTGACAAGTACAGTTAGCACGACTCAAAATGTTCAACTATCGACTTTGTACTGAAATAAATGATTTCTAAGAGTACCTACTCAATGTCTATTATAGTTTTTACAATAAATATTTTATTAATAAAGTATTTTCCTTTGTTTTCGCGAATGGCAGATTCGATTAATACAGATCTTAAGGTTTCAGTTCCTTTTAATTAAATAACTTCCGTTATTTAGAATGCTAAAGGATAATTATTAATATCAGAAACTAAATCAATTCATTTTGTTCTTGTGCCCAAAATTGATTCAGGAAGGCTATCCGTTTTTGTCAGGAAGATGTGAGATTTGTGTGATGCACTTCTTATCAGCCCACAGACGTCCATTTCTGGATGTAGGCCTCCCCCAAACCTCACCACAAAGACCGGTCCTGCATCCAGCGCATCCCCGCGAACCTCAATAGATCGGCGGTCCATCGGTCCATCTGTGATGCACATGGTTTCTGATTTGCTGAAGTGGAAATAAAAAAGGTTTTAATCTATTTCCTTCAACGAGACAATTTCAAATGAATCTCAAATGAAGAATTCGAACGGTTTTAATTTTATTGAATAAGTCGGTGAAATTAGTTTACATAAGATATGCGTGTTAATAAATTAACATAAGAAATAAGAAGTTTACTTAGATTGTTTTCACATTATTCCCCTCCACAGAAATTCTAGCCAATTTATATGCGACATTTTATAACAATATGCAAGGCAAAGTAAATCTATATGCTACATTAAAGTCATTGATTACTTTTTAAAATACTTTATGTACATTGTATTATTCCGTTTGAAATATTAATCTTCTACAACCTTGTATTCATTCTTTCTTGTTGTTAACAATGGACAAGAATTAACATAATATCCTACAAAATTGTTAATCATGGCAAAAAGGTCGAGAAGACGTCTTTAAATGTCGCAATTGTAATTGCAATTGCATAAATGTATTAAAAACATATATTTTGTGAGAGCAGTGAAGGACATTTTCGCATCTTGGATAATGACGTCAGATCAGCGTGCCAGCCAATAAACTTGTATTGTTGTTATGCTCATCTTCCATTTTCTCCATTGAAACAAAGTACCACATCTGTTTTAAGAAATATAAATTAAAAGCTTCTGATAACTATACCGCTAAATGGTTTTTCGAATCAGTTCTTATTTCAGTTTATCTATCTAACTAAGACTTATTTAAGATCAACAACAATAGAGTTTGAATTTTATATAATCATCTTCTGATAAAACTAGTAATTATAGTAACTAGTAACTATAGTACTAGTAATTATATGAAAATCATAAAAAAATATTTCATATACAAAGCCCGTTTCATCGAAAGGTTTTTACTTAATTTATTAACGTGTATATTTCATGGACATCATTATTAACAGTGGACAATCATTGCTTACTTTGTATGTTTAATTTCAGATGTTAATTGCATTTAAGCCTATGCAAGAAAGGTTTTTATTCTTGATTTTTAAGACCCGTTTTTCGCTGCCAATTTCGTCTTATTATATTACCAGACGAGAACTTTGAAATAATTGTTCATTTTCGTTCATTAATATACACTAGACGATGACCGAGCTTTGTTCGTTTTTTTTTTTATTACGCCATCTTGTTGTGTCTTTAAAGCGATTAGTTGCCCTCAATTAAGAAAAATAGTATTATTATTCGCCAAGAGATGTCGGCAAGAGTTGATTATTGAAAACACGATTAAAACAACATTTTCTGAAAATAAATCGTAGCTAGATCGATTTATCGCCCCCGAAATCCCCTGTATACTAAATTTTATGAAAATCGTTGGAGCCGTTTCCGAGATTCAGATTATATATATATTAATATACAAGAATTGCTCGTTTAAAGGTATAAGATAAGATATAGCTATATTCATTAAATAATTATTAACGAACGTACTGTTTAATTGGAACTCAACAAATGCATTTTCAAATTTTTCGACGCAAACCCGCAATGACTTAAATGAAACTGCGTCACTGATGTAAGATTTGTCAGGTTAAAAACCTTATGTCCCAGTTCTTTGTATGTCGCATTCCACAACAACCCAAATGTACACCAAAGTAACAATTATGAGGCTCATGTGAATCGGGTACTTCTATATTTATATTCAGTTAACACTTACATTCGAAATCAGCTGTTGAAAGGTTAACGTCGTGTTTTGATAGCAGTAGAAAATATCTTGTGTCAATCGATGAGTATTCCCGTGACGAAATATTATTACAAGAGTGCTAGAGGGCATGATTTTGCTATACTCAGTTTGATTTTAACTGAATATCAGGGCTATAGATATGACAATGTTTAAGATATATACGCTATCATGTACCTACAGACCGATACACACATTTTTTTGCGGCATAAATGACGCTCAAAAATAAACGCATTACCGCTTCATGGCAAAAATAAACAGTGTGGTGGTATGTACTCGTTTGAGATCACAAGATGCCCTACCACCAGTATGTAGGTTCCATAATCTAACATATGAAATCATTGTTAAAACAGTTTTAAATTTGCGAAATATTAAATGAGTCCACAGAAACTTAATATAAAATAATAGCACCACATAAACCCCAGATTCACATGCCAAATTGAGTATTGAGTATCTTTCTTTAACTGCAAGAATAAATTTAAGTGTATTGCGATAAAAATGGCCTTTTGTCTCGTTCTTTAAATGCGATAAGAAAATTAACATTGACGATGGTAAAAAGTCGTAATTAACAGTGAAGAAAGGTTCCGTTGAATCCGGTCAGTGCACACGGAATTTCCTGGACGTGTGAAAAGACAAACAAACAACAGTCCAGAAGTCGTGACAACTAACTTTGTTCCGAGCAAACGTTGGAAATTACTTACCCTACCACGAAACACATCAAAATAGAATAATCGTTTTTTTTTCCTACCTATGCTGATAGCCTTGAGAGGCTATTTCAGCTTCACCCTAACGTGTAGGTGAGTGAGCTCACGGGGCTCAAACCGGAGTGTTGCTAACACTGGCCCTAGCAAGAGCAGTGCTTCGCAGAATCTACCACCGGATCGGAAACGCGACTGAACTGAAGAAGGAAGGAAACTGAGAAGATCCGGCGAGAAACTCAGTGGGCTGTGTCTATGGGTTAAATCGCTCTCTTATACAGTAATAAAGACAAAGTCAAGCGGAATACGTTCCTGAACAAAGTGTTTTAATTTGAAACGACTTATGAAAAGTACTTATCCATATGATCGATCTTGGCGGACAGTTTTGTGTCAAAAAACATTGTTGTCACGAAATAAGCTCTGCCTGAAAACCCTGTCATTGACACAAGACACAAGGTAAGCCGGCTCAGCCGCTATGTAAAGGGTCGTCTTGTGACAGTCACCGGTTGCGTGTGTAAAGTAATAAACAAATTTTATATTCCCACTTCGTAACATTGAATCATCTTACGCGTAAAGGCATTTTTTGTTGGACTGTGCAAAATATTCCTCAATTTATCAGCATTACAAAAAAATATTAATGGACGGTAATCGAAATTTGACTTTCGTAACTACAGGACGTTAACTTGATCTTTAACTTTTTTGCTTGAAAATTATAATTGCAATTTTTTAGCTGTGTTTTGTTGTTAAGCTTTCTACTAAAACGATAACGGCCATGAATCGAAAAATCCAAACTTGTTTCTGTGATTAAAAATTGTTTCGCTTATTATCTTCAATCATCATAAAATCATCTAGTTTTTTTTTTATGTTATCTGTGCACACGTTTTATAACTAATATTATTTTCCTGTTGACTTGAAAATAATTAGCGAGAATTAGATACGGTGGATAATCGTCAAATACAATAAAAATCGAGTTTTTTTTTTTTTTCTAATCCTATTTACGGTTTTATTATTATTCAGTTTATAATTTATTTATTTTTCCTCGTGACCTAATCAACAATACACATCGTGCATTAACAAAAAAGTTTTGTTTAACGGTAAAAAGTCTCAAAACGATTTTAATTTATTCGGAGTTTCCCAATGTGTCCTCACAAGTATTGTTTAGAAAAAACAAAGGCGCATGCGAAAATTACTCAAGATTTTTGGCCGTGAATGATGCTGCAAATTTGTTTTTAGTAAACACTTTGGCCATATATTTTAAATGAATAATATAATCGTCGGCCGCAAAACAAAACAAAAATATGACTGCGATTTCTCGCAATATACTTCGAACATTACTTAAATTAATGGAAAGGAATTTAATGAACCAACAAATGTTCCAAAGACGTTAATTGTTATTCGCAACACATTAAAATTCACATTTTGTGTTTATTTTTGAAATGAGTGGGTACTATCTATATTATTATACTAATATTATAAAGCTGAAGAGTTTGTTTGTTTGAACGCGCTAATCTCAGGAACTACTGGTCCGATTTGAGCCCATTTATTGAAGAAGGCTATATGTTATATAACATTACGCTAAGACCAATAAAAGCGGAGCACCAATAAAGAATGTTTCAAAATCAGGTTTTTTTCCGAATTGAAAACCTTCTCTTTTGAAGTCGGTTAAAAAGCGTGATTTTGTTTCCTTAAATAGCCCTTTAACATGGTATTGTTCAAAAATATTTTCACTTTCTACGTAAATGAAGTCACGGGTTAGCGTTATGCCAATTAAGTAACTAAGTATCCCACGCGGACGAAGTCGCGGGCAAAAGCTAGTTGTTTAATAAAGGGTAAACCAAGAGCCGGGTCGATCCTCGCTGCAGTCTCGAGATGTCGAGTTCCGTTCCGCCGAACCATGTCAGCCGTCTATAACTATGTCAACTTAACGGTCGAACGAGCGTCTGTTCCTTGCTCGAGTCGAGTATTTGTTTTGTACATTTAAATGTCCGCCCTGACGGGTTGAAAGCAGGGCTGTCAGTTGAAAATACCGAATCGTTGTAAAACAGCATAATTATTTCTATAATTTAATACATCGGTAATGTGATAACGTGAAAACATGCGCAAATAATTATGAAAATAATTGTTGCCAGTTGAAATGCTCTGTACGAATTGTGTGCGAGTTTTGTAACAGCACTTCTGGCAGCCCTAGTAAAAGAGCTAGAGGAAAATAAATAGCGTCTTACATCGTCCGGCGCTAGGCGAACGTAATGTGGAACATCAGTGATGTTTTATTTTGTATGTTATTCCACGCGGTGAAAGTTTGCGAAATATCAGCGGTAGAGCGTCGTAACTTGACATCGAACAGGATTGGGTTTTTCTTTTTATTACTTTCTTTTTATTGTGTGCAAACAATCATGTTTTTTTTAAAGCGAATTGTGTTATGTATTTTACGTTAATTTCTAACGATCGTGGACTTTTTCTTGCGGCGGCTGTAGACTTTTATTTAGTTCAAAATTTTCGAGATTCCGTAGAATACAAAACACACGACAACATAGTATAATGTACATTAAACTTCAAACATTTATTTAAACAAAGAAAACTCATGTTATTACACATTTGGACATTGATCGTCTTTTGTTTATACTGTGTGGCTCGACATAGGCTAATTCTGAATCTTGCACCAGTGTCACACTAGCAGGAAATATTGCATTCCGATTAAATTACAATATTAATTAAGTATATTAACTGTGTATACAAGAGCGGTCGGCCTCTACACGAAGATTCAAAGGATAGATGCAAAACAGAATTAAACGGCATTTACGAAATAGTCGTGACCTTATGCCTTCACAATATAATTAACTTGTTTGGTATAATCAAAGGCTTCCCAGTTTTGTTTCCGTAGATTCAAAAGACTATTCTGATAAACGGTATAATGTAGCAGACATTTCAAGTACGTAATAAATCAATTCTGTTCTAAAACAAAACATTGTTACGATCAATAACATTTGAGAGCGAAACATATTTTCTGGTATTTAATTAATACCTCCTTTATTAAAATATCTATTTTTATTTTTTTATTACTTAGATGGGTGGACGAGCACACAGCCCACCTGGTGTTAAGTGTTTACTGGAGCCCATGGACATCTGCAACGAAAATGCGCCACCCACCTTCAGATATAAGTTCTAAGATCTCAGTATAGTTACAACGGCTGCCCTACCCTTCAGACCAAAACGCATTACTGCTTCACGGTAGAAATAGCCAGGGCGGTGGTATCTACTCGCGTGGACTTACAAGAGGTCCTACCACCACCTATTTACATTTTTCAGTATGGCACGAAAATACTATGTGACGAGTGTTATATATATATTTACTATTGCAAACAATAGATCCGGTAACGCTCTTTATGAATAAAAAAATCAAACAATGCAGATAATTAGTGAGTTCGATGAGTGAATTTGTGAACGGTCACGTTTTGTGGTCATCCAGGTTTAATGAACCGAACTGAATGACTAAAACTCATTAATGTAGTTCGGTGACATATTGCGTTACTGCACGAAATAAAAACTGTGATATCGGTATAATCCCTTGGCCTTCGATTGCAAGTCAATTAAAACGTAATAAAAAGGTAATGTATTTTCGAATGGGAACGCGAGGACTGAAGTTGCGTGACTTGCTTTATTTTGTCTATTTAGTGTTTCTTCAGGTTTAAATGTGTAATAACGGTGGTTTATTAACTGTTTAGGTATCTTTGGAAATGCACAAATGTGGGAAAATGAAACAAAGCCGCTGAACGTAACTTCTCGGGATCCTACAAAAAATCCACTGAAAAAATCTCAGTAAATGACCAACCACCATTTTACTAAGATTATATTTCATCCCATATCATCTCCTCATTTCATTTCACTCCGCATTATCATTTTTCATAAAAATAAGAATATAAATTAAAATAAGACATGACCTAAAGGTCTTAGTTACCAGGTCATAAAATCCCATTAAAAAAAATGTATTTTCGAATGAACTAAATTTTGTATGACTCCAATAAAATTTCATTTCGAATCTAAATAAATATTATTGTTAACGAGATTACTGCTCGCTTCTATAGACCACCTTGACTACTTAACAACAGGTGGGGCGCAAACTAATCCCCCCATCAAAGCAAAGAAACCGTGTATATAAAATCTACATTTAATCGTCAATAAGATGTAAGCTCGACTGTTAATTAAGAACTAGAAAAAAGTGGTTACATCAAAGATACCGCAAAGCGTGTTCGTTTATTAGAACAATTAAACGATATACGCGAGAGATATATCTCAATAAAACATATTTAGATCTCTAAATATTGGTTGGCTACGACTTATATGAACACAAAAACAATATAGATAGATACTCGCATATTTCATATATTTTCCACTTGAAAATTTCAAGTTCGAATGATATTTTTAACTATGTAACTACATGGCTGTATGACGTCGGCTTAGAATAGCACCACCCCATCGTTTTCTGAGTATTGTACCACCGTACTACGATCCGAAATAGCTCGAAATAGCTCCCCAGACTACTAGTGAATAGGTAGGGAATTAAAAAAAAATACGATCGTTAAACTACATTTCAGGTGACAGGCGTAATGCCACACAGGCAAGTACCTACCGTTGTGGTGCCTATTATCTGCATGCCGAAGCACAGAGTGCGAGCTCATTCGTTTTTTTTTATTGCTTAGATGAGTGGACGAGCTCACAGCCCACCTCGTATTAAGTGGTTACTGGAACCCATAGACATCTACAACGTAAATGCGCCACATGCCTTGAGATATAAGTTCTAAGATCTCAGTATAGTTACAACGGCTGCCCCACCCTTCAAACCGAAACGCATTACTGCTTCACGGCAGAAATAGGCGGGGCAGTGGTACCTACCCGTGTGGACTTACAAGAGGTCCTACCACCAATATTAAATTTGCATTTCAATTGTATGACATTCTCCCCTTGCCTATTTCTACCGCGAAGCATTCTATCGTTCCGGGCTGAAGATTGGAACTGCCCTTACATAATAGAATTGGAAATTCGACCTCAAGTCTCAAGGTGGACGACTACGGGCTCCCGTAACCCATTATCACTTGGTGTGAGTTGTTTCAAAGCAAAAGAACAAGAAAAAAAAAATTGAAACAATTTTGCATTTAAAATCAATTGCTTATCCTGAGTGAAACTAACTTTTCATCTGGCAAATGACAAAACCAGCTGCCACTGCGAACACTTGTCGTGAATGAACAATACGACTCATGTCATTGACTGCGATTTGAAACTATTCGCAGTGTACAGACACGGAGGTGACTTCAATATCTTATAATTCACTGATACTGTTGTGTTTTGTTTTTTTCATTTATTTGTATTGGAGTAATAGACAGTTGTATTTTTATTTTTAATTTGTTATTTAATTCGCTGTTCGTGACGGATAAACGACTACTAGGTTTAATTGTTTACAAAATGTGTTATAATATATTTATTGTTATTTTTTTCGCAAAACGTTTGTCTTCAGGTGGACTATTAATGTTTCTTTCGATCTGAAACGCGACGAAACTATGTGTACAAATTAATCAAGCCCCGATTATGTTGTAAGTAGTATTAATAAGGGTAGTACATTCTTCTAAAGTAAATCTATACTAATAAAGAGGAAAGATTTGTTTGTTTGTATTGAATAGGCTCCGAAACTACTGAACCGATTTGAAAAATTCTTTCACTGTTTGGACGCTATACTATTCTTGGGTGACATAGGCTATAATCTTTTTTGAAAAAATTAGGGATCCTTACTAAAACTCCAATAATGTAACCCAAGGTGTAAAAATATTCTTTACATCGCGTGCCCTGCGAAACCTATTGATGATAGAATAAAATAATGTACTACGACTTTGTAGAGCACATTATTATTTATAAAAAGGGTCGCGACAGCACATGTCTAACTATTATAGGTATGCCGCAATAAGTGTTCTTTTATTTTTAAAAATAAAACAACGTCAAACTTCGTTGAAATTTTTATTAAAGATCCGAGCGGAGCCGGAGCGGGCCGCTTGTGTTCTATAAAGGTTTACAAAAAGGCTCAAGGGATTGGTAGTGTAACAAAGGATATATACGAAAACGAAAAATAAAGCAACGAAAATAAAATTACGTTTTATGAAGTTTTACGGATTTATTACGTTTTTATTTGGACTATTCACTTTTTAAAATAGCATAGGTTTTTTTTTTTTTGTTATTGCTTAGATGGATGGACGAGCTCACAGCCCACCTGATGTTAAGTGGTTACTGGAGCCCATAGACATCTACAACGTAAATGCGCCACCCACCTTGAGATATAAGTTCTGAGGTCTCAGTATAGTTACAACGGCTACCCCACCCTTCGAACCGAAACGCATTACTGCTTCACGGCGGAAATAGGCGGAGTGGTGGTACCTACCCGTGCGGACTCCCAAGAGGTCCTACCACCAGTGAAAAAATCGATCGGTTATCGATGTACTTTAATTATGTAGTTATACAAAAGATATTAATATAAACTCGTGAGGTTCCGTGAATCGAGAAGTGAAAGCAACGGATAGAGCATGTTTAGTCCGTTTTTATTATGCTTAGAAAATGGCTTAATAGTATATGATTTCAACATTATTAAAATTTGTTTATTTTCCTTATGTTCTTCCTATTTTTCGAACGTATTTCGTTAGCTATTTGGTAAGACCAGATCAAATACTTTTTAAGTTAAATTCACAAATAATCATATTGAAGTGTCTGTGTCTGTACGTGACCTTAATATAAATACCTATCTTCACACAAAACAATCACTAGTATTATATTTGAACTTTAGAAACTTTTACGATTAAATTTGACCTGGCTAATTAATATTAGAAAGGTCAATTTATGTATAATATTCGATTCTGTATTAACATGAAGTTAGACTTTAATATTAGTTTTATTTAAATCGGTTGGCAAATATAGAAGATGGTTCAATTTTGTAATTGCATCTCGCGCGCTCTGCGTTTTCTGTATACCACTAAATATAATAATAATAAAATACTAAACTAGTTTATTAGTACAAGGTTCGATGAGGCGCGTGGCTAAATCGGCATAAAAACCTCCGCTGCTATACTGTCTATAACTAAACTATTGAAAATACTCGAAAATATTATTCTAGCAAAATTCAATTAAAATAATATTTAAAAAAATCACTACGTGTTGTTAGAGTTCAAGACATAACCTCTGTGACTTCAACTTCAATTGTATTTGGTTCCAATGTATAGAGTGACCATTTTTAGAATAAGATTTCTCTGAATAGAATCTAACCTCAATATTCATGTCTAGAGATGGAGACAAAACGAAAGACAAAAAAAAAACTACAAAATTACAAAAGTGATTATTGCAAAATATATATCCCACATTATGATTCTGATGTTAATATTAGTAAAATATATTATATATAGTATATTAGTATATTAGTAAAATGCATGATAGCACCAATGCTAACTACCATAAACACGTTCATTAAAAATACTTTGTCAGAGATAACTGAGAAGAAATAACATTGAAGTAAAAATGTTATTGTGAAATAACTACTAATAGCTGGTTTTTATTCTAAAGGTTTTTTATACGTCTTTAACTAAGAGGAAATTTTTATTATTGCAATTATAGTCATGTTCCATAATTACTACTGCACTGTTTGACTATTCATGTGCAAAATGAACATTGAAGACACGTATTGTTAAATATGATAAAATCAATAAAAAAACATTGTCGTGCCATAAAATATTTATTGTGGTTGACTTGTTGAAGTGTTATTATATACGCAAGTGTGTTTCTTATAATGATTCTTAGTTGTTTTGACAACTACATTTTATATTCCTCACATAAACGTAGTGTGAGATACTCCGTAAAGTTTTTCATTACTACCACTACACTACATTATTTGTATGTCCGACGTGCACTTTATTATCTTTTGTGTTTTTTGTAGGCTTTTTTAATCAATCATCTTAAAAGTGAAATTAAATGCCTGAGGTATTTTGTTTTCTTTAAGCAAAATGATAGATAATGTCTTATTTACATAAGAAAAGTCTTGAAGCTCACTAAGTAAGCCGCAGCTGTGACCGACGGTCTATAATTTAGGGAAACATATTGAAACTATTATTAATTGCCTGATTCAGGTTTGCGGGGCTTGCATTATTTTTTGATCATCAGATGTCGCTAACTTATAGACACTATATACACTATTGACATATAATAATATGTTCTTGCAAGATGGAACAAAAACTAGCTGTTGATTTATATATTTTTATTAATAACACTAAAACTCGTCAGTAATTACCAAACAAAAAAAGGAAAAGGTACTGTTTTGCCTTTGTCTATTTCTGTATGTATACATAAAATACGTTTATTCTAAACGTCCAAATGTCTATCGCAATAATACTTTAAATAATGAAATTAAATTTAAAGAAATCAAGCTTGATTCTGTCTCGCAGTAAGAGACACATGTATAGGTATTGCGTAAATACAAATTATAGCTTCCACCAATTAAGAAATAGTATTCACATACAAACCGGCGCTAATTTGTGTGAACTAGCTAATTAATAGTTTTTTCAACTCCGATCATTTAGTTTGACCTTCTTTCATGTAACACATTACCGTATTGATTTAATCAGATTCAAATGAGGAGTATAATCGAACCTGTCGGATGAATGTCTTAGATAGTCTATACTATATTATTATAAAGAGGAAAGATTTGTTTGTTTGTTTGTATTGAATAGGCTCCGAAACTACTGAACCGATTTGAAAAATTCTGTCAGTGTTTGGAAGCTACACTATTCGCGAGTGGCATAGGCTATAATCTTTTTAAAAAAAATTAGGGTTTCTCGCGAAAAGAAAGTCTCGCGACAGCATATGCCTAACTATTATAGTAATGCCGCAATAAGTGTTTTTAATTTTTAAAAATAAAACAAGGTCAAATATCGTTGAAATTTTTCTTAAAGACCCGAGCGGACCCGGAGCGGGCCGCTAGTATAGAATATATATTATAATATTCAAGGTTGTAGGAAAAGGAGCCCACCTGCCCTGGTAAAACTGGAAAGGCCTCCGAGCCACCAGTAATCTCTCAAACATAAAAAAGGGAAGGGGAATATGGCGCCACTTGCAACCCAGCGTTAGGGAGGCCTCCTTCTGACTCACATCCTATGTCTGCAGATGACTTTAAAGCCATTTTGGATACTCGTGTTCTGGCAAAAACTTACGTCAGTTCCTAAAAGGCTAAGGGTCTTTCAATAAGGCCGAAACGTCTTGGGATGAAAACATAGAATATGCTGTGAGCCCGCATGGATAAGTAACAGATATAGTTACAGTTACAGTTACAATAAAAGTTTCTGCTAATTTAATATGAGATTTATCCTGAGTTCGTCTATCTAGAGCTACGAATGTCTTTTAAAGAGAATTCCCGGGTACACCTACACTCTCAGTTCTACTGTGGCCACTGTGGTCACTCTATTTGTATCTGTATGTTATTGTGACGTAGGTACGAAATCCTTTGATAGTGTTTTGTTCCCACGAAACTAAGTTCTTTGAGTAGCATAGACCACAGAATTTAATCGTAACAATTTTGGTGTTAAAATGTGCTTCCATTGCATCGACATCGACTAATTATTACCTCTTAAACATTTAGTAACATTTACAACTAAGCAGTTTGTGTGGGAAATCCAATGTGCTCACCCGTTTGCGAGTTATTTGACATTTACGGTTGCGTCGTGAATTCCGTTACAATACAAACGAAGTTCAGATTAATATTAATGGCCCTGCTTCACAGAATATACGATTCTGTAATGATTTTAAGTTTTGCTATAAATATTGCGTAGTATCAACAAGAAATAAAAGTCTTATATGTATTACCCTCTCACTAAAGATTTTATTATTAACAAAAAGTCAAATCAAAATAATTTAACATAAATCAACTCACACAGTAGAACAGATCTTCCAATGTGCTTGAAGGAGGCACATACCAAGATACTGGCTACGTTGCCTCGTTGGACAGCCAGACTCACTCTCTGTGCAAAGTACCAGCCAGCCTTAGCATCACGTGTAACCTCCTTCAAGCGTTTGGAGATTTCTGTTAAAAACCCACTATTTCCATTTCTATGACGCAAGCAAGTTTATTATGAAATTCCGAAATATGCGTAATTATGAAGTAGAAAGTTTCTAAAAATGTTAAATGAACGTAATGTCATTAATTATCGATTATTTATTTATTTTGTATTCAATCTTAAGCTTATTGCTTGACTATCATGTTAATTGGAGCCGGTGCCCAAAACTTGCCATTTCTTAGACGGGTCATTATTTTGTGTCGCTTATCCATGATTGCCCTATCGGCTTTTCGTTAATGAATGTTATTTCGACGCGCGTCTGCTATTGAACCATCGAAGATAACATTGATCGCTATATTGATGTAAACATTGCACTATTCACTACGTAAAGTTCTATACATTTTTTATAGTATTTAAATAAAGGCCATTTACCGTTATTTGCATAAAAACGAAGAAATACATTTGCTATGTGCTCAACGTAAACACTTGAACATCGAATTCGTGTGATTTAAATAAGTATTTACGGCATGTGATTGTGAAATCTTCGGTTGATGAATGCTCGAGCTAAATTTTTTTTTTATTGCTTGGATGGGTGGACGATCTCACAGCCCACCTGGTGTTAAGTAGTTATTAGATCCCATAGACATCTACGACGTAAATGCGCCACCCACCTTGAGATATAAGTTCTATGGTCTCAAGTGTAGTTACAACGGCTGCCCCACCATTCAAACCGAAACGCATTACTGTTTCACGGCAGAAATAGGCAGGGTGGTGGTACCTACCCGCGCGGACTCACAAGAGGTCCTACCACCAGTAATTACGCAAATTATAATTTTGCGGGTTTGATTTTTATTACACGATGTTATTCCTTCACCGTGGAAGTCAATCGTGAACATTTGTTGAGTACGTATAATATTTCATTAGAAAAATTGGTACTCGCCTGGGATTCGAACACTGGTGCATCGCTCAACACGAATGCACCGGACGTCTAATCCTTTAGGCCGCGACGACTTCGAACACGACACAAAATTTCGAATGTTCGCAACTTTATTAATGTAGATCTGTATTTTTTAATTGATACTAAAATGATTAATTAACATTTTTTTTTTATATTCATAAACGCCAAGAAAAGTGGCCCCGGTAAACAACAAATTAAGGAGCAGACGGTTAGCGTGGTATGGACATGTGATGCGTAGAGAGAAGATGCATGTGACTAGGAGATGTATGGAAATGGTAGTGCAAGGTAGAGGGGGAAGAGGTCGACCGAAGAAGACATGGATGGAGTGTGTGAATGACGATATGAGAGAGAGAGGAGTGAGTGTTGAGATGACGGCTGATAGAAGAGAATGGAAGAGAAAAATTAGCTGTGCCGACCCCACATAGTGGGATAAGGTGGAGAAAAAGAAGAAGATAAACGCCAAGAAAACTTGCAGAAAAATTATCTGAAACAATTTGTAGAAACGAATTTCTAAAGCGTTACCACCAGGCTCATATTATACCCGAATGAAGTGATACGAATATAAACGAGATTCATTTCTTAGAACATTATTTTCAAATTAAATAAGGCACGTGCTCACGAACAAGGTCCACTATTAATAATAATTAAGACTTCAAACTGATATCCCAAGACAAGCGCTAGCATTAACATTCCGTTGTTTTTAAGAGATCTTACGACTATTCGTCACCAGGAAGGCCGTAAGCTTCTTAGCCCGTCCAAAGCAATAAAAAAAAGTACTTAATCTTAAACTTAAATTAAATAAAAATATAAATACTTTATTTACTCGTGGTAGGACCTCTTGTGAGTCCGCGCGGGTAGGTACCACCGCCCTGCCTATTTCTGCCGTGAAGCAGTGATGCGTTTCGGTTTGAAGGGTGGGGCAGCCGTTGTAACTATACTGAGATCTTAGAACTTATATCTCAAGGTGGGTGGCGCATTTACGTTGTAGATGTCCATGGGCTCCAGTAACCACTTAACACCAGGTGGCCTGTGAGCTCGTCCACCCATCTAAGCAATAAAATAATAATAATCAGCTGTTAAAATATTTGAAACGCTTCTCATCGACCGTCGAAATGTATACGTAATTTACCTAATGAACTGATAAAGGCTTGTACGATCTTAATGGTTCCCGCTGCTCCCAGACGGGTTTCTATCTCGTTCTATTCATTAGCATAACTGTCTCATCGGAACCCTTGTCTACTGTTATCTGTTAATTAGTAGACTGCAACCGAAGACCGATAATGCGGTTGTTAACTTTAACTTAGGCTACTTAGAGGCCTTTTTTTATTAATTACTACTTCTCTTTCTTCATATACTTTTTCTCCTATTTCCTTTCCTTCGCTTCGTTACTGTATACGCCCATTTAATTACAATATTTGTAAGATCTTTGCTGTTTTATAATATTGGCAATTAAAATATAATATTGTAGTTCCTAATTACGTTTACGTAATTCTTATGCCCGCGATTGAAATGAACAAAAGCTTAATCTAAAAACGAAAGCGTCAAATAAAGTTCAATACATATTATTATCGGTTCGGTCAAATTTATATTAGCCGCTGTCAAAGCAATTGAGAGCTAGCTTCTGAATTGGCTGCATTAGTTTCATAAAGTATTAATAACTATCGATTGAAGTCGGAAAGAGCTGCGTGCAGAAGTGATCAGTAAATAAATCATATCTCAACGGCTGATGCTCAAAGCACGAGTTTTATTTGTTTTATGTTTTTTTTTTATCATTTTATACAAATCTTTAGAACCACTTACTACCTGTGTTGGTGACTCTAAAAAAGCGTTTTATATGAATACGATCTTTATTTTTAGCACTTAACTATTACTAGTGGTAGGACCTCTTGTGAGTCCGCGCGGGTGGGTACCACCACCCTGTCTATTCCTGCCGTGAAGCAGTAATGGGTTTCGGTTTGAAGGGTGGGGTAGCTGTTGTAACTATACTTGAGACCTTAGAACTTATATCTCAAGGTGAGTGGCGCATTTACGTTGTGGATGTCTATGGGCTCCAGTAACCACTTAACACCAGGTGGGCTGTGAGCCCGTCCACCCATCTAAGCAATTAAAAAAAAAACCTAACTAGTAACATTTGATTTACGAATTTAAAAAGAAAACCTTTGCTTTTCTTTGTACCAAAATGGTAATATCAATTTCTAGATAAGAACATATTTTATGTACACATTTTAATAGGCAAAATTAATTTGTTGATGTCTGTGATTTCATAGTACAGGATTTTATAAACTAGTAAAGTCAATATTTACACTTTAATATAGCCGTAACGCATACGCATATTTTTTTTGCAGACGGAATTCAAATTTAGCGCCGCTTGGTCTAGGGCAAATTTAGTTCATCTTCATTATGAAAATTCAAAACAAACAAATTGGTTTTATAAAATAATAATATTATATGAGCTGTACGTAGAGCGCACAGCATAGTAAATTAACTCTATAAACTTGAATACTCATAATATATTTGCGCAACACTTAATCAATTATAAATATTTGTGCAAATACAAAACATGTTTCGTTGTGTCACAACAGTCATGTTGCATTTAACGTTCGAGAAACTGATTGCCGCCGCTGGGTTGCGCTTAGCGGGCTAACTTTTTAAATTGTCAGTTTTCAATAAAGGCAACCTTGACTGACTGTGCGAGTGCATTTATTTGCCTATATTGCCAAATCCAAGAACGGACGACGCACTTGCAAACCTGTTCCAGTATCTTATCTCGGAATCCGTTGAGACCGGTCTCAGCAATAGGCGTGTACTTGAGCCAAAATACCGCGCAATGTAATTGACTGTTATAATCGAAAAAAACCCAAGCGTGCTTCTCAGCGTCTATCTGATTTGTTCCCAATAACCGACGGTCGCTTGTTATGAATATCGCCAGTCACTTTTCATTATGTATTCCATACGTCTGTCAGCCAACAAATCGCATTTATTGCTTGAAAAGGTATTGTAAAATAAATTGGCACAGCTTGACTGTCTAATACCAATACGAATTGCTTATCACATTAATAACAGTTTTGTGGCGTGTATTACTTTTGTATTTCATATGTAGTTCTGTAAACAGGTTCCAGACCAGGTAATCGGGGCCTGTAGAAAACATAACGTGACCTCTCAGTTGTATTGTGTATAGGGTCTTGCTTGGATGGTTTGATTGCCTCGCTGCAGAATTGGGTAGAATAATGGCATGTTATGCCTATTGAGGCTTATAATACTCACCACCACCAGTACATTATGAACTTGAAAAGCTTTACTCAAATTTAATTTTCAGGATAACTATTTTTGTATTGAACTAAAAACTTTTTTTTACTTTATTTATATTTTTTTGTGATATAATAGAAAATGTTTAAAATAAATTAGAATCACGCCATCGAAGTTTTCGAGATAGTTTTTCGTGTATACAAACAAGTTCCGAGCTTTTGGGCCGTAATCTATCTAGCAAAAACACTGTCTCGGTGCAAGATCGTCCCTTTGTCTTTTTCCCTAAGCTTTAAATTTTAATTCGATAGCAAAATTATTTGAATATTCACTTCACTTCAGAGTTATATAAGTGCTACGTCATTAATGAATCAGTTGTACAAAACTGGCTGAAGCTGCTTTTCTCGTCAAATAATATTATGTAAAGCATAACAATGAGGTAAAATATTTTTTGAAAAAAAATAAATGAGAAAAGACACAAAAATAATCACAGAACACCAATTATTGGCGCCATTCATTTTATTATCTTCTTGCCTATTCTGATAAGACGTCTTGGGGTATGTAATTTTTTTAAAGGTGCCGCTCTTCACTCTCTCTGTCGTTAAAATTTATGAAATGCCAAGATTTTTGATGAAAAGACTAGCACGATACCTTTTTTTCGTTAATATCATTATGTCAGAAGTTATTATTAAGGAAAGATTAAACACAAATGGATGAACACGCGATCTTACAAAACACTAACAAACAAATGTTTTTCAAACTCCAACATGAATATCAAGATATCGTTTAGAGTAAGCACCCCGTTTCATTTTAACAATAATATAAAATAAATATAAAGAGATTAGAATATTCATGACAACAATTTACTTATGTACATGTATAATGGTATTTTTAAAAACACACGTCTGACATGTGAAACAATTTAAATTTATTAAAATGAGTCATCATTTAAATCTAATTTGAAATTATGAAAACTACATTACTGTCACAATACGTGCTTACTGTACATTAATACTCGTAATCCCATAGTAAAATTTTATAATAATTATGTGTGCAACTGACATGTGTCAGTTGTGTGTGTGGTAGGACCTCCTGTGAGTCCGCACGGGTAGGTACCACCGCCCCGCCTATTTCTGCCGTGAAGCAGTAATGCGTTTCGGTTTGAAGGGTGGGGCAGCCGTTGTAACTATACTGAGACCTTGGGACTTATATCTCAAGGTGAGTGGCGCATTTACGTTGTGGATGTCTATGGGCTCCAGTAACCACTTAACACCAGGTGGGCTGTGGGCTCGTCCACACATCTAAGCAATAAATAAAATAAAAAAACTAATCCTGTTGCTTTGAACAAAAACCAAACCATACCGGTTCAAACTAGTTATCTTTAATTGACGAGGAATCATTTCAAGAGTTTTTCGTTCTTTCAATTATTGTTTGAATTGTTCGAGAACTATTCTTTTTAGAAAACTTTTTCTTATAGAAAACAAGGAATGCTGTGCGAAACCTCGTTTCTGTAATTTAATTTGTTTATAAGAAGATGTCCAAGTTAGCTAAACGTTTGTGTATAGAATCTATTTGGTTCCATTTCGCAATGGTAGTCAGACCGAAAACAAGAACCACGTCACGTTTATTGCAACAGAAATTGTATAACAGCATGGAAATGTGTATACCTTTATTTCGACTGTAAAGGAAGATAAAATAACAAAAGTGCAGTTAAGGGTTTGTTCATATGTTCTATAAAATGACTAATCGTCAAGAGTACTTCAAACGGTGTGTGTTCTAAGACGAAAATCATTCAACTTTTAATAGATGATGTCTTTAAGAATGTATTCATTTATTTTTGCCTAAAATTAGTCTTTGCTGATATCATAAATAATTATAAACCTGAACAATTGTAATATCTACATACATATTTCATATCATAGTTTCGGTTGAGAGATGGCCTACACAAATAAATGTTGTGTTCAAAATTTCTATTATATCTATATTCTGTGTGTAATATGATTAAAATGACATAGATATAATGATGATTTTTTTTCTAAGTCATTCTTTGTTTGCATATGACGTACAAAAAATATTTAAAAAACAATTTTTAAGACGATACCTATTCTTTAACTTGTCACAGTATGCGCCGCACCTCAGTTATGTTTCAATATTTATAAATATGCGGAAAAAATAGTTTCTCATTGCAAAGGTCAGTCAGTTGGTACATGATCGTCTTTGTAAGCAATTTTACATTTTTTACAAAGGAATTCGTAAGTAATTTCTTGAGCTAAACACGTTAGCGATGACGTTGAAAGTTGCTCTTACGATTCTGTTACACCGTAAGTAGAGACACATTATTTCGACCTTTATAAAGTTCAAGGTTTCGAAGCTGTTTCTTTTGTTTTATATTTCGGGCATTTGAATTAACGTACATCCGCGCGTGTCTTTTGTCATTACGAAGTCTAAAGGATTTTTCTTATGCCGTAGATAAGCCTACGGTATTCGTGGACACCTGTATAAATCACCTTGAAACGTGAGAGCAAAGTCATATATTATTTTGTGATAACGACAGACTTGATCCTTCATACGAGAATGCTTAAATGATCCAAGACTTAAATAGACAGAATTTTCAAATCCACCCGTGCAAGCCTATATAAGCCTCAACAACCCGTAAATATTTTCTCTGGAAGATTACTGGCTTATAAAATGTTTATTTTGCCATTATTTTATTAGATTATTACTTTATAAATTTAATAAATTAATAATAATAAAAATTAATACTTTAGAAACTTGTTCATTACAATGGAATGCGGTTCCCGCAATGGAAAAATTTCGTCATTAAATTAAGGAAGTCAGTATAAACTTGCGTTCGACCAGAGTTTATAAATAGTCTTAAGAGATACTTATATTGAGACACTTAAGAAGCTATATTGATTAATATGAACATTAGTATAATAAATAGTTTTATATTTGTCCGTACAGTGAACTTGACCAGAGGAGGCAAAACCGACTTAACAAGATTTTTTTTATCGGTTTTTACATATTGAAAGTAATTACTACAGATATGCAAATTCCTAGATTTGTACTTTATATTTTTATTATGGGCTGTTGTATAAATTACACAAAAAATTGGATAGATTTTTATTTAACAATTTTTTTTAATTGATATTTTTATTTCATCATTTTTGCATGTATAAAACGCTTAATATCCACATAGAAACTATGCGTTTAGTTGAACAAATAGTAACGTAAACATTACTATCATTGTGTCAAATAGATATTTCTACAGAATTTATGCTTATAGTGTTATCATCAACTAACGTTACATTTAATAGTTGCCTAATTAATTTTTGTATTATATATTATTATTTGTGGATCACGCATCAATTGGCTGCAATACTAAGGTTAATAAAGATTTTTCTTGTCGCATTTCCATAAAAATAAACCGAATACTTTTACACTAGATAACATGTATTTACGTCATCCAAACATAAATAAACCACAATATGAACAAAAGTAATTTGTAACTCATGTTTTTATTATTGATCAAAAATAATAAAATTTCACGGCTCTCCACGTCGTAGGTGTTATGAAAATAGGTTTCTCTGTTTCGTATCACTCGAGGGTAGATAATATACAAACAAAAGAATCAAACATACGCGTCGAATCGACGGCTACTTTTTACTACGGCGACATCAGCGCGAGGTACAGGCGGACAAAGCGCGAGTCTAGAAAATAGCAGACGTCCGTTCAACTAGTTCTTTTACATAATCGTCTCGGCATATTTACCAACACCGCCAGATACTCACAGAGCGGAAAACGAGCCGAGATACGCGTACCCCCAACCGCGTATCTACAGAACGCCCACGATATTTCTGCGAACATATTTCGCGAATGCGTCTGCGACTCGCGCTTTGACCACCGATCGACGGCGCGACGTTCAAGGAGGCCTTTTGGAAAGTAATATTGAAACAGGATCGTGGTCGTCGACAACTCGCATATGCAACAGTCGCTGTGCTAAATTAAAAATTTCACTCACCTGCTGGGTAATGCTAAATGTCCAAACGGATCTATCGGTGATGTCTCGTGTTAAGAGAGTAGTCCGGTTCTGCATTCACGTACCAGAGCACGATCACACTGCGTGAGAGAAAGGGCGCGCGACTCGCTCACAAGTGTTCACTTCGCGTGTTGTGTCTCGGCGGTTCGTTGCGAGAGTGGGCGTCGCGAAGGCGTGTTGGCGTTCGCAGGTCTCAGGTTTGACTGAAGGCCGCGAGGAGCGGGGGCCACTTTATGATAGCAGCACTAGCGGCCAGCCGGCGGCGGCGCACCCTGCCGCAGCGCCTGCGACGTCCGCTCTCGGGAACTTGTGCGCCTAGCGTCCGCTGACGAGCACCCTAACGTGGTGTGTTAGGGTGTTATTACATGTTATTGTTTATTAACAAATATAATAGTACTTCAATTTTCTTTAAAATATTCTCTTACACATACATAATCACCATATTATGCAAATTGTTGCAAATTCCATTATAATAATGCTTACAGAATATTAAATTCAATAAAAATTGGTATACTTGAAGATAATAAAGACTACTCGCATTTTCGCGAGATACAATTCAAAAATATTTTTGTGTGTTTTTATGTGATATACCATAAAAAAAACGTTTACCATATGGGAGGTAGCGGAGTGGCCGCGCCCCTGGTATTGCCGATGTCAATGGACAGCGAAAACTTCTCACTAGAATATCTGGGCTATCGTGTATGTGCAATAAAAGTAAATTTAATAAGCGTGACGTAAAAACGTAGAAGCGTTTCTAATCCTAGGATAACCTAGCCTATTCATTTATTTTAATGTGTGAGACCATTCATTACTTTTATCAATATCTAAAATTTTCTGCGAAATTTTAGTTTTCTCATTTCATTTTCTAGCAAAGCCCAAGTACGATAGGATTCAATTTACTTGGTACATTTGATTAGTATTAGGCAACAACGACTCTAATTTTTAACCATGTGAGTCATGAAGAGTACTGGGTAATTGAAAATCTTCCATGTTTTTGTTTACAGAATATCAAGTATATCGTAATTGTAACACCAACTTTACAATTGAGAATATATTGCTGAAGTTTTACACCTAATTCACAAAGTTATATAAACTTCAAGAAGTAGCAAAGAGCATACAGCATGAAAGCAATCGATTCTTCTCAATCAAGGTCTCAGAGAATAATACTACTTATATAATATAATAATAAGCAAGACTTTTTTTACTAGCGTATAGCGTTTTTCTATGAGTATGATATATCTGAACTGTTTTTATTTTGGGTTTTGTATTTTTAACAGACTTCAAATTATCTGAATGTTCTCAATTCGACTGTATATTTTATATGTGCTACCTTACAACTTTTTTGTAGACGAACCTATATTGATAATTTTTTTTTATTGAAAGCTGATTCTTATCGAGATCTGTCCAATGGTTTTTCAGTTATCCTCAATAATTCATGATTAATTGACGTCGATTGCTCTAAACGCGTCATTTCGTATCCTCCGAAATTCCATCATCATTTAATTTTATTGAAATCGCTCTTCTGTTTTGTTAAAATTTTATATTGTTTAATAATAATATCAATGTTTATAAAGAACACAAAGAGAGTAATAGTAGTGGTATAAAATAATAAGACAAGCTCGCGGAGATTGTTTCGTCGGTTCTTCTTTCATAAGACGAACCGGCTGTGGGTTTTTTTTGAACCGGTATCAGAGATAACATGTTTCAAGATTAAACAAGTATGCTTTAATGCCATTTATGTTGATTCGAATTCTTGCATAGGCCAAAAACGATCGCATGTTTTGCGACTGAATAGACAGCTCTGCCGCATGCACTAGATGCGCCATCTTATGCAGATCCGCCAACGATATCTATCTATATAATTAAAAATCGTTCATTAGTCTTGTTCGTTAGTCTTGCTAAAACTCGAGAACGGCTGGACCGATTTGGCTAATTTTGGTCTTCAATTATTTGTGGAAGTCCAGAGAAGGTTTAAAAGGTAGATAAATATGAAAATGCTCGGATTTAAATAAAAATAACAATTTTGTTTTCCCTTTGATGTGTTCCACGTCGAACGGATTTATTTGTTTTAAGTTAATTTTATATAAAAGTTTAGGTCTTTTATTTATCGATTGAGGCACTAGAAAGGCTGCTGGGTCAGCTAGTTTATAAATAAGAATATACTGAATGGCAGTGATAGTCTGTCTAAGTAAAATGTAAAAGCTAAGGTGAACCCCCCTATGGAAATTACCAGTAATTACCCAAATGTGAATGCTTAATTTTGCGCGTCGCATTTTTCTGAACCACGTTATCCCATCAATATAAATGTCATGTCCTCCGATGAGGTTTGGCCGTTATGGTATTTGGTATTATGTTATGCCAACTTTATGTCAGGCCAAGATTTACTTTTTAGTGGTTCCGTAGCCAAATAGAAAAACAAAACGGAACTCTCATAATTATTCTCATAATAACCGTTATGATACCTTGACAGCGATTATACTTAATAATGGTAATTTTATATGATGTTTGGGGAGTAAGTAGGTTGTATTATCGCGCTACAGAATAATGTATGGGAATTACATTTTAATATTGTACTCCAAGGTATTAAAAATATTATGCGTCCGAATTGAGTTTTTAATTACGCTATTCAGTGATATGTTTTTATATGACTCTAGTATTAAATAGTGTATACACCCCATAACTTTTCAATTAACAAGTGAAAAAGTTCTAAAAAACGTTATTAAAGTTACTTTAAAGTAATGTATAATAACATTATTATACAGTGCGTTGTAATAATTAAGCGTGGAGTGTATTTTGTGTATAGAATATTTGTATTACCCTTATATGACAAATTTAAAGAGTTAATTTAAGAGAAATATGAAATTGATGCCTTGCTCTTGGCGACTGGATTTAAAAGAGAAAGAGTGTAATGGCGGACGTCGCTCGCTGACGTTTTGACATTCAGAAATTGAACACCATTGAGATGACCATTATTAGATGAGTAATTTTTTGAATCTATCGGAGTTTATAGTTTGAGTTCAGTGGATCTAATGTGGTAATAATTTGTTGCATTAATTAAAATATATGGGTACATTTCATATCCTCTTTTTATTCTTCTTCCTAGCATTTTATTTATTTATTGTTTCCATCATATTTACTAATTAATTTTAATAAATATCTAATTTAAAAAGAAATTAAATCTTGATATATCTATGATTATGGTTGAATTTAGATCCCTTGTCCAGTTGTTTTTTGTAGCTAATCATTAATAGCCGAATGAATGGCTTATTCCAACTACTTACCGCCCGTTCGGTGAGCTCATTGGCTCAACCTAAGAGAATTGCTAACACCGACCCAAGCAAGAGCAATGCTTCGCTGAATCTACGCCTAGTTCGGAATCGCGACCCACTGAGAAGATCCGGCGAGAAACTCTGTGGGTTGATCATCCAGTGTTTATATGTTTAACAAATCAATGTAAATATGAAGAAGTCGGAAGAGCAATTCCGATATAGTTAGTTAAAACGCAAATACAACAGAAGGAAATAATGTAAATAAGCTAATTATTACACTCCTCGCAATACATTACTGTCAAGTATAGAGAAGTTCCTATTCCTACTTATTAATGCATTTGATCGGTGACTATAGTGCTATATGCATTTTTAAAAGTATTGATTTGGACTTAAATATCTAGGACTTATCTAGAGACAGATGTAAAATTTATTTATTTTAAACGTTCTAACCTATTAAATTTCTTACTAGATGTTATTGTTGTTTTACATAAATATATGCTATTTAGATATATGATTTTAGTTGAATTCAGTAGCCTTTAGAATTATCATACGGGCTTAGTGATTTTTGAAAAATATTAGACGCAAAGATTTTGGTCATGCATACATCCGTATAATTAAGTTTATTATCTTGATTTCGGAATCTGCATAACGCCCTATTAAAGGTAATAATATTGAAACTTACAGGTGCTGTTACGGAAATTAAAAATACCGAGAGAAATCACTAAAAATCACATTGAAAATTATTAGTTACTTATAACATAACCTTACATTCGTGTAGTAATTTATCTTCTTATATCCAGTTTAATGTATTAAAATGCAATGGAGGAAAATATACGTTTTCCAAACCTGATAATGTTAAAAAAAGAGTTAGGCTTAATCGCTCCGTATATTCACGAGTCCGTTTTTAAATGAAAACTAGAAAACACAAAAAAAATACAGCCAGCTTAAGAAAATTTTAGTGGTACGTACAGAAGAATTAATATATGATTAAGAAATAAGAAGAAAGTATCAATTTTATTTCGAAATTTTAAATCGAAATTAAAATTTAGGAGTTGTGTCATTGTAGGTTTTTTTTTTCTTTTTTGTAACATTAATTGACGTAATAATGGAATTTGATAATAAATAAAGAAAAATTACAAAAAGAATATTATTCTTTTTAATGCATAATAAGTCTGAAGACTGAGCTTGAATGCTTGAAATAAAACCACGTGTCTCATAATAAGTAGGAAACACATTGAAGTGAGAAATTTATCACACAATAAAAGATAAATCTGATTGAACGTACTTAAGATGTTTCATTTCAATTACAGACTTCAAGGCTACATTTGCATAGCAATCTATTATTACTTTGATAGAAATAAATTATTAATATTAGTTGAAAATTTGGTATAAAAATAAACCGCATCACTAATTTTGCCGTCAAGATCATGAAAATCATTGAAGATCTAGTAACTTCCTCTCCAGAAAACTGTATAAAAACCCTCTAATTTTAACTCAAGAAGAAGTCGTGGCCAAAAGGATAAGAGGGAGTATGTCCATCAGTAAGTATCTACAGTCGACAGTGAAGCCCCTTCAGCTCATTCAATCCTGATTCTGCAGGATAGCCGTCGAAGCACCATGGTTCCTGAGTTACGTGGATCTCCACGATGATCTGAAGCTCGACTCTCTCAGTAAGTATCTATAGTCGGCATCTATGGGTCTCTTACCGCCCCCCTTTAAGACTGCAGTGCCCACAAGGGGGCGTTATCGCCCACTTTGGGAAAGGCTAGCCATTTCGATAAAGCGGCACGACACGAGAACACTCTCATCGTGGCCGCCGGTGACTACATTCCCGATCCTGCGGACCGAATGGAAAGCAGCCGCCGTCGCCCGAAACATGTTTTGTCGGATCCCCCGGATTCACTCTCGGTGCTTTTAGGCCTCTCAAGCACCAGTAATGTCCTCGTCGAACTCGTCGTGACCGACGGCGACCGGTGAGCTAGCCCATAGACACAGCCCGCTGAGTTTCTCGTCGGATTCCGCGAAGCACTGCTCTTGCTAGGGCTAGTGTTAGCAAATTCTCTTAGGTTGAGCCCGCGAGCTCAGCTGCCCATCCGGGCGTACCTGGAATAGCCCCTTAGGCTACCAGCGAATAGGTAGGACAAAAAAAACAATAATGTTTAGAATTTTTCTGATGAAGTTCAAACACCAATGACTTGGGTCATGAAGGAATAGCGTCGTGTAACAAAAAAATACACGAAAAAAAAATCATATTACGCGTAATTTCTAAATAATTGACAAAAGTAAATCTCAAGTAATTGGGCAAATTCACGTTGTGATTTCTCTAGGTTTCGTTAACCCCTTAACACTAACAGGACGCGAGCTTGGTCTACAAAAAAAGATGAAAATCTTCATTTTAATAAATTTCTAATATTCATTAATAAAATTGCCATTTAATCACGTGCAAAACTCTGCTCGTGTGAAAGTATTTATGCTTATTATGCGTATTTCAACTCAATTTTGACACCGATACAAATTTTTAATTTTCCATTTTTATTTCGACTAACAATGCTGCCGTTGCCTTAAAATTATAGAAACCTACTAAAATGAATTTAAGTTCCAAATTAATCAAATCTAAGTTAAAGTTTTTTGATATGCAGATATCAGATGATCAAAATTCCAAAAAAAAACCTAAAAAAAACCATAATGTTTATTGTTCACTTGCATTTGGAATATTACATAAAATATGTAGTCCAAACGGGGTTTTAACGATAGGACGATTTACAAAACGACATTTATGAAACTTTTCTTATGAAATACGTACTCAACAAACTTTCTCGATTGACTTCCACGGTGAAGGAATAACAACATCGTGTAATAAAAATGAAACCCACAAAATTATAAATTGCGTAATTACTGGCGGTAGGACCTCTTGTGAGTCCGCACGGGTAGGTACCACCGCCCTCCTTATTTCAGCAGTGAAGCAGTAATGCGTTTCGGTTTGAAGGGTGGGGCAGCCGTTCTAACTATACTTGAGACCTTAGAACTTATATCACAAGGTGGGCGGCGTATTTACGTTTTAGATGTCTATGGGCTCCAGTAACCACATAACACCACGTGGGCTGTCAGATCGTCCACCCATCTAAGCAAAAAAAAAACTTACAAAGTAAACGTCTGTCGATGTCAACATAGCTAAATATTATGGATTATTTCGCAAACTCATTTGGCTTTGTTGTTAAGTAATACAAAATACCAATGAACAATAATTATAATGTTTAAATGATTTTGTAAATTTAAACAATAGCTTCGTTAAGTTTGTTTACAACACATGCTACTGATACTATAAGAACTGTAAATGATACATTGTTTTCAATAAAACCAAGGTTTCTGTTATATTAAGCTTTAATATTTTTAATCCACTTATGGTTCATCAAAACATCGTTTCTTCTGCAACTCAGTGTCTCAAACTACAATTTCTTTATATTTAAAAATAGTCACTCTTTAATGGTAGATTAATAGTACTGATGTGGTATGTTCAGCTTTTATTCTAAACTACTAAGTATAATCAAACGTGGCGGAATCCGTATAATATGAGAGAACGCGTTACAAACAAACGTGACCGCCTCATGTTTTTAATTAATCTTTCTACAAATCACGGCGGGTAACAAGTTACTTTGAGTTTTTATGGCCTCCAATGGATGTAACAACAAAAAAGACCGTGTTACTTGCTACTACGCCTTTTAGCCAAAAGTCTGGTTTACAAGTTAAAAAAACGTGAAAATCTTGCTGGGACTAATTAAAACATTTGCAATTCGTATTGACATTTAGAAAAAATAAGTAATTTCGAACTCCAGAATGAAAGATTGATTCCTGTTCCCTTTGTGTTTTGTACCGCTTTGATCTATGGAGAATGCTTTGAGGTTTTGTTTGAGGTCGTTGTCACTTTTTTACGATCGCACCGTCCTCCACGTGAGCAGAGTACATCCATACTATCTAGAACCACTGCGTTTATCCATAGGGCGTTTCCTGAGAGCTTTTTTGCAACGTTTGTCATCCAGCTTCCGAATGAGCTTTAATCCTCAGTTTTTCCTGAGAGCTATAATCTATCTTTCTTTTAATGAGGGTTGCAGAGAGTAGTCTGAGTAAGCAGTAGTTTAGCCTTACCAGGGGGCATTGCTCTTATCTACAAGTGACGATAGCCACTCACCAGCATGTTGTCCGTATACTCGGCACCCTACAATGGCAACAAAACAATAATAAAAAAATATATCGACGCGCTATTCGCATTACCTAAACTATTATTATTTTTTATGTAAGTTTGAAAATAACGATGGCAAGCCTCTCTCACTTTTTGCACAAATTTAGAACCGGATCAGAACCGATTTTTTTATTATGCTATTAAACTATTAGATACAAGAAGCTTTAAAAAAAAAAAATAAGCCAAATATAATGTAATGGTTTTTATGTTAAGGTAAATTATGTTAAGGGCCAACTGTCTTACAGCCCAGCTGAAAAGAAATGGCCTGGAAACCTTACCTGACTTAGGTTCTGACTTTATTGGTTAGAAACTGGCTTCATTGGTGTTGACGGTAATGAAAAACTGATGGATCAGGATGTACCACATTGTTGAAATTCTCTGTTTTTTTCATTAATTCAGTACTTCGACTTTAATGGCCGCCGCATAAAGACTGACAAATAAACAAACAGGCCGTATGAAATTACAAGAAATCTTCTTTTTTCCAATTTGACTAAGAAAACCTTTAATATTCCTTTGGGAGGGAATCGAAATTATACTATTAAAACCCTATAGTTATTAGTACCACAATAGATAGTACAACCAGTAAAGATCGAATTGAGGAAAATATGAATAAAAAATATAAATTAGCTTCTTTATAGACGGATTTAGTGCACTAGATTAGTTAGCCATTAGACTTATTGTACAAATATTTTCGGCATATCTGGTTTTGTAAAAAGGTAGACGTAGTAAAGGTAGAAATGGGTAGACTAAATATATTCTACTTTTCTGACACAGGAAAAGTAAATGAAGCATCTTTCTCTTCGTTCTCAAAAAAAATCTTGATCTATGCTGACAATTGTGTCAAAGTATAGATACACTTCAACAAATACTGTTTCAATCTGGAACCTCAACATGACATTCATTACCACTCCCAGTTAGATCCGCCTCACCCGAATCCTCTTGAATTAGTAATCGACAAATTGTTTCAAAATCAACAACTATAATAATTAATTACAAATTTGATATTAATGGTAAAAATAAGTAGCTGGGCCCATGATAATTTAAAAGGCTGCCGTGGTTTCCACTATTCTGCTTATTATTAGCCTGCGAAATAATAATATATTTCGGTTTTTAGGGTGTGTCGATGTGCTCACCAATGTAACTGAGACTTTAATCGTATGGATATTGAGGTGCAAGCTCTTCACCCGATTTCCGCTAATTGATAAACAAGTGATTACAATTGATAAAACCAACTTTGACCAGTGAGAGTTCCGCGTGCTGCACAACAACATAATTTACAGATGACACAAATAATAAACTTGGATTAACGAAGTCCGTCAATCTAAATTTCATTTGACGGCGTACATAGCTAGATGACGAGATAAAATTGCAACAGTCGTCTTTATAAATTATATCTATTGAGGAAAGACGATCTTTAACAAGATGTCACGTATCAGGAAGGAACAGTTTATGTCAGAAGACATTAATTATTTTCAACAATGCATGTACGTCAAAGTTTACTTTGCTAAGTATGTACATGATTACTTGTGAATCTGTTTAATAAGCACCAGTACTTTCAGTGGTTGAAATTAGATCAAATCTTTGGAAGTCGTCGTGGCCTAAAGTATAAGACGTCCGTCCGATGCATTCGTATCGAGCGATACAACGGTGTTCGAATCCCGCAGGCGGGTACCAATTTTTATAATCAAATACGTACTTAGCAAATGTTCACGATTAACTTCCACGGCGAAGGAATAACATCTATATATATAAAAATGAATCGATGTTCGTTAGTCTCCCTAAAATTCGAGAACGGCTGGACCGATTTGGCTAATTTTGGTCTTGAATGATTTGTGGAAGTCCAGAGAAGGTTTGAAAGGTAAATAAAATGCTCGGGATTAAATAAAAATAATAATTTTGTTTTTCCTTTGATATGTCCCCCATCGGAAGGATTCCTTTTGTTTGTTTTAAGTTTATTTTATACAAAAGCTTAGGTCTTTTATTTATCGATTGAGGCACTACGAAGTCTGCCGGGTCAGCTAGTCGTGTAATAAAAATCAAACCCGCAAAATTATAACTTGTGTAATTACTGGCGGTAGGACCTCTTGTGAGTCCGCACGGGTAGGTACCACCACCCTGCCTATTTCAGCCGTGAAGCAGTAATGCGTTACAGTTTGAAGGGTCGGGCAGCCGTTGTAACTATACTGAGATTTTAGAACTCATATATCAAGGTGAGTAGCGGTATTTACGTTGTATTGTCTATGGGCTCCGGTAACCACTTAACGCCAGGTGGGCTGTAAGCTAGAAAAACTATCTCTAGGCAATAAAAATAAAATAAAACATCTCAAGCTTTAGATTCATTTAATGTTTTTTTTTTTATTGTATTCTTGCGCATTTATATAGGTACGTATATAATTATCAAAACTGGTCACGCTACGCTGTGACTATCGTTGATTGCATGAAAATAATCGATTCGTTGAAACTACTCGCGCTCCACCTATCATGCTTAGATGGTATTATGATAGAAAATTTTCCTAAAACGCCAACGTAAGCCGAACCAAGTTTCATCACAATCGTTGAATGTTTTGAGAACGCATAGAAGACACAAATATAAACATTCATGTTTACTAATATAAATGAAAACCTCAGAACCCTATAACCCCTTGCGTTATTAATACTTTTACTAATAATAATAAAACTAATAATAAAGTCATTATCCAGCGACGAAACACAGCCGTCCGCCGCGCCGCCAAGACCTGCGCGCTGGAGCCGCCCACCATTGGCAATTTTTGAAAAATATTGTGTAATTAATAAGATTTTAAATAAATATAGAACATAAAAGTAATAAAAATAAAAACACTTTCAAAATTTAAATATATAATAATTAAAACTACTTTTACGGTTTGATCACGCGTTTAATGTTTTCATTTTACTATTTCTTTTCGAATAATTTACAGCGTATACGTACTAATTTACGTACTTTCGTGATCTTATTATGATCAAATGACATTTAGTTAGTTAATCTAATCTTCAAAAAGTTTTTGCCACGTTTTGTTTTTCGAATTTAATTCGAAGTTACAATGCTCATTCGCCAAAAAAAAAACAATTGATATTAATCATCTTCTTCAGTTACGTAGCTAATTTTAGAATTAAAATGTGTGTATTTTCCATAGATCTAAAAAGATAAGTTACTTAATTAAGCAATTGCAATTCAATTATAATGTGTGCGACATATTGGTTTTATCGTTTGCGGCCACACGCATTTTGGTCAAGAGTAGAAACATGTGTAGAGGGAACATGTGACTTCTATGAGGTTAAAATTGTTCTAATCGGCTATTTGATTTTACTGGTGGTAGGACCGTGAGTCCGCGCGGGTAGGTACCACCACCCCGCATATTTCTGCCGTGAAGCAGTAATGCGTTACGGTTTGAAGGGTGGGGCAGCCGTTGTAACTATACTTGAGACTTTAGAACTTATCTCAAGGTGGGTGGCGCATTTACGTTGTAGATGTCTATGGGCTCCAGTAACCACTTAACACCAGGTGGGCTGTGAGCTCGTCCACCCATCAAAGCAATAAAAAATAAAAAATTTGATTTAAGCGACATTTCTGCCACTTTACAAGTGACCCATTTAAAGTTTAAAATTTAGAAAGCATGTACCAAAAAAAGTTCTTCGACTATATCAATTAAGTAAGCTGGAAGTTCAATTTAAAAAAATCGAGCTGTTGATGCTAAAACCAAATAAAACGCACCTTACGAGTATAATACAAAGGTCAATGTCGCGTATTAAGCGAAATGTCGCTTAAACCAAATAGCATTTCACCTCTCAATATAATATCCAGTAGAGCATTTGAAGTAAAAATATCTAGAATATGATACTCATATTTAAACTACCTTAATAGATATCCGTAATCGCGCGTGTTACGAATGCCAATAAAATCATTTCTGAGATATAATGACTGAATTATTTCTACATCAAAGATACTAATTAAAAACAAAAAAATGTTAACGAATTTACTTTAATATAATTATAACTTGAATGAACTTGTAGCAAGTAGGGCATTATGAGGTCAAATAGGCCGGTAATGTGGGTACCACCTTCTTAATATTTCTGCACTGTTGGTTCAGTATTCCAATGCATTTAAGACTCATATCTCAAGATGGGCAGCGGGTTTATATTCTGATATCTCAGGGTGGGCCGATAAACCATCAGTAACAAAATAATTCATTGAATAAACAGTGTGATTTTTTAAGTTACAAAACAGAATTTTTAGCATGTCATTTAATAATTAAAATGATAGAGTAAAATGTAACCTAGAATGATCCTTCTATTTATATAGGTCGTTAACGATTCTTAGGTCGTTTCGCGTGTTCATCGCCTTGACCGCCCTTTTTTGTTTTATTAACCATTGTTCTATTACACACTGATAGTTTAAATGCAAAATTGATAAATTAACGTCCAAAATACGACTGTGAAACTAAATAAGGTAGAAATTAACTTTAATTGATGTTATTAAAACTAAAATTAAACATAGGATATTGATCTTCCCAGTTAGACGTGACTGCCTTTTTTTCATTACCTACATGACAAAAAATATTAATAACTAGCGACCCGCCCTCGCTTCACTTCGGAAACATTAAATTTTATTATTAATAGCTGAGTCCCGCGATGTTATCCCGCGGTACGACAATAACCGCGGGTGACGCCGCGGGGCGAAGCTAGTCTAAATAAACTTATTATATCACTTACTCCGTTACTCCTTATATCATCAGCTACCTATCAGTGAAAGTCTGGTCAAAATCGGTGCAGCCGTTCCAGAAATTAGTCGGAACAGACAGACAGAAACAAAAATAGTAAAAAATGTTATTTTGGTGTATGTAGCGTATATACATTCATATCCATGTAGTAAAAAGCGGTTATTTCAATATTACAATCAATATTACAATTACAAATTTTATACTGGATACCTGAGATAATAATTATTCTTGTTCCGCCAGAATCAAATGGAATGCAACCAAATATTGACTTTTTTCAAGTATTTGGGTTATGCAGCTTTTTTTCGTACAGCAACTAATTGCACTAGATGGGCAGAAGAGCCTGCGGTACACCTCATATTAAATAAGTCATCATTACTCATGGAAATTATCAACGGACACCGCATACCTTCTGAAGATTATTTCAAGCCTCGTTTGAAGAGGGACTTGTAACTTAAAGAAAAATATAACAGTTGGTAGCTGTCCATGTGGCAAAAGCATCGCTGGAATCAAAATTCAACGTACGCAGCGGTTTTATTTCTTTGCAGCGTATGAGTTCAGGCAAACCTAGTGTTTTCAGGTGCAGACTGGACTCTGCTCTAGGGGTGTGTGGTGCAGTGATAACGACAAGTTGAAATCATTACGAACAACGCGTTAGAACACACGAATATAGTACCGTAACGATACAAGCTTACACTACAACAGTGGTTCCCAAACTTATTTTGTCTACTGTCCACTTTGAGAATAAATAATTTTTGAGCGCCCCCATTTTTTCACCTACTTAAAAACCACCATAGCGAGAGCACAGTCTGTGACTAAGAGTCCCCCTAGATGAAATTACAAATCGCCGCTCAAGCCTCTACACAACGCCTGGGTCACTAATTTTCTGAGTCTATTACCGCCCCCCCATTAGGCCGGCAGCGCCCACAAGGGGGCGTTATCGCCCACTTTGGGAAAGGCTGCACTATAAGCATGAGACCGTCTTAAAACCTATAGCGTGTCGGTCTAAGAGTGGTTATCATACTCCTTTTCAATAAGTCATGGAGAATCTCTGTAGTACGCACGCGCAACTAGCAAATGTGCAAGGTGGAATTGGCCTTAATTAACACAAAGCCTGCGACATTGCTTTGTTATTGCATTGTGGATTGCAAATTTTACGCAAAAGTAGAACTTAGACGCACTGCACTGGCTATCCAAAACACGATGGGAGGGACATTGGGAACTGGGGGTCTCCGTAGACCTGAAGACTAGTCGTTAAAGAGACGGTAAGTCGCAGAACAACTTGACTGTTAGAGGATCGGTGGCCACAGATATCGACTGCATATCACGAGGTTACAAAATTTGAAGAATGCGTAATAACGGAAAGTATCATGGCACAGATACTGATTAAGGTCGACGTAGAGGGGAGGTTTTCAAAATCCATCAAAACACTTTCTTTTAAATTAAAAAATAAAACTACGTCATAAGTCAACAACATCACGCTTTATTTCACATATTAAATTATTAAGGCATTTCGGTAAAATATGAAAACAAGTACAGCCAATAATATCCTTTAAAACATCCATTTACTTCTAATACATCTAATATTCGGTTATAAATATAATATCTACAATTTGTAAAGCAGCAATTGAATATATTACAAATTATTTTACTAAACATTTGAACAATTTAAAAGTGTCAATAAGTTATAACAAACAAAATGACATTACAATGAGACATTTAATAAAAAGCGTATATTCATGGTAGTATATTTTCGAAACATCAAACTACTAATAATTTTAATATAAAATCCAGAACTCCATAATAAGTTTCACTGTAGCTTTAAATAATATTTTCATACACTAACTATGTACTTTTTATTACAAAATTTATCTAATTAACATCAGTTCACCTTTATTTCGTCAAGTTAACCAATGGACTTAAGAGTTATTAGTAAAGTTATTTTATATCTCAGTTATTAAAAGTAATATAATGCAATAGTAATGAAAACTCAACTTTGAAATTTACAGTTTAAGAATCGATTTCATTTAAGGAACTAACAAAGGACGTTGACTAAAATGTCTTATGTTTTTACCATTCCAGTAGAATAATGGACTTTATCACAATAAACATTTAGGGTATTGTATTCAATTATCAGCACCGAACAGCAATAAATAGTTTCCCGAAACAATTTTCCCTACACCCGATATTTTGAAAATCGATTAAGTAAACCAGAGATACATTGAGCATGCGTTTTAGCAACGCTACATTGGAAAATCGTGAATTGTATGTGATGTAGCGATATTAGGTTTGTTAGGAGTGCAGTAGGTACTTGTTATAATTTCAGAAAGACTAATCATTTCTTTTCATTTTAAATCTTTCTTATTTTCAGTTTTTTTTTTATTGTTTGACTGTGCTACGCTGTGCTACGCTTATTAACCGGCTAATGGAGAAAGACTGCCGGTTAGTTAATGCGGGTACAGCAATATCTGACCATCGTAAACGGTTGTGATGTAAACGTAGGTACATTAATAAATAAACAAACGAAACAGATTATTAACGCACTTCACTCTGTACGATCTATGTTCGCTCGACAACAAAACCTAAGACAGTCTTTAAAATAATCTTGCACTTTAGTTCATTCTTGCTGACGAAAGCAGGCACGAATCGAGACAATCAGACAGATAATTATTTAAAAAAAAAAACGCAGTTAAGCTGCGACCTAAAATAACGACAACTGTAACATTTGAAAAAATCGATATAATAATCGATAATGTATTAAACATAATAAAATATTGCACTCGTTTCAATAAAGCATTATTCAAATGGTTTTCCTAAAAGTTCCGTAAATTTTAAATGTGTGTACGAGACGATAAACTTGACTGTAATTCGGCAGATCAAGACTTGTTTTGCATTTCACTGATAGAGCCGCGTATTCAGATTTGAACTATTGTTGCATCTATTATTAATATCTAGAAAGGATTCCTTTTTTTTTTTGTAAATAGCTATTATTGTTCCTTAGAAGTCTCATTAACTAATATTTCCACTCTGCACGACTGGCACGAATCAATGCCGAGTGTTATTGCTGAGGCACATCGCCTTGTTTGGTTCGCGCCGGTTTTTTTCCGCGGAGCAAGTTTTAATTGTTCCTTCGACTGAGTTCGCGTGTTTACCACTTTATATCATCATTGTCTAATCGCCTTCATCCCCGGTACGCACAACTATCACGATTAGAACAATTTTAAATCAACATTAATTGCTTATTTAACGCAAACAACAGCGCAAACGATTCTGGTATACATTTTAAGGAACTAATAAAAATTTGATCGAATAAGACAATTTGAAAACGTAATTTTTATTTATTTTTCTTTGGTATAATTTATAAAATTTATTTGAATAGGTAGTACGATTTACGACACAATTTTCAGTCTCATTGATTATAATTTTTTTTTAATGGAATGTTTAGTTGTGTAAGTTTTGTTCTATTAAATTAGCTGCACGAAGAATTCAAAGATTTATCAGATGAAACTTTTTTTATGTAATGTTCTGGATTCTTTATTATTATTTCAAATCGTATTTAAAGTTCAGTAAAGACTACACGTTCGTATTTTACGAAGTGTCCGATATGTGTCGCAAACGCTAGACGCGTTTGGACCTTAATTTTCAGGATCTATTCTTTATCCGATGATCTGAAACAAACATAATTAAATTAAATTTTACGATGAGCCGGTCTGTATAATACCATTTTGAGGTTTAATTTTAAGCGACATGGAAAGCAACACGAAGAGTGGTACAATGCGATCCGTTGCTACACATTTTATTTATAATTTGCGTATAGTACATTGGGGGAAATAGACGCTAGTCAGAATAGGTACAAATCTGGGATGTCAGATTACGTTTAAGTTTTTGTTGAACTGAAAATGACTTTTACTTAGTGTTTAAGAATATAGTTTAATTTGGTCATCAAGGTTTTGTAACTCATTAAAGATATTAAAAAATTAGCTAAAGTTAGGTAGGTACCTACGTAACAACTAAATATTGCCAGCCCTATAGAAAAACTCTATTGTTCCCTTACGCCACTCGATTCACCCTTATCTTGGGTGAATAGGGACAAGTAAGTTAATATTATTATTATTCTTTAGTAAACTATATCTTAATGCATTATAAATGAAAATGTAAATTACCGGAACCATTATGATCTCCGGTTTATTACTATAACTACAAAAAAAAAACGATAAAAATTAATGTCGAACTTAAAAAGTGTCCCGATTCTCCCCATTTTACAGTATTAAAAAAGTCATTTCGTCTGTATTACATGGCTTTATCGTATATTATAATGGCTGAATTCAAATTTAAAACTTAATGTATAATAGTATTATCGAATCATGAAAATTTAATACATTAAGGTTCGCTCTTAACACATCAATCGCATGACACGTTTGTTTTGAAGTAAATGCTTGACGCATTATTTCCAAAACCCAAAATTGACCATAGCACGTTTAAAATAAAATACATCATATTGTTTTACGTAATTGCGATATAAAGATTTGTTATAAAATGTTTACAGCGGACGCGAAATCTAAAACGATGAGTCATGTTATTATTAAAATTATTACGAATTTCATTTGCAGCTAGCGATGTGTGAGCATTCTAAACGTGATCACAATACGAGAATTTTCCGCTGCACTGAACAAAACTTAAATGACTCAACGTCTTATTAATGCCAAATATTCTCGATACTAATCCCAAAAACAATATGTGCCGCTAAGTTTACTATTAACAGGGTAATTTTGTTAATTTGTGTGCCTTTTAATAGGTCTATTGGAGTTACTATAATTATCAAAAAAACTACGATAATCACAAGGGAGTAAAAATGTACTGAAATAAATGAATGTACAAAATTAAATTTAACTTCAAAGCGCTTTAACTTAAGCAAAAGGTAGGCAGCGGCTTGGCTCTGCCCCTGGGATTGCTGAAGTCCATGGGCTACGGTAACCATTCACAATCATATGGGCCGTATGCTCGTCTGCCTACAAGGGTAATAAAATAAAATAAAAACGTAGCACGGATTAGTAAGCTCTTAATTACCTTTAGATTCATCTACATTACAAATTGCGGTTTTATTAATTAAAAAATATCATTTTTTGTAAGTATCGATTATATAATAAAAACTAAACTTCTAAAACCATAAAAAGAAAAAAAACATAAAAATGAAAACAACATAAAGTTTAATCAGTGCCATTATCGACATCGAATTGGCCATGCATGGTCTTGTCACGGGTATAATGCACTGCACACATTGTTGTGCAACACATTAAATACGTTCCTTTATCAAGATCCGTATCAATACGTTTCACTCATGAACTTTAATGATTACAAAATAGAATTTTCTTCTCGCTTATTTAGATTTAGATCGAACTCGCCGAATTATTCCTTTGTAAATTATCAAAAAGTATACGAAAAAGAAAAAAATATATATGAATATGCATATGTCAAAGCGATGTATCAAATTTACAGACACAAAAATGTTCTAACCCTGTTATTTAAGTACCACACCAGCATTGTTTATTTCTAAACAGTGTGCTTAGTGCGAGTTTTTTGACATTCTTGACAGTGGCGGATTTGCAGTCTCGGTCGCCTTAGGCCCCAAGCCATCAGCCGCCCCTTTCTCAGTATCCACCATAATAATATAGACTACATAATGAAATTACTTTATCTAAATAAATTTTAACTAAACTAATTTTATCTAAATTGATTTAGAAATTTGGGAAAAAAATAATAATTTTATGCGGTATAGATTGCACAATGCTGTAATCCGCCCGCCATACGTTAGTTATAATATGTTTTTTGACACGATTGGGTCCGCCCCTAAATCTGGCCGCCCTAGGCCCAGGCCTTAGTGTAAATCCGCCACTGGTTCTCGATAACGTAAAGTTAACTAACAGCGCCCCTAGCGGCAAACGTAAGCAAACGTTCCGACTCCATACAAATTTGAGTTAACTTTTACCCGATCGAGAACGTTAAAAAACTCGCACTATGCACATAAGTCACATTTAGAATTGACAATATAATTTGCGACGCGTCACCACACCCTTATCGCACCATATATCACATCATTTAAACAGTTTAAAAAACCATAAAACAAAAAGTCCTATGCGATCGTTTCAAATAAAGGTAAACCAAATTTAGCATCGTTCTGATTTGAATATCGATGAAACGAAAGAGCGTCACTAAAAAGGGACAAATGTATACATATCTCTAGGATTTATTCTTCCAGAGAACGAGATGGAATACTTTTGAATGTTTTACATATACTGCGCAATGTCAATGCGCAAAAAAAGTACAGTCGAGATTTGTAGGACAAAGAAAAAAGAACCATATACGTATTAACATAAAAGCGATTTTGGCAAAACCTAGGTCAGGCTTTATGTTTCTGAAGCCGAAATCGGTACTTACTGTTGCGAGGCAGAACGATGGCCTGATTGTCAGGTACGGTGCAGCAGTGCAAATTATTGTGAAACATGTATTGTACTGTCAAGTGCTTGTCCTCGCCAACGCACGGGTCATAGAAGCCTGGTAGTTCCGACTGCGCAAATAAAAAAAGTACGTTAACATTGAGCTATAAAATAATTTATTAATCATCAAGCAAACGTGGTTGTTATTCAGACACGGTGTAGTTAATAGAATATGATAGTTAATTTATTTTAAATTGTGTACTGAATGAAATTGACTAATGAATTACTGAAATTGTGTACTGACGAGAGATACGGCGATCGTAAAGTACTATACTAATATTTACAGGTCGTGGACCACATAAGGGCCCAAGTAGGAGGTACGGGTAGGTATTGGTGTCCATAAGTTTTATTTATTTATTGCTATGTGGGTAGACAAGCTCACCTGGTATTAAGTGGTTACTGGAGTCTATACTACACGTAAATGCGCCACCCACCTTGAGATATAAGTTCTAAGGTCTCAAGTATAGTTACAACGGCCACCTTTCAAACCGAAACGCATTACTGCTTCACGACAGAAATAGGCAGGGTGGTGGTACCTACGCGCGCGGACTCACAAGAGGTCCTACCATCAGTAATTACGCAAATTAAAATTTTACGGGTTTGATTTTTATAACACCATGCTATTCCTTCCCGTGGAAGTCAATCGTGAACATTTGTTGAGTACGTATTTCATTAGAAAAATTGGTACCCGCCTAAGATTCGAACACCGGTTCATCGCTCAACACGAATGCACCGGACGTCTTATCCTTTAGGCCAAGATAACTTCAATAGTTCAAGTAATAGTTACCACACATCATCACGAGGGGACGCGGGAGGGGGATGGATTAAGTATAAACCTTTAACGATGGTATTTAAAAAAAAATACTATTATCAACTAATGCTCGGGATGACAATATCCCTGACAATAAAATTTTTAAGTTAATGATTAACTTCCGCACCTTGCTTGCCTCGAGAAGTTCAAGCCTTGAATCTTTGACCAAACATTGTACGGGTATTGTGACGTCGATGACATCGCTATAAGGACTCGGCGATTCGGGAGATACACCGTCTCCTGTCTGCTCGGGTATCACGTGGCTCGATGTATCTGTGTATACAGTTAATGAATAAACAGGTATGAAGGTAAAAAGCAACACGGCAGAATAGACGATTAATTTGTTAAGCTAAGCACGTCTATGTCGTTATCAGTTTTTTTATTCAGTCACGTAATTATGGCTGAAGGCATTCAACGCGCATCCCTTTTTCTCTGATGAACTCCGCTGCGGTGTAAAGAGATTAATATACCTGCTATATATATATATATATACCTAGTCAGGTCATAAATTCTGTCACATGTTTAATGTAAAATAATTGAAACAAGTTTATTCATTATGTAACTATTCATATACCAAAATGAACTTAACAAAACATAAATTCTTATGACACTAAAGTTTATTCAAAATGACCTCCGTGATTTTGAATACAGGCCTTCAATCTGCGCGGCCAGTCGTCTATCGCAGCACGAACGAGGTCCATGTCAATATCGGCGGCTGCCTTAATCAAGGATGTTTTGAGTGACTCCAAATTGGGATGAGGCTTTGAGCACGCCTTTTCCTCCAAGTGTTGCCATATCTTGTTATCTAACGGATTAAAATCTGGACTAGAGGAGGGCCAGTCTTCGTGCCGGATGAAGTTGATTTCACGCGCCGCCAGCCAGTCTTGTGTGCTCTTCGCTCTATGAGCTGGCGCCGAATCTTGTTGGAATACCCAGTGCTTGTTATTGAACATGGTATGAGAAACAGGTTCCACAAGGTTCGTCAGGACTGTATTTTGATACACGACTGCATTCGTTTTTACACCTTTCTCACAAAAATGTACCTCTGTTAAGCCCCAATAAGAAACTCCCAACCACACCATGAGCGAGGATGGAAAATGACCTCGTTGGACACGCGGAATACGGTTGCTCGCTTCTTCACTACTGTGTGCGTACACCTTATCATTTTGTTTGTTGTAGCTCTCTTCTACGGTAAAAATTTTTTCATCCGAAAAAAGAATTTCCCGATATTTTTTTCCCGCGTACCGCTTCAACAAACCGCGGCATCTCTTCAGTCTCAGGTCCATTAGACGAGCATTCAAACGATGTCCTGTTTTTCTTCGATATGCCCGAAGCCCCAAGTCTTCATTTAACACCCTTTTCACCGTGGTTCTGCTTAACCCCATCTGAAGGGCCAACAGTTTCTGCTTACGTTTGGGATTTCTTTGAATTCGCGCCTTCACAGCTTTTATCACTGTCCTAACAGACCGAGGGCGACCACTTCTTGACCTGTCATCTACACTAGAGTCTTCATTGTATCGTTTGATGGTACGATAAACGAATATTTTGGTTATATTCAAATTTTTCAGTATGTTAAAAATTTGAATTGGCGCGTAACCGCAACGATGCAACGCAATAACTGCAACACGGTCTTCTTTAAGCGTCCACTCCATATTTAAAAATGAGTAAAATTCTAAAAGTATACATTTTTATTTTCATGAACAATTCGAAATTCGAATTCAATAAACTTTTTTGTGGCCAGCATTCTAAAAGAAAAGTTTTTACTGTGTGACAATACTTATGACCTGACTAGTTATAATGCTATATAATACGCTGCCTCTCTCGGAAGAGTTCGTGGAAACTCAGGCTAAATAAAAATCTATTCAAGTCAAGTATCAACATGAATTCATTGTTATACTGTTTGTTTATTTGAATGTTTAACACATCGCTTAAATTAGTTGCAGTCTGCCACATTCGTAAAATACTCTGGAAACTTTTGAAAAATAATGATGATTGATTATTAAAATTATAAATTTTCCAGGTTGGTGTGTTCGATCAAAACTGTTGTTGTTTCTAGAATGTTCCGCTCCTCAACATTTTCATTTGAAATCAAAGATGCCGCTTGAAATTGATATTTATTGATTAATTATATGAATAATATAAATAATATAATTAAAAGTCAAGTTTGATCTCACAATATCTCATAGTAAATAAGGTGTAATTAAAAAACTGATAATAGGAGAAGTCATTTTCAAAATACAATTTTACGTTCATTAAACTAATAACACAATTTGGATGACCGATTTTATTTTTAAATGGGCTAGTTTTCAATTTATTAACTCTCAGTCAGCCATAACATCAGCAATTTTTAATAGCTTCAATTAAGTAAGTAGTATCTGGATACTGATATCCTGCCTACATTACAACAAAAGAGATGGTGATGGAACATTGTCTTTAATTATTATTCATTTTCACTTTTAAAAAGTTAATGCCTTAGAAGAATTTAGGAGCACTACTACTAGTATTTAGTAATACAAAATTTCATACGATAATTAACTTTGAATACAGTGTAACCTCGATATAACGAATCGGAAGGGAAATAAACAAGTAAATATTCATTATATCAAGTGATTCAGTAAGCTGAGGTTGGTTATATTAAGGTTATATTGGTTTACCATTTACCACCATTACGAGGTAAAACAAAATAGTTTTATTGACCTCAGCGTTACAAACTCATCTTGTTATAGCGAACAACCTCTACTAATAAATGATGTATTTTCTTTTTAAAAACAATTAGGTCTATGGGTAAAAAAATTTCTCAAAACTATCAAGACTGATTCACATACTATGTGTCATATTGGTGGGAATGTTATATAAGGGTTTTGGGTTGACAAAATTTGTTAATTAGAGGTATTTATACTTTTTTTGATAGTTGAAATTTCGTTATAAAGAGGTTGTTCGCAAGAAATTTTCGCAATGTAAAGGTATTTTACATTGACTCTTTATGAATAATTTTTAATGGTAATTGCTAAGGGGTAGTATTTAATCCTACAACTGTAAATACAATTTTTTACGCTGATAGGCGCGTCGCAAATTAATGCTTTTGGTTGTAAAGAGTTTGGGAGAAAGCGCTGTTGCAAAGAGCTTCAAACAACATTTAGAAATCTTGTATTTGTTCAGAAGTTCAAAAGAACGAAAGAATTTCAGAAGAACAAAAAGAAATAAAGCTGGATGATGGGAATTTTAGCTATACAAGTAGTAAATTCGTGGAATGTAATTTGATAGTTTGGGAGAAAGCGCTGTTGCAAAGAGCTTCAAACAACATTTAGAAATCTTGTATTTGTTCAGAAGTTCAAAAGAATGAAAGAATTTCAGAAGAACAAAAACAAATAAAGCTGGATGATGGGAGTTTTAGCTATACAAGTAGTAAATTCGTGGAATGTAATTTGATAATGTAAACATACATTATCTGTTATACAGTATTAGAAAATGATTTTGGAAATTCCGTTGTAAGATGGTTAATTTAGTGTGAAAATCAGTATTTTTGTTATATGGTGAGTAATTTTGTCTTAAAATCTGTATATTAGTGGTTTCAGCTAGATTTTCGTTGTAAATTAGATAAAAAAGGTCATCTGATTTTGGTTAATTTTATACGTGTTTTAATAAAATATGTTTAGGTAATCAAGTAATTGATTTGTTACGCAGTCATTTATCTGATATGCAGTGGATTATTAGTAGAGATTTAGTTTGCTTGAATTTCAAATAGAGGAGCAATTAAAAATTCCTCATTGCTAAATCGAGGACATCATTATATTACTGGGGTTCTTTATATTAAGTTTGCACTGTATTACGAAGATTCTCTAAATATTCACAAGGACTTGTCTAATGCCCGATTGTAACACGAATTTACTTTAGTTAAGTACTCCATACCTGCCGGTAGCTTTCCGTATAGAGCTTTTAATATGACGAGACCTTTCTTCTTATCTTCGTGAGACCGAATTCTGGAATAAGTTTCTCTCATCAGTTCTACTGTAGCGCGTGCTTGTCTTTGCATCTCCTGTAATCTGTAAGAATAGGTTTTTAGTTATGAAGTCGTCCTGGCCTAAAGGATAAGACGTCCGGTGCATTCGTATCTAGAGATGTACCGGTGTTCGAGTCCCGCAGGCGGGTACCAATTTTTCTAATGAAATACGTACTTAACAAATGTTCACGATTGACTTCCACGGTGAAGGAATAAAATCGTGTAATGAAATTCAATCCCGCAAAATTATAATTTGCGTAATTACTGGTAGCAGGACCTCTTGTGAGTCCGTACGGGTAGATACCACCACCCTGCCTATTTCTGCTGCGAAGCAGTAATGCGTTTCGGTTTGAAGGGTAGGGCAGCCGTTGTAACGATACTGAGACCTTAGAACTTATATCTCAAAGTGGGTGGCGCATTTACGTTGTAGATGTCTATGGGCTCCAGTAGCCACTTAACACTAGGTAGGGTATGAGCTAGTGCAACCATCATAACAATAAATTTAAAAAAAAAGTTATAAATAACATACAGGAATATTAAGTCTCAATCTCAGTTTCCCTAATAAATAATATTTTTTATATTTCCACAGCTATCGTAATACCGAAAGCCGTGACTAGGTATCTGTTAATAAATCATTTGAAGTTGTATCATTTCTTTAGGACTGCTAATAACGTGTTTGATATCTTAAAACGACTCACCTTTCAAAATTAGCTTCCATAGAACGTTGTCTTTCTCGTTCCTGACGCTCTCTTGCAATAGGATCGAGAACAATTTTTTTTAATATCATCCATGATACTAATGGAACTACAGTTGCGTAGAAAACTGGTGACGGCATCACTTCCTCACACAGATGGATTGGCACTACTATAGTTTGTGATGAACATGTCCACCTGTACAGACAGAAAACTATTATTTTACATTACTTTATCAAGCCGTCAATTTGAAGTGGTGTAATTAATTTTTATGTAAAACTAGCGACCCGCCCTCGCTTCGAGTCGGAAACATTAAATTTTATTATTGATAGTTGAGTCCCGCGATGTTACCCGCGGTTATTGTCATACCGCGGGTGACGCCGTGGGGCGAAGCTAGTCTAAAAAAAGTAGCATAAGTTCCTCCTTATATCATCAGCTACCTATCAGTGAAAGTCTCGTCAAAATCGGTCGAGCCATTGCAGAGATTAGCCGGAACAAACAGACAGACAGACAAAAATTGTAAAAAATGTTATATTGGTGTATGTACCGTATATATTCCATATATATTCATATGCATGTAGTAAAAAGCGGTTATTTTAATATTACAGACAGACACTCCAATTCTATTGATATGTATAGATAACTTCATATTTAAATCGCTTACGATCTAGCTCATGGTTCATCTTGTGCCAAGTTCTTACTAAGAGTCCATAGGCCACTCATTAAAAAAAAGCCGCAATCCACCTTGAGGTTTGTCTCAAACATATAGGATAACGACGGTCCCACGTCTAGAACATATTACTACTGTGCCGCATTAATACGACTACATTGTAGAACCTACCTATGGGGATTACACCCTACTACCAGTCATTACACCAATTATAAGTTCTGCTTTTTTGATTATTTTTATTATATAAGGTTATTCCTTCGTTATGGAAGTCATTCGTGAAAATAATATGTTAAGTATGTATTTCATGAGAAAAGTTTGTACCTGTCAGCAGGATTTGAACATCAGTATAGTCGATACATCACTTGATACAAGTGCATGAATTAATTTTGAATCCAAATTTATGCAAATATTATCATTCAGCATTGGCTTGTTCAATTTAATAATTAAGCAGCATTATTAAGATCCTGTCAGCATATTCTACTCTTATTTTGTAATATTTTGCTGTTGTATATTGATTATAATTTATATAAATATTAAAAAAAAAATCTAAGTGATCATCCAACACATCTTATTTTTCTGACAAATCTTAAAGATCTTTTTTTGTTTTGTGTTGCTATTTTAGTTAATTAGTATGTTTTTCCCATCCTTTTTGCTGGTAGCGTAAGGGCTATTCAAAACTCTGCACGGAGGGGTTAGCCATTTAAAGTGTGCACTTGGTAGCAAAACATACATATTCTAACACATACCTCAAATAAAAAATTAATTCTGTATTTTTATTGTTTCTATTTATTTTTTAAGCATCATATTAAAGATCTTTACTTGAGGACTCATGACTTACCTCAGCCTGTCTTATTAATTATATTTTAAACAAAAATAAATATAGAACTGAGTTTATATGTGGTTTGTTTGAACTGTTACTATATTTTTTCTAAGCCAATAAAAAACGTAATGGGGCGAATGAACGCAATGTAATAAATGTGTCTTGCTTGCATTTACTCGAAACTTAATACTGTTGCTGTTAAAACTTCAGTGAAGTGTTGTTCCAGATAAAGTTATTGTTTTTATTATCTATATCTCATACTTTTAAATTTGGTTTTATTTCAGATGTATTTACTTGAGTTTGAGCATAACCCCGCTAGGAACACCCAACATAACTGCAGCTGACACACTACTGTTTTGTGACACTTTCTTTTCCGCACCATACTCAGCTATTGCACCAAATGTCCCAAATCTAAAACAATAACATAGCAAAATTATTTCAAGTTTATGCAACCACTATTTACTTTATAATCACTTTGTTTCGCAATGCATCTTTATTGTTATTTAATATTCGCAATGGTATTGGTGCTACAAGAACATATTTTCACTCAAATGTAATAATATGATTTTGCTCACATTCATTCGGTATGTGACATAACTTACTTTACAGCCAGTCTCAGCTTCAAATCATGTTGGGGCAATTTCCTCATCACATTGAAAGATATAAATGAATGCGGATTGCCAATCTGGATTGCAGTGTTGCTGTGATATTTCTCCGAGTCCCTCACATAGATTGAAGTCATTGAAGAACCTTGGTTTCCAGCTCGGTATGTCAAATAACCCACTGAGTGAGCATCTAACTGAAGAGCTAATGCTGGAATAAAATGAAAGGTAATTTTTGTTTTACTATATAATTTATATATCTCTACAATTTACATATCAATCAATTTATATAACTTTTCTTTATTTTAAGTAATATTAAACTGCATTGCCTAAATATTATACTTACTAGAAACAAAGCTAGGTGAAATTCCTCTTGATGTAAACTGTAACACTGTGCCACAATTTAGAAACATAAGTCTAGATAATGTACGAAATAATTTTACACCTAGTAATGGACCATTCCCTATTCCACATTCAACTTCTGTCCAGCCTTTTTCTGAGCTAAGGTGCCTGTTACACATATTTATTGAACCAGTACCTGTAATATAAAGATATCTTTGAAAAAAAAAACCATTACACTTTGCTTTGAATAGCTTACTTTGTATAGATTTTTGATTAATTTTCATCTAATAATCATTTTATGACATTCTTGAATCTCTAATTTAACAAAAAAATTGCAAGGCATTTTATTCAATAAAATAAATTGTATTATTCATAACTATTAAATATTATAGAAATTTACTAATGAAACATTACTCAAATGAGAATTATTCTGATCAGTATAGATTTATAGAGAAAATTGATATTTTTATAACACTTAGAAGTTTTACCTATTCCATTCTGAGTTGATATGTTTCCTGACAGAGTCATTGTATTTCGAAGTGTTACTGGAGCATCAATGGATTGTTGAATTGTCATTCCTGACACTTCAATGTTAGGGATCACTGTAGTTTCTTCCCTGTTAATGAAATAGAAAGAAATAAAATATTAGATATTCAAAATTAGGAAGGATTACCTGTTAATATTTTTTTGTCAGTTTTTCATTACTCTCACATACTCTCTTCAAGTGCCACTTAATTACTGAAGATTGGCACAGTTCTATAAAACTGCACTTGACTGATGCAAGTTAGATGTCTTCAACCATATTTTAGCCACTAGACTGATATTTTGAAGCATGTTGTGAAATACCATACCATATTTATATGACTATTTTGTTTGTGCATAATGACAACATTGCAAGGCAATATTTGTAGGGGAAAAAATAAAGATAATAAAATTAAAACATGCTCTCAATTACTAAAATTTAAAATTATTATAAAAGTTTGATTAAAGACCAGGTTCGCAAATAAATATACAAGCTTACATTATTTCATATTCATCATAATACTTTGTAAACATATCTGTGGCATTGATGGAGAGTGTGATTGTGCCACGAGGGTTGGCACTCTGCTGGAGTCTACGTTCCTCACGTTCCCGTTTTAACCTGTTAATACATAATACAATTATTTTATAGTATTTTTTATATTGAGCAATTTTGAATGAAATAACAATATATTGCAATGCCGATTTCTTCTAAAAATTTGTTAATTTTAAACAGACAGATAAAACAAAACGAGATTATTGTATTTCATCCATACAATGAAGTGTAAAAGAGCAAAGGAATTGGGAAACCCCAAGTCATGAGATTGTTTTGTATTTTAAAATTAGAATCATTATTTTTATTTTCTAAAATTAGGAGAAATAAATAAATCTAAATTGGTATATAATAGGTATCAAAATAATAATCTCATTTGATGAAAAACTTTAAGTACCTCTCATATTCTTCTCTTATTTCCCTAGGAGTGCGTGTGCGGAAAATAACCTCCCAACCATCTACTTCTAAACCTCGTTTTCCTGTTAGACATATTTTGATAAGATATTACTTTGTACCTCAGTAATGATTTATAAAGTAGATTACTATTAAATTTCTGTGAAAGATTTCAAATTTATTTTATAATTTACATACCTAGTGTATCATATATGGCCCTTTTGTGTGAATCAGATAAAACTTCATAAGCCTCTTTCACTTTGTTGAATATCTGCTCAGCCCATTTTTGTTTGTTGGGATCTGTGCTATGTTTGTCTGGATGAAACATTCGAGAGAAACGACGATATGCACTATTGATTTCTTCTAAAGAAGCCTGTTTAAAGAAAATTTAGGTGGATGCCGTTAACTTTGTTATTCCTTCGAACTGTTCCTGATACTTACTTTTAGATTTAACTTAGAAAGAAAAAAAATACTGTTCTTAATTAACAAATTATGTATACTTATAGTCATTTTAAGTGAGGAGTGCAATCAAAATCTGGTCAGATTTTCCGATGCCACATTGAACTTTTGAACAACAATATTAAAAAGGGTGATACTATTCAGTGCTTAACCATTCCTTTTTTAATTTCTGCAATGATATGCTGCACTTGGTGCAACTTGCATCCATCTTAACCTAAAAGCTTTTCTACCAAATGACCCGGATGTTTATGAGAAAATAATAAGTTTTAGATAGCTGGGTAATCCATAAATATTATTTTTTTATAATTATCTTATTATATAATACGTAATTTCGATAAATATTATTTTTCCGAATCTCGACATGTGACGTAATATTTACCGTCTTTGATACATTTAGAAGCTGATAATAATTATCTTCAAGTAAAATGCTTTCGCCTTCTTCATCCATCTTGATAGGAATATTATAAGAAAATTAATTTGAGTTTAATCAAAATATCAATCGATTAGTACAGTTTATTGGCTAATTTAGTTCTATTTGCCGCCGCAATGACATACTCTATGACAGACAGAGACGTAGTATTAGTTTTATTTTTCCAAATGGAAAGGCAAAGGTATCACACCATACAGCCTAATCTTTTATAGATTTTTTTTTATGAAATATGATATTATGAAATGAAATGAAGCTGATTAATTTAATACGAAACATGGCATGGCATGAAATGAATTGAAATGAGATGAGATGATAATTATGATATGAGTATTTTTATGAAAAATTATGAAATGGAGTGAAATGAAGAATTTGAGACAGTAATCAACTGGGATGAAATTAAATTAAATGAAATGAGATGATATGAGATGAAATATAATCTCAGTAAAACGGTGGTCGTTTATTGAGATTTTTTCAATGGACTTTTTGGAGGATCCCGAGAAGTTACGTCGAACGGCTTTGTTTCATTTTCCCACATTCGTGCACTTTCACAGATATTAAACAGTTAATAAACCACCATTATTACACATTTAAACCCGAAGAAACACTAAATAGACAAAATAAAACAAATCACACAACTTCACTCCTCGCGTTCCCGCCAAAAAGTTCCAGACAGAGACGTCAGAGCTAGACTTATATCCAGGATTTCCTCATCCTTATCTTTTACAAAAATAAAACTGACAGCCCACCTGGTGTTAAGTGGTTACTGGAGCCCATACACATCTACAACGTAAATGCGCCACCCATCTTGAGATATAAGTTCTGAGGTCTCAGTATAGTTACAACGGTTGCCCCACCCTTTAAACCGAAACGCATTACTGCTTCACGGTAGAAATAGGCGCGGTGGTGGTACCTACATGCGCGGACTCACAAGTGGTCCTACCACCAGTAATTACGCAAATTATAATTTTTACGGGTTTCATTTTTATTACACGATGTTATTCCTTCACCGTGGAAGTCAATCGTGAACATTTGTGAAGAACGTATTTCATTAGAAAATTTGGTACCCGCCTGGGATTTGAACACCGGTGCATCGCTTCAACACGAATGCACCGGACGTCTTATCCTTTAGGCCACAAATGTGGGAAAATGAAACAAATCTGCTGGACGTAGCTTCTCGGGTTCCTCCAAAAAGTCCACTGAAAAAATCTCAGTAAATGACCACTATTTTATTTCGATTATATTCCATCCCATATCATCTCATTTAATTTAATTTCATCCCAGTTCATTAATGTTTCAAATTAATCATCTTCACTTCATTTCATTTCAGTTCATTTCACTCCATTTTATCATTTTTCATAAAAATAAGAATATGAATTAAAATAAGACATGACTTATAGGTCTTAGTTACCAGGTCATAAAATCTATTAAAAAAAAATCTGTCCTCTTACGATATCATAATAAAATGTGGAATAAATTCAATAAATTTCTCCAAGATGTGCCGTTAATTGTTATTGTTTTGAATGTCGAATTATAAATTATTAAGTTTTCGAGTCACAAAGTTAATACATAGGCGTTTTTATATCGAAGGTATATAAACATTTATTTATAATTTTTTTCCCGTTAAGTTAATCTTCGTAACTGTAAATAAAAAGTTTTTTCAATGTTTTAAAAATATGATATTATTACTAAAATGCTTTCAAAGTAAGCTTTTGCGTTCTGTTACAGTATGTTTGCTTTTATGGTAATTGGTTGTGTAGGTGGAATATGTTTTTGGAGTTCTTGTTAAACAGTGGACAACTATTTAAGTCAGTTAAATATTTAGCGATGACCAGCACTAAGCTAAGAAAACATTAAAAATATACCGATCTATCTGTAATTTTAGCTGTTCACCTGGATTACTATGCCAGATGAATCTACGTCCAATTATAATGTAATATTCTAAACTGGCTTTCGCCCGCCAGACGCATCACGCTCACGATTTAAAATTTATAGTTTCCGTGAAAGTTTTTTAAGCGATTGAATCCAATAAAAAGCTTGATATAGATTCAGGCAATTTCTATTCCAAATAAAAAGGAGGTAGAATTTTTTTTTATAACAACACATACATTTCTGAGACCTTTAAATATAACATACATTGTTATACTTAACATCTATATTATGGAATTTCAACAGAAAAAAGTAGATAAAAAATATTCCAGAATTGATGTTGATTCACATTAGTCAAGTTTGAATATTGTCAGTTAGTCCTTTTAATTACTGAAATCTATTTAAAAGGCATTCACAACTGTAATTTTAGGGAAAGGTAACCACTTCGCTTGAGGTGATTTATGTGCTTGTGCATCAATAGCAACAAAAAAGTCTAAATTGATCACAGCATATTAAATTTCAATTGATACAAAATGCGAACATGGAAGTGATGAAATTAAAATATTTTAAACATGACACTTAGCTAATGCTTTTTGCAACTTATTATGACTAAAATAAATAAAATAAAGAACAAGTTGATTAATTGTGTTGGTTTTGCTAAAATTGGTATTTCATGAAATATTATTCTTTATCATTGTCATGAGTGCAGTATAATATTTTGTTACTACCTGCCTTTTATTTTTCTTTTTTCTTCTTATTCTTTATTGTACACACACTTAATACAATACAATAATTGCGAAAACTTATAAAATGCTTAACTCAACAATTGAGTTATCTACCAGCTAAACATTCTTAAAGAGGGAGAGCTTTGCATAAGTGGGTAGAAGAGTACAATATAATCAATAAGATTTTAAATAACTATAAAATAATAATAATAATAATAAAAATAACACTAATACATAATAAATCAGACTATACATATGCACAATTACACATACACATACATATATAATAAAATACATATAAGTAATACTCACAATTACTTAATAAAGGCCTGCTGTCTTCTAAAGACAAACTTCTCAAATTCATCATCATCATCATTCTTTCCTATTACCCTCTGCTGGGGTGTAGGGCTCGAATCAAATTTTTCCATTTATATCGGTCTTGGGCAGTCTGTTCTAACTCCTCCCACGTCATGCCCAAGACCCCTAGCTCCTGCTCCACCGAGCGACGCCAAGTTGTTCTGGGGCGGCCTCTCTTCCTTTTGCCAGACACTTTCCAGGTCAGTGCTTTCTTTGATAGGTGGGTATCGGGCTTTCTCAAAGTGTGACCAATCCAATGCCACTTCCGCATAAGGATCTCCTTCTCCATTGGTGTCTGCTTAGTGATCCTCCACAGCTCTTTCTTAGTGATCTTCTCAGGCCAAAAGATTTTCAAAATCTGACGCAGGCACTTATTCACAAACACTTGAAGTTTTTTGATCAAGTCCTTGCGAACAAACCAAGTTAAACCCTTTTATTGACCATGCACTTATAATACGAGGAGGAGGTAGACTATCAAACTCTCACTATAATTACAACACAAAGCACCCTGTCTTACTAGACGGATCACGTCACATAACTAAAATATTAGTCACGCACTGTCACAAAATTATTTTACATGCTGGACCACAGCTGGTGGTCAATGGTTGTAGTCTTTGTAGAAATATTACTCGAAATTGCATATCCTGCCTTAGATTTGCAGGCAAGACTTATCAGCCTATCATGGGCAACCTACCTCTACAAAGATTGCAAGCAGACTATCCTTTTAGTAATACAGCTGTGGACTATGCTGGTCCCATCATGATGGCGAACAGAAAAGGTCGTGGCTGTCAGTTGACAGAAGGCATATATTGCTGTTTTTGTTTGCCTGGCAGTGAAAGCGATGCACATAGAACTCGTCACTGACTTAAGTTCTAAAGGTTTCATTGCAGCCTTAAATCGATTTGTTGCAGAGGTAGGCCAGCTGTGATCAACTCCGACAAAGGAACTCATTTCGTGGGTGCTTGCAGCGAAATAGTTAGGTTTCTAAAAATCAATCTAACGATATTGTTTCATATGGTGCTGAAAACGAAATTAATTTTAAATTTAGTCCAGCCTACAGTTCACATTTTAACGGCGTAGCAGAAGGGTCAGTTAAATCAATTAAAGAACAATTAACTCATGTATTGTCAATGGCTCATTTGGATTATGAAGAGATGAACACTGTATTGGTTCAAATTGAGGCAATACTAAATACTAGACCTCTCACTCCAATTTCATCTGATCCATCAGATTTAGTTCCTCCTACACCAGCGCATTTCTTGATTGGACGAATGCTCACTATATTACCTGCTTCCCAGGTCGATCATACTCCACTTCATATGCTTTCCAGATATAAAAGGATACAATTATTAAAAACACATTTTTGGAATCGATACTACAAGGAGTACATTTCAAAATTGCAGATCCGAAATAAATGGCAAACAGCTAATTTTAATTCTTTTTTTTGTGATGTGTAAAATGTAAATAGTTTCATTATAGATTTTTTTAAATGCTTATAAATAACTGTACCAAGTTATGAAAATGTTCATATGGTAACATTTTATTATCTGTTTATCAGTTTGGTTATCATTAAGTTTGGGAATATGTACTGTAGCTCTGCTTCTACTTTGTATTGATAGTTAGAGATCATCATTGCAATTTTATAATTAATAAACAGACTTACAATACAATGCTAATACACTCAAATAAAACTATTGTCTCATAGTAATAATGTTTTTATTGTTTCTATTGTGTTTATTGCTATGGAACTAGACTAGTTTGAATATAATCATATGAAACATCTACAATCTACTAGGTCCCATTAGTATTTATAGTATCAGCATTTACATTTCAACTTTGAAATGCAAATCTAATCTTATCTACTGTCAACAGCAATTTCACATTTTCTCAAATAGATGTATTGCATCTTGTTCGCTGTTATGTCATTGTCTGTCATGACCATTTGAACATGATCATAAATTACGATTTAATGTTTTGTGCATATTTTAGTAATTTTAAATACAAAAGGGATTTTGTTGCAGGTATAGATAAGATGCCGTCAACCCACCTAAATCTTCGAGAAGATGACGTTGTCCGTTTATCACTCGAGTTCCTCCATAACAGAGACCTTCACATCACACAGCTTTCCTTAGAAAGAGAAACCGGCGTAATAAACGGCAACTACGCAGATGACGTTTTGTTTTTGAGACAGCTAATCCTTGATGGACAATGGGATGATGTGTTGGAATTTATTCAACCGCTTAGTGCACTTAAAACGTTCGAAGCAAACAAGTTTAATTATGCTATATTGAGACACAAATACATAGAATTATTATGCATAAGGTCTGAAATTAAAGCCTATAACAACGTCGAGAACATTGTTGAAGAAGTTGTTAAGGTATTGAGTGAATTAGAAAAAATAGCCCCATCGAAAGAAGAATATTCCAATTTATGTTTGTTATTGACATTGCCGAGTATAACCGATCATGCTCAGTTTAAAAAATGGAATCCAAGCAATGCGCGTGTTCAATGTTTCAGAGAAGTATATCCGCTGGTCGAGCAGTTTTTGCCTTGCGATAAAAAATCATCGAGCGGCACCATATCAAAGTGCGCCAAGAATGATCGGCTAATGCAATTGTTAATCAAGGGAATATTGTATGAATCTTGCGTGAACTATTGCCAAGCTAAAGCAACTGGATCAAAGGAAGCACAGTCGAACGACGTTACGTTTTCAAGGCTCCTTGACGGCTCAGGGTTTGATGAATCCGATTTGAGCTTACTGTCATGGCTACAGTCGATTCCAGCAGAAACGTTCAGTGTACCGTTCGAACAAAGAATGTTAAATGTTGATGTAGAAAAACTAGAACGGCCTTCATTGCACACGTCATGGACTGAACACATGCTCGTCACGCCTATTAAGCCGCGGACATTCCCACATTTGGCTATGCCGTTCAGACGGCCACGCTCAGCAGCGGACGCTATGACTAGGTCATTACGTCCACTTCCTGACGGTGCACCGAGACATCCCGCTCTCATGGCACTTTCGGCCATAGATTATGGTCCTTCGTCATCATGTTTTGCCGGATTTCATTTAACCGGAATAAAAGGCAGTAAGCTGATGAATACGTCTGTGGATAGGCTATTCGACAGTCCAACTGGGGACGGCATATTTGAAGACCTCAATGATACTCTGAAGCCCATCGCTGAGCAACTGAAATTGTCCGAAGATAGTCCGCCCGCGAAACTAAATGAAGGTAGTAGCATCGGTGCGTCTAACGCCACGACACCTGAACACAGAGCCCAAGATTACTCTGCGTCAACGTCAGTTTCGAACACTGCGGCTTCGACTGAACGCTCATCGCTCGCGGAGCGTGCGCCGCCGAGAGTCGAGCATGCGGTCGTACACGCTACGGATGGTGATTTCAGACGCGACTTGCTTAAAGAATATCAAATACAAAAGCAACGCGAGTGTGACGACTACATCAGAAATCTCTGTTCGTCTGAATCGAGGCAACCGAAATCGTAAGTGCACTGTTGTTAATAATATTATCACTACATCGTATAAAACAAAGTCGCTTTCTCTCTCCCTATATCCCTATGTATGCTTAAATCTTTAAAACAACGCAACGGATTTTGATGCGGTTATCTTTAATAGATAGAGTGATTGAAGAGGAAGGTTTATATGTATAATAACATCCGTTAAATAGTGGAGAAATCAACAATAAATTACAGTTCCCGAAGCGAAGCGAGGGCGGGTCGCTAGTGTTTAAGAATGGTCTTAATAGCGAACTCAATGTGAATTATATATGTTTTCTTAAACTCATTTTAGAATGGAGCAAGTAACCGATGCCCCAGCCGGATTTTCGACAGCTGCCAAGAGTCAACAACAATTCGCCAACAGACCGCCAATTGAGGAAAAGCCCAGGGAACAAATACTTTACGGCAGGTAGATTACGATTTTTAAATGTTTGCTTATTTTACGTCTACATTATGTGTAATATCCACGTTAATCTATTTTCAGTTTGATAAAATTAAGTTTGTCGCATTCAAATTCTTAGTCGCTAATTATAGCGGAACGATAAGAATGCATTATTTATTTTGATAAGTAAATGATTGCTTGTATGCACAGTGTACGTGGATAGCATCAAGCAATCATTTTCTTACGGTACGATGTGTCTTCCTCGGTACAGCGAGCAAGTAATTTGTTCTGTATCTTTTGGCGTGTTTTCTCTAACCAGCGTTTGCAATCTACTATGTAAACGAACCGTGCTATCTGTTCAATTAGATTCATCGTGAACTATCTTTGTAATCAGTTACGTGTTATATTTTTTTTATCTGAATAAGTGTTTTAATTACAGGAATCAGCGAAGTGAAATCAGTGAATCGTCAGACGTGGGAGAACCCTCTACGGTAAGCACTTTAGATGCACATTTGTTTTAGATTCGTAAATATAAACGAAGCGATTGATATGAAAGTAGCTAATTCCGATAAGCTGTATCCTAATTAACATTTTAATGAACATTTCACATGCATTTATTTGATGTAACTAAGTTACGTGTCTTCGCGCTGAATATGTATTAAATGACAGGTTTTGTAACGAGAATTAGCACCTTTCTCTTGAACACATGTTGCTTTAGAATAATTTAATTATTGTATATTGGTATATAGGTACGGTTTAAATGGTAAACCGAGCCCATAGACATAAAACAACGTGAATATACGCCCTCCACTCCCTACCGAGACAAAAGCTCACAAGAACTGTGAAAGCTTCATTGCATTTATTAAAATGTTAATGTATTAGAATAGGGTGGTCTTGCCGTGCCAATAAATTGAGATTCAATGTTCCGTGGCATATCTACAGTTTTTTTTCCATCGTTAACAGTTTACATTAGAATTACTGTATGAACACATAATACTGTTTAATATTGTTAAACAATGTTTTAACCATTTCTTCACGAGTACGTTTTTGATGACGTAAACTTAGAAATATACTAAGAAGAATTCGGTTGTATTGACAGATCGGTCGGCTCGGTTTACGTTCAGTAGCGAAGTTTTGAGTTTAATTTCGAGTGAGCTTGTGCGATATCGTACACCTTAGGAGCTTAGGACCCTACATTGACTGCTTCGGATCGGTATTAAAAAACAATTAAAAAATTTTTTTCCCACTTGGGATTTGAAATTATTACAAGTACTTGATACACAATTACCTTCTTTCAAATGATCAATTGAAATTGACCTTTATCAGGTATAATGTTTGATTTAGTATGTGAATGGTAAAGCAATGCAATTGAAATGCAATGACTGAAGTCCTGCCATCTGTGTTGTCTTAATTGAAACTGAATCCTCTGGGTTTGCCGTTTTATTTGTTGAGATTTGCTTCTGCTGTATGATAATAGATGGCGTTAGTCGCACTGACAACTTTCATGTTCTCTTGTTGAGTTGATGAGATCTGAGATCCTTAGGAGCCTAACTTCCTCATGCTTCAAGCAAATGTTTAAAAAAAGTTCCACAAAAAGAAGCTATGGTTCCAGAAAATTCGAACCTTCGTTATTAAATACATTTATATAGGATAAAATCTGAATTGTAGATTAAAATAAAATAAAAACCATTTGATTTATCTATATTTAATAAGAAGTGTGAAGGAATAATGTCTTGATACAAAACTGTAAATTCCCACTTAGATGGCCACGATGTAGTATCTTCCACATGTATTTAAGAACTTTTTATCTATCATTTTTGAATTGAATGTTCTCTTCTTTACTATAACAGGAGGATTATGACTTTTAACGCTGTCAAGTGGGTGTAAGAATTAAGTCAGATAACAAATAATTGTGCATTGATCGTACGTTGTGAATTAAAAACCTCTTCCTTATTTACAGTTGGTTAAAACATAGAAAGACCACAACAACTCTGACAAGAATGCAAATGATTAAGAAAAAAAACAACAGATGACAGTATTATTGTTTAGGTGTCATTAAACGGCTTCGAATAACTGATTAGTTTATTTTGTTCCGCGCAAAAACTATTCCAATAAGATTTTTACTGTCATTGCATAATAATATGTTGTTGTCGCTACCCAACTGTGGGAAATGAGATCGAAATCCCAATTGAATTGTATGGCCGCTGTCCCGCCCTTCAAACCGGAATGCATGACAAATTTGCGACAGCAATAGGTAAACAAGGGTTAGTAGGTGGTTAGCACTAGTAACCAGTGCGTGCTCACAATACGCCCTACGACAAGTACGAGGTATTTTTGTGAAGGTACATCCACGCTTATGCCTCTGACGTAGAGATATATTCATTTATTTATTATATTAAGCCAATAATCGCTTTAACTTTGCGCTTTAAAAAAGGGTGCCTATATTTTATCTTACTATATACAAATATTTATTTGTATTATTTGATACCCGCTACCCGTAACCCCTATTACGTGAGTTTCCCTTTAAGGAACATTAATTATGTATCCCTAATAATGCGACACACCTAAGTAATATTTATTGTAATTAATACAAACTCGGCATTTGTTTTGTGTCATATTAATTAGTTTAGCCTTGTACTGGACAATGTCACGCCCACTACTCAGTCTATTAAATGTGAACATAAATAATTTAATAGGATAAAAATCTGTAATTTGTAGAGCAATTGATGAACGACCCATTTAAGTAATCATGTTGTGTACAGTCTTACTAACATACCGCTGAACTTACGCTGAAATATATTGGATAAAATATGATCTTTAAAATCTATACATACATACATCATCATCATCATCATCATCAACAGCCCACAGTCGTCCACTGCTGGACATAGGCCTCTCCCAATCTACACCACTGAGCCCGGTCTGCTTATATACATACATACATACATGACATTTAATGTTGTTTCCTTATGCGATAAAAATAAAATTCCTTTAAGCACATTGGGTTTGACTTTTGCTATCATCAGCTTCCGAGGCTGTAACAAATTACATTACTTACCCCCAAATTGGGGTACTGACAAAAACAAGATCTGTCGCTGCCTCATACCTAAAGGTTATAAGCATATCAATTATTATATTATATATGAATAAAGCCCATTTGTCAAATGTTGAAGCGGATATTTCTGACAACATACAAAGGCGACCCCAAGTGATGTGTAGATAACTCGACTGCTCTGTATGGTGCCGCGGTTTGCACACGTCCAATTTTCGTCCCACGGCTCCTTTAGTGATGCCGCGTTTTCATTATCTTCCAAATGGATAAATTGCTTTAAACGAAAGCTTGTTTGTTGCAGTGTTCATGGTATGATGATTAATTACGGTCATACGTGTGTACCAACATTACAATAAGATTTTTTTTAAAAGGATTCGAACGGGATTGAATTGCCTATGTGAAATAAATAAACACAATAATATGCAGAGCTTTGATTTGGAAATTGCGGTTCTTGTCAGTTGAATATGCTTAGAAAATGTAATATGCGTACCGATGATATGATATGATTTATAATCTGAAGACACATAAAAGAAAATATATTCGTAATGCTCCATTTATATACTCGCCAACCGTAGGCGATTAAACGCGAATATGAGTACGTAAGCGGCTTATTCGGGTGTATTTTTATATAAGCCGCGAGTGATAATAAAAAAATATCGAATTGCAAGCGTTTTTCGTTGGGAGCTCAAACCCGCAGCCCGTGGTTTCATGAACAGTGCATTTGAATACATCTTTTTGCTACTTACCTTGTGCTGCTGCTTTGGAATACAGTTCTCTCTACAGTGTGTTCCTAGTTCTAACCAATAACGTCTAACTAGTCTTTAGCTATCTGAATAACTGAATATCGCTACGGGCTACCCTCAGACTGTAACCTTTTTTTATGTTTGAGAATTCACTGGTGGCCCGAAGGCCTTTCCAGTTTTACCAGGGTATGTAGGCGTGCAAAGGCTCAGCCAGAGATTATAACTTATGAGCGACAGGGACCTTGTTCAAACTGTGACAAAAAAGGCGTATAACGTGGAGCAGGTGAAATAAGCTCGTTTCGAATTCTCGTATAAAGTAGACGCTCAAAAAGTATAATGAATGCCTGTGTAGGTCGTTCTAACGGTATCCTGCATCTGTTTAAAGAACAATGACATGGACTAGGACCAAAATATTCATATTCAATATTTTCTAGATGATACGCAAAATATCCGATCTACTATTTGAAATAATATAAAGAATTGATATAAGTATAGTTATTTGCCTATAATAATAATATGTATTCGTATTTATTTATAATTTTTATATTAGATAATTCTATCTGAAAGCATATCATTCTAAAAATAGAAATGGGTATAAATTATAATAATGTATTCATCGGAACCAATTACAATTTGATATGTTATTTTTGCAGTTGATTTTATGTTACACTATTGAATAACTTAAAAAGCCGAAGCTTTGACGTCTGATGATGATTTAATAAATTGATTTCTATTCAAGATAAGGATCCGTCATTGCTTTCGACGTTTCACCGTGATTCAAGACTTACATCAAGTATTTCCCTTCACTGTTCGTGGACAATCTTATATACTTAGTCTGGCCATAAATAATATTACAATTAAAAATAAAGAAAATGTTACATTTGAATTTGGAATCTGTCATTTTTATATGATTGCTCATTGAGTTTTCTCATTTTGGCGCCAATACATTGTACAATATTTTGCGATATTAAAATGGAGTGGGATGATAAAGAGAACCGAATCGCTGTGATTGCATTACACAAAGAAGGTGTGGAGCCAAATGCAATTTTTAAAACTCTCCATGCGCTTAGTATTAGTAAATTTTTTTTTTTTTTTATTGCTTTGTTGGATCGACGAGCTCACAGCCCACCTGGTGTTAATTGGTTACTGGAGCCCATGGACATCTACAACGCAAATGCTCCACCCACCTCGAGATATAAGTTCTAAGGTCTCAGTATAGTTACAACGGCTACCCTCACCCTTCGAACCGAAACGCATTACTGCTTCACGGCGGAAATAGGCGGGGTGGTGGTACCTACCCGTGCGGACTCCCAAGAGGTCCTACCACCAGTGATTACGCAAATTATAATTTTTGCGAGTTTCATTTTTATTACACGATGTTATTCCTTCACCGTGGAAGTCAATCGTGAACATTCTGTAATAGTAAACTTAAAACTGTAAAAGTAATAAATGTTATTTGCAATAGATTTTTTTCCTTTGTCTCAGTATTTATGGCAAGACTAGGTATATATTTGACAATATTATATATAACTAGTCAGGTCATAAGTATTGTCACACAGTAAAAACTTTTCTTTTAGAATGCTGGCCACAAAAAAGTTTATTGAATTTGAATTTCGAATTGTTCATGAAAATAAAAATGTATACTTTTAGAATTTTACTTATTTTTAAATATGGAGTGGACGCTTAAAGAAGACCGTGTTGCAGTTATTGCGTTGCATCGTTGCGGTTACGCGCCAATTCAAATTTTTAACATACTGAAAAATTTGAATATAACCAAAAGATTCGTTTATCGTACCATCAAACGATACAATGAAGACTCTAGTGTAGATGACAGGTCAAGAAGTGGTCGCCCTCGGTCTGTTAGGACTCCAGCAGTGATAAAAGCTGTGAAGGCGTGACTTCAAAGAAATCCCAAACGTAAGCAGAAACTGTTGGCCCTTCAGATGTGGTTAAGCAGAACCACGGTGAAAAGGGTGTTAAATGAAGACTTAGGGCTTCGGGCATATCGAAGAAAAACAGGACATCGTTTGAATGCTCGTCTAATGGACCTGAGACTGAAGAGATGCCGCGGTTTGTTGAAGCGGTACGCGGGAAAAAAATATCGGGAAATTCTTTTTTCGGATGAAAAAATTTTTACCGTAGAAGAGAGCTACAACAAACAAAATGATAAGGTGTACGCACACAGTAGTGAAGTAGCGAGCAACCGTATTCCGCGTGTCCAACGAGGTCATTTTCCATCCTCGCTCATGGTATGGTTGGGAGTTTCTTATTGGGGCTTAACAGAGGTACATTTTTGTGAGAAAGGTGTAAAAACGAATGCAGTTGTGTATCAAAATACAGTCCTGACGAACCTTGTGGAACCTGTTTCTCATACCATGTTCACTGGGTATTCCAACAAGATTCGGCGCCAGCTCATAGAGCGAAGAGCACACAAGACTGGCTGGCGGCGCGTGAAATCGACTTCATCCGGCACGAAGACTGGCCCTCCTCTAGTCCAGATTTGAATCCGTTAGATTACAAGATATGGCAACACTTGGAGGAAAAGGCGTGCTCAAAGCCTCATCCCAATTTGGAGTCACTCAAGACATCCTTGATTAAGGCAGCCGCCGATATTGACATGGACCTCGTTCGTAATGCGATAGACGACTGGCCGCGCAGATTGAAGGCCTGTATTCAAAATCACGGAGGTCATTTTGAATAAACTTTAGTGTCATAAAAATCTATGTTTTGTTAAGTTCATTTTGGTATATGAATGGTTACATAATGAATAAACTTGTTTCAATTATTTTACATTAAACATGTGACAGAATTTATGACCTGACTAGGTATATATTTTATATCCGTTCTTATAATCTAATACATAAACCATGGTTCTCTTGAACTATTTACTTGCTTTGTATTGGTTATTTATTTATATTACTTTATCTTATTTTATCTATAATACTTCGCATTGGTTTATATTTTGCCTTAAATAATAATAAAAAATCGAACGCATTTTTACATCTTATACGATATCACATATGTAATATGCATGTGAATTTGTTATGAAAACATTAACTTTTACTGTTAACGAAACTCAAATTTTAACTGAAGTGAAATCTCAGAATTATTTAAAATTGCTAGTACGTGCGAATTTATTAAGAACGTAGCGTTCGAACACATTAATGAGCTCAGGAAAGAAAAACTTACATTAAGAAACTTGGTCAAACGGTATTTTACTTTTAAGTCTAACAATTTTAATGTTAATCCGAGCTACGCCACTTGAGTGTTGTGACTCACCTTGGCTTTCACTGCACGATCTAGGAATGTGCAAATGTAATAAAAGAATAATCAGTTCGAATATGCACATAGATAATTTTAACAATAAAAAAACAAATTTTTATACACATCCTTTTCACCGTAAATATTTTTTACCTCGATGCATTCAGTTTTATGTAGGAAAAGTAATTGCTAACCAACCAATCTCAAGCTTATAAAATAATTTAAGAATTTCCGTGGCTATTCAGTAAAATAAGTTATTAAAGTTATTAAAAAAAAGAAAGTTATTTCGTTAACTCAAATTAAGTTTGCCGAAATAAGTTAAAAAAAGAGAAACTTAAAATCAATTCGGTTGACAATAGTTAGTTGATTTTTTATATCTATTCAACTTTAATTACGGAAATTTTTGAGACAAATTAAACCTTGTTGAACTTTAAAATAAACATTGTTGACATTAAATTAAAAGCTTATTATTTTATATTAGCTTATATTATTAGTATCGCTTAATGTCGAATTCCAAGCATAAAGTGCTAACTACCAATCTACTAATACGAATAATGTATTATTTAATAAATTTTAAATGCTAATCATTTAGGATTTCTTTCGCGCACCTTATGATAACATCGAAACCATAAAACTCTTAGTGGACAATGGGATAATAAGACTGAGCGGGTAACGGGACTTTACATTAATTGCTAATTTTGTAAATACGTTTGTTGCAATTACTGAAAAATTATTTACATTTGGAACAAATTAATGAATAGCGCTTAAAACGTAAACCATTTTAATATTCATATTCGTCTCCGATGCCCTATTCGTACTCTTGACGTTTACGAAGCCTTATAAGTCAACTCGCACAAGAGGCATTGATTGATTTAAAAATATTTACTTTGTTAGAAACGATCGCTTTATAAGTACCTATATTATCTATTCACAAGTGTCGTAATATAATTATTTAAAGCTTTAAGAATAGGCTGTGAAAATTATAAGCGTTTATATGTAGTTTAACGTTTCATTCGGCAATTATCTATTTCGTGAAGGTTTTGACATAACGGCGCGGCGCCATGGTCGCCCGGTGTTATATCGAGATTACAAGAGGCCTTAGGTACAAACTAAAATCCACCAGAATTCGATAAGGACGAGTCCGCTAAAGTTCGTAAGTTGAAATAAACGATTGCTCAGAGAATAACGAACTGAAGTTTCTTTTGTGTGTTGTTGACAAATGATTGTAATTTAGCTAATGAATTTCATTATTAACAACGTGAACATCTTGAAATTTTAATACTGTTTTTTTTATTTTCGTTCTAATTACGAACTCCATTACGGGTTCTATTATACGTAAAAAGGGAGTGATAAACAGAAAATCTTTCTGTAGAACCTTGGTCAGTGTCCTTGAAATTTCGACGAAGCTTTAGAGATAATCGGAATGTGTCCAAACGTTCGATTTTTAAGGAATCAAAGTGTTCCTCCCTCTTCGTAATAACAAATACCGCATGCTTCACAGAATTAATGATACTGAGACACTATGGTCAATGAATATGTTTCAATTTATTAAAACCTAACGTGAGAAAGTATTGGGAAAAGATTAATAAGACACATTATGTTGGTTATTCGTCCAAATTTATTTTATCACCTTCACTGTATGCTCCTTCAGAAACAATAAACGTATGCCAAGGAATTATCTAAAAATCCAAATATTTTTTAAACGCATTTTTTTTTAAGAATTTAGTTCAGCTTGCGTCGCAAATTCTCCTTTGTCTCCTACCGAATGAAAACGTATGGCTCGAAGTGGTAGTTTGAATTTAGGAAAAAGAAAGAAGTCGGCTGAAGCCATTTCTGGTGTATAAATATATAATAGTGTTGTTGCTAGATGGTATTTGTTGAGTTTTGGTCAAAAATTCTTTCGTAATTATTGACTTTTGCTACGGCGCATTATAGTGATACAATATCTAAGAATTTTAATTTCACAAAATCAGCATTTTTCGTCGATTTCCCTCTCTTAAACACCGCATAACGTTCAAATGATATTCTTAATTTCCTCGTTTGACCTTCGGCAAGAACTTCGAGTATACAATTTTGCGATAGTCAAAGAAAACCGTCAACATGACTAACTTTTGATCGACTTTGCCGAGGTTTTTTCGCTTTCGGTTCAGTTGGAGGGCGCCATTCCGAAGCTTGTTGACCAGTTTGCATGTCAAACGAATGTTGGATTAGATTGTCTCGTTCTAGCATGTCCTCAGCCGACTATTACGCTATAGAATTTTTAGAGAATATTCAGGTCTTTTAGGACAGAGCGGGAACATTTATCGTACTCAAGTGATTATATAAAATATTACTGATCGACTCTGGTGACACAGACAGTTGACGAAATTGACCGACAAATTTGTATGAGAATTTTCAGACCCTTTCGTTCACTTTTGCGAAGTTAACTTCAGTTACAGACGTTGTTGGCCTGCCAGAGCGAGGCAAATCTTACATTACATCTCGACTGCTTTTGAAAGTTGTATCCCTTATAAGCACGCGTTTTTGATAAAGTCGATACCGTAAACCTTCTGTAACATTTTCAGTGACTCCGAACACGAAATTCCATTAGCGCTGCAAAATTTATGACAAACCATATTCGATGTTTTTGTCTATTATGAAATTAGCAATACACATTATATATGACTTTTTTTTCTTAGCTGAGTGGACGAGCTCACGGTCCTCCTTGTGTTAAGTGGCAACCGGAACTCATAGATATTTATAACGTAAATGCCACCACTAATCCTGAGACATGAGTTCTATGCCCCATTCTTCTAACCGAAACGCATTATGCTTCACGGCAGAAATAAGCAAGATGGCTCGGTGGTGGTGGTATCTAACTCGTGCGGACTCAAGACGTCCTACTACTGAATAATATAGTACTAAAAACAGCAAGGTATTTACTTAATCTAAATAACAAATGCAACTCAAACTCGGTGCCAAAACGGAAAACAGTTATGGCAACCTAATAACAAGAAAAAAGTGAGTTTGGAACCATAAACAAATCATCTATTCCCAATACTTTTTGGACTTTATTTATTTCTGAATATCCAATATTCCATATCGCGTTACCTTAATTTAGTGAATCAGCTGAACTCAATACATTATACAAGCTACGGCTATTTAAATAGAAACACGAGACTTTGAAATAGCCGGTGATGTTGATAGAACCTCCGTTATTTTGTCAATATTAATATCAGAGTAGTCACGAAACAAAAGTATAAACATGTACACATGACCAATTTCTATCATGTTCCATTCCAATATCGCGCTGATGTTTGTTTGTCCTAGAAATTGTGATATCCACTGATGTATCTCAATATAGAGACATATTGTTATTTTATTCGTATCTAGTTTCTATCATTTCGAAATTTATTTCATTCCTACGCGTATTTCCAATTTAGTAGTTTTCGTTGTAGACCCGGTTTATGAGTTTATTCACTAGGCACCGTTCAATAGATTTTCCTGTTATAAATTAAGTACTTACGTACATACTTAAGTGAGTACTCGTAATATGAAGAAAGTTGGAATCACCAATGTCACAGCTATATTTAAAAAATAGATCGACTTTCTGGAATTGCTTGTTTCGATTTATGGTTATGTTTCGAGTAATTGAGTAAAGATGAATTTATTCCAAGTTACTTTAAAATTTTATAAATCGATTATTTAATCGTTTTAAATTACAAATTTTAAGTTACTTTATCGATTTTTTGTCGATAGTGAAAAGTAATAATTATAATATAAATCGAACATCCAAGTTATACTACTAACCAAAACATTTAAAGTAGTATATTACTAGGCATTAATTAAACCTGTTACAAGTAATACTTCTTATATAATTGACTTATTGAATTTACACGCATGGATTAAATGATTAGGCACACCTCATTATCAAATTAACGATACGGTTTTAATTACATCCAAATATTGTCACAAATTAATAGCTGTCCGTTTTTTCAAGTCACCTCCGACTGCTTAACCGACCTTCGTGTGAACTTGAAGTGACACCCACACACCGTTCGTTTTGTCGTTTATATTATTGACGGTGCTCGCTGCTGTATTGGATCATTATTTACATCTCTGTCAACTAAGTATATATGACAATGTAATTGTAGGACAAGACGAAAATTGCAGTCTCGTTGCTCGCGCGCATGCCTATGAGTCACCTCGGCAAGCGTTCTGCGCACAATGCCTTCCGAACGGTCCAGTCGCGTCGCGGCATACTTTGAGGACATACATGTCACTTGAACTCACGCAGGAATTGTTGTCGTTACGAAATATTAAGCTTAAAATATTTTCATTTTCTAAAGTTGTGAATTAAAATTTATATATACCGAGGTGTGCAGGCGTTAAGTGAAGATGACTGCGGTGAAGAAAGTCATAGCGATGCGGCAACTGGACTCGATGTTCGGTAACTTGACTTTGGAAGGGGAAGGCAGGCATTCTCCACTCGTTAGCTCTGTGATTGAGCACGACCCTCGTTGTGATGTCCACGGCCGCTGCAGTACTCCTTATAGGTCGTCACTTTACCTCCACAGCAGGGAGTCAACACCTGGATATTTCAGAGACGCGATATCACCGACAAATGGGCTAATTATCAGGTCTGTAGGCTTTAATTATAAAAATAAAAATCTACCAAAGCATATATCGTTAATTAATTTGAATAATATAAAAAACACAGGCGGCGTGACTCTTGCAAATCGGGATCTCCTGCGCGCGACTTAGAGCATCCTTCGACGTTTCCGAGCATTCTTCGTCGAGACCGTCACAGTCCCTCCGTGACTCCCCCGCGAAGAGATACCCCGAGTCCTACACAAAAATATCACAGCAAGAGACACTCAATGGGATCATTCCCAAACTTGAGTCGGGGCAATATTTTCAATTACAACAGACGCGAATCTATATCCAGCAACGGAGTCCGAGAAATGAAGCGCGACTATGTTGGCTCAACAAATTCTTTACCTAGAAAGCACCGTGATCTGGCAGCCTCCACAAATTCTCTAATAAGAAAGAGTCGAGAACACATTGGGTCTATGAACTCTTTGTCCAGGAAAAGTTCCATAGATACCAAGAAGTCTTCAACAGACTCTCTAGATTTCTGGCACAATACATGGGATTCGGATAAAGACAACTTGGTCTCGTCTCCAGAGAATGACGACAGGTTTTCAACGGTCCACAACAATAAGGTAATTATTATAAACAAAAAGTCAGTATACAATACAATAATAACTTGACAGATGACCACATGCCAGTGTGATATCGTATTACCTCATCTATCGGTATAAACAGGTAGGTATTATGTTTGCTCTGGAAAATCGGAGTGCAAGATTAATTCATGCTCATTATTTTATGTTATGAATGATGTCACCTCTGAATCGGATCGTTATTATGTCGGATTTATCGAAAAGCCATAAAAATATCTAATGTCTTTTATAAGATTCATAGTAAATTATTACTTTTTAGAGACGGAAACCATATTAAGTGGTGTATTAACTTGCGAAATAACCGTTACGCGTCCACCATGCGTGACGACGGCACGCGAGAATATCTCGAAGAAATTACTAATTACATATTCGATGTTTCCTTGATTGTGAGCTACCATGAAGTTTATACAACACGATCACGCCATACGTGAATTAAATTTGTTTATTGCGTTCTAATTTACAATCCCTACGTATTACGTAAGGGTGAAAATAGAAATTTGCAAGAAGGCCTCCCTGGAAATGAATGTGGAACATTTACTATGAAGTACGTTATCGGAATGACGTTTCTATTTATACTAATATATAAATCTATATTGGTTTTTACGGATGCTCCGTTATAACTACTGAACCATGCATCCGATTGACTTGAAACTTGGTATCCATGTAGAAAATACATGTACTTAATGGATAGGCTAATATTTATATGAGTGTTGGACTCCCTACACCAGTTCCGGGGGCGTTAATGATAAGAATTTTTGTGGGGGTGAGAAATAATAATGTTAGTTTTAAATGCATAGCGAAGCGGATGAGTGCAGCTAGTATGACTACAAAATAGAGGGACGTTAAAAATAAGTATTCAAATGTGAAAATTTGTCATATGCAAATAATTTCATCCAAAATAATCGAATCAGAAACGGTATATAAACGTTTCGCTGTACAAGGCTCGTCGATAGGACAGATCGGCGCATTTTCGCTCGCAGTGACCTACACGACCATAAATGGACAAGGAGCCGCCAACGGTTACCTGTATCAACAAAATAATGACAATATTTGCATTTTATCTCGAACGCTACTACGAGTAGGTACAGCATCTGTGTAATTTGTCAGATACTGAAAATAATTGTTTTGTGTTAGTATAAAAGCTTGCGATTCTTTGATTATATTTTGTTAGAATGACTCCGTACGTCGCGTATTAATGAAAAAAAAAAACAATTAATATTAATATAATTAAGGCCGTTTCACTGTTTTTATTATCACCAAGGTTTTCTTTGTAATCTGATATAAAACAGTAATAGTAGTTATAACACCCGTATCGAATTATCGAGAACAACAATCGTTTTGTAACTCTCGGGTGTTGTATCATTTTCAAACTATGATCCGTAAACAACATCGTAACTATTCGTTAATTGATCAGTTCCAATTTTGTTCTGTAACCGGCAAATAGTGTTAGATCCCAGATAGAGCTACAGTTAATGAAACAATAATTAAGATACACGGATTTGTGTATATCTTTCTTCAATCTTTACGTCTAGACTAAAATATCAGAACTAGTATTGAAAGAAATGTGATTTTGGAAGTGATCGTAAAGATTAAGAAATAATTAGAGAACGAATTAGAATTTGAAAAGATTGAAACCGCAATATACTTCATTGCTCCCTGTAGTTAATTTCGGTCGATCGCGTTGCGAAGACGTTACATTGTTATTAAATATCAATTTATGAATGTACCATCGACCATGTGTCAATGTTTACCTCTCTGTACATTGTGAACGTATGTTTCGGATTTTTCGTCGAATACACCATGACTCACCATGAAGTCACAGGGTACTGTCATGATTTAACATATTATTCGAATTACGTAACATTCTCTGTAACCGATGAAAAATAAGTTTCTGATCTGTAATGATTTTTTTTTCAACACGAAGTTCGGTCATGTCGTTTATTTTGTTACTAAAATAATAGTTGATAACGTTCCTTTTGCATCATCAACGATATTAATCGTATTAAGTAAATTAGTATTTTATTTTCGGCCGGAGCAGCTAATAGCGTTACCTAATACGTATTTTATCTTATCGGATAAAAGTAAAAATATAATAAGTTGATCTTCATAATAAATGAAGCATGGATACACAGTACCGCCGGATTCATTTCAAGAGTGTCTGTTTCGTTTGTCTCATTTATCATTTCGGTCATTCATCCGTGGCAGATCCACGCAAACTTCCACCTATTGTTTCTAAAACATTCATCACAATTTATGGCACCGACGTAAGTCTGAACAATGTTAAAAAAAATACGATTTTTTGTAGTACGTGCCGTGCTTTTCCACTGAACATAATTATACGTTTTCAAGCGTAGGCAGAAATTAAGTTTATGATGAGTTTCTTCTGCCATAAACTTGTTTATTATTATGATCTATATAAGGCACGACCTTGAGTTCCTTCGTAACAAATATGGTGACTAATTATGTGTTTGAATTTTCCTGCGTTATTTCTAGAGCCGCGTGGGTCTAGTGGGCATTATTATGGTTTATTGTTTCGTTACGCGCATCCATAATCATAAAACGATTGATAACGCTTCATTAAATTACTTCGAATTGCGAAACGCCCCTTTTTTACGCCACAGTTTTAACTGTTGTGGCGTAAGAAAGAAGCGAAAGTTACCTGAGTTCGTTACGAATTTTACATTCACTCAGAAACACGCATTCAACAATTAATAAGTCATGGTGTCCAAATCAATGCTTCACGTACGTTCTGATGTTTCTGCAAACGATATTTCATGAGTGGAAAGAAAATTTGATGTTACATGTACCAATGATTATTATTTTGCTATTATTTCTGATAAAACAAAAGTACTTTTAAACGTTTAAGATATTTGTGCCAACGTACATGGAATATATGTACATCTTTGAAGAAAATCTTATATTTTTTTTGGTCTTCATAACTAAACTTTATAAAGAATATTTTGTGTAAATAGTATGGTTAATAATCTCGTATAAGGTATACGGAATAATGGGCATGTACTCGTTTGACATATAACAACCTTTCTTTACCAAAATCCCGAAAAAAATCTCAATAATATGTTAATTTTTGGGGGATGTTACGTAATAATAGCTACGGAACGCAAGTGAAAAGATATAGATATACCAAAGATTAGACATACAGTCACAAATTGAAATAATAATACAAATAGCTCAAATAGATAACTTTTTTGATTTGATTTCTGCTAAAACTTTTACTGGTGGTAGGACCTCTTTTGAGTCCGCGCGGGTGGGTACCACCACCCTGCCTATTTCTGCCGTGAAGCAGTAATGCGTTTCGGTTTGAAGGGTGGGGCAGCCGTTGTAACTATACTTGAGACCTTAGAACTTATATCTCAAGGTGGGTGGCGCATTTACGTCGTAAATGTCTATGGGTTCCAATAATCACTTAACACCAGGTGGGCTGAGAGCTCGTCCACCTATCTAGCAATAAAAAAAACATTGATTGTGAAATGGCTAAGTGTAACTACGTGTATCTACAGAGCTGAATTGGGTACAACTGAAACAATTGATTGATTAAAATTACATGATGAGTTTGAGTGAACCATGATCAGTATATACAGGGACGCGTATACGGTTATAATGAACGAATACACCAAAAAAGTCAGACAGTGAATCTTTAACGAAACTGATCTCATTGTAAAGACAAGTGATCTGTGTAATGACCGTGACGTGTATTTACATGTGCTCGGGGTTGGCAGCATTAATGCATTTCCTACCTATTTTCGAGGTGTCGGCTATGATTGCTTTGTGCTTTCAAAGTTTAGTTAGTTAGCTAAGAAAAATAGAAGAGTATGGTCACTATAACCACTTATAACCAACGAAAGCCGGCTACACTCTAAAATTGCAAAAATCCGAGTCAATCGCGTTAAGCAAACGCATTGATTATGAATAAATAAATTACCATATCATTTTTTTAAAAGTCTTTATTGACTAATTCGCGTTTGTGCGGTTGCACCACTTTTAAATGGTCATGTTGAAATTTTGTAGTTGTTGCTGTTGGGGTGCGGCTTTCGATTTAGTGGAAATAAGGAAAGGATTAATGGGTTGTGCGCGAATTAATTCATCAAATATTTGTAATTGTATTTGGGGTAGTAAAGCATGGTTAGGTTTCAGGTTAAGTATGCGACTCTACACGCATCTATGTTGTAAACAATATAATCCGTTAGGAATATAATGTCTTTTAGATATTTAACTTTATAATTTACCTAAGTTTAACTACAATACTACTCACACAAATAAGTACCTAAACAAGTAAATCTTGCTGTCGGTTTTGTGTCCGTGAGATATAGTGGCGTAGTGTGTTAAATGTGAGTGCGCATGGGCAACCCCTTTCACTTGTATTCGCATTGAGCGGATCGAGCGGAACGCTGGTGCCTTTCTCTCTGTTCTCATCTCTGTCTGACGTGTAGCGATGATGGTATCGTGCGGGTGGTGGGTTGGCGTATGGCGCTCGCAGGTCGCGCCGACAGTAGCGCGCAGTCTACATCCGCACGGAACGGACACCGCCGCGCTTGGATGCTCTACCGTGATTTGATATGAAGTCCAAACCGGCACACTACGTCGAAACGCCGTTCAGACCGTGGCCGCCGCTTTCCCGGACGCAGCCCAATTTTTACTTTCGACCACCTGATCCAATGGATATGAGAAATTTTAAAACGTCATCATCAAAAGGATCCACGTATTCAGACTTTTCTGCCCTTAGTGCGTACAGTGCAAAGTCGCGGGATTATTACTTCATGTCGCCGAGTTACCGATCCGCGGGGGCACCGACGCCTAGTAATCATTCCGATCTCTACACTCGCGAACGGCCGCGTCATTTAAGGAATCCGAACCCATCACCACCGTGTCCTTGCCCTTGCAGCAGATCGCGATCGTTGGAGGACGTGAGGACCGATATAGTCACTGAATGGGAAGACGATGACGAAAACGGGAATCGGATCGTTGCGCCGGCTACTAAATTCAATCGCACAACTTATAAGAACAACAACACGCCCATACAAAAGCAGAATTTTCTCACTCGACATTCGATGGAAAATCTTGCTGACCGACCACAACTATTACCGCCCAAACGGATTTCGGCCTTCCAGGTAATTGAACTAACTTTCTACGACAGAGTCGATTCATTCTGCGATGACAACGTTGAAAACGATAACGTTGTTTTCGTCGTACTTTGAGATATCTACATCGGTACTCGCAAACGGTTGTCGGATATATCCAATTTAAATACGCTTTCTAGGCTATTAAACGAGATTATTGCCAAGCGAAGTGAATAATTTGCGCGAGAAGCTTGTAGCGAAATTTGTTTAATAGTAGTATGTGTTTATAGGTGGTTTGATAAGTATTCCCGGAGCGTTGAACGCGGTTGTTGCGTTGCTGCTCGTTCAGCTCCGTTGATCCGCAACTTTCCGTCCTGTAACGGATGTGCGATACGTGTGTTTTAAAACATACAAACAATATATTCGCGGCACTGTGTAAAGTATGTAATGCTGTGAATATAGGTCGTTGCTTTGGGCTGTTTTGTTGTGCCGTCAAGTCGGTGGAACCTTGTGCAATGCGAGTGTGAATTCTGTCGTGGAAACTGTAGCACGACACGATTAGGTTTTTTTTTGTTTCAAAAGAACGTTATGTAATCGCGAACGTTATATTTTTGTTTAAAAGTCATAATCATGATGACCCAGAAACTTGTATACTGTTCGAAGCCAGAGACCGCCCGTAAAACCGGATATATAACTTGAATAAAACTCGTTTATATTAAAAACACATTACTAGTAATTACTAGAATAGCTAATGATAGCAAAAACAAAGAATAAACTTCTCATTTATCGTAAAGTAAAAAGCAGTACGTAGTAGCAGTTTATCATCTATAACGAATTTCTTATGCAATTCGTAATCTCGCTCGGTGATATTAAATACACATTACTCGCTAAGATTTCTATTTAAATCTTATTATAATTGCTAATTAATTCTTATTTTATAGATGCCTATACAGATTAAATCACGAAATTAACAATCATAATATCTTATGCAACATCGCTTCATATACAAAGCTGCGTTTCTAATTTTTTAAAGAATAAAAATACACAATAACCTTATGAACATCGATTATACATCATAATAGAACAATAAAAAATACATCGACAGTTACGTATGTGAGATAAAAGTTATTAGAAATAAACTCTTCGCATTTATATAGATGTTTGATTGTTGACGATTAAATGATATGATTCTTATTCTAAGTATTTTAATGCGCCAATTAAAAAAATACATATATAGTTCAGATTAGCCATACAGCCGTTACATATACCTAATTTTAATAAAAAATAATTTAATCTAGTCGTCAATGTGTTACGCAAAAGGCCTTTCGAAACACGCTCATTAATTTATTTTATATTAATAAAAGAAATACCTATTTCCAAACAAAGAAAGTAAATATCATTACGGTTAAAGTACAAAACTTTCTTTTGTACGAAATACGAAGCACCGCACGAACGAAATTAAAAGTTACTATCTATTTGGACCGCTTCGAGTCGGATTGTATCGCCACGCCCTACTGCACCATTACCAAATGTAGCTTCTTTTTTTGTTTTGTTCTAAGTATAAAATAATGAAACGCGTACTTACATACTTTCAATTTTATAACGGCTTGAAACAATTAATTTTGATTATCGCCATATTTCGTAGAAAGGTAAGTAAGTGATTCGTGCATTTGAATTTTAATTAAAATATGTAGGTATATCTCGTTTTATATCTATTTTAACGTAATTTCATTATTTCATTTCTTCGATGATAAAATAAGGGTGTGTTGGAGATCTTATATAATTCGTCAGCACCAAAATGTAGAAAATATTGTACCAGGCTTAGAGAATCATAGTCCCTCCGTAGACTCAGAATTTCCAGTTAAACGAACCGTGAGATTAGGATGATTTACATTCATAACGGCTCTTTTTTACACGGTGTCAAATAAAGCTAGTATTCGGGATATATGGGCATCTTCCAGTACTCTACGGGAGGTCAGACTTGCGCTTAGTGGAGCATAAATCTTTGTCCAGGCGTGAAGTTTCGCTTCGCTCTGTTAAGGACTCCCCAAGATTTTAGAAGACGATTAAATTCTGAACACCTCCCGTAATATGGGTACAAAATTCACGTTGAGTTGTGTTTTTGAGAAAACAAGCATTCTAACATCTCAATAAAAAATCGTTTTCAGTAAATGCGAGAAATAAATGATTCGGACGAAATTAAAATATTCCATTAAGTGGAGTTGATATTATGTATTTGCTAGTAGTAGTATTTTATAATCATATATTATGAATAATTAATTAGGTCCAGTATTTAAAGAAGCTGTCATGCAAAATTTAATTTTCATTTTACTAAAATACTTTGATTTAAATTTCCATTTTCTCAACAGCTTTCTTGTTTGAAGAAATCGTTGTGTTGACGTAAATGAGTGAATTTATTTTAAGTAATTAAACGTCATGCTAAAAGTAATGAAAAAACAAAATTAACGTTAATATACGAAAAAGAGAAACAAATGGAAAAAAAAAATTGTATTAAACGCAAAATTGAGAGTAGACTCAACCTAAAATACATTAAATTAATTGAGTTAATATTTTAGGAATCGCATTATTTGAAAGGGGCCTTAGGCGAAAATAACGAGTTTATTTCACAGTACCTACTTCATTGAATAGAAACGTATTGAGCCGAACGGAAATAATATATTATTTAATATGTAACTACTATTACGTGAACATCATTAAATAAACGTTTACATTCGAATCATCCGAATTAAATTGCTTATCATTGAAACTCTTACTTTTTCTACATGTAGATATTTTGTTTGAATACATATAGCGTATTTATCAGATTTACCAATTCAATTTGGAAGTGACTTTTAATTTTCAAGAGTTGTCATGAAAAATATTTTACACACATTTTAAATTAAAATCCACTTGCCTGACAGCACGGCCATCCCAAAATGCAAGTTTAGAACACAGGTTTTGGCAATCCGAAAGCTGACACATTCGTTAAAAGGTTTTTTTTTTTTTTTTTTTCGCTCTCGTATCGAATCGCGTCCAATGTCTACACGCCGATGTATTTGTTTCAAACTTTAACATTGCAGTTATTGTTTTCGTGTTTGTCGTTGAACATCAAGCGCAGGCTACATTACGAAATAGAACATAAAATGAAATTTAAAATCGAATCAAAAGGCTAAAAACATCTATACTAATATTATAAAGAGGAAAGATTTGTTTGTTTGTTTGTTTCGAATAGGCTCCGAAACTACTGGACCGATTTGAAAAATTATTTTTCCATTAGAAGCCGACATTGTCCCTGATGAACATAGGCTACTTTTTTTATTTTTTTTTTTTATTTTTTTTTTTTGGTTTCATGTGTGTTTTAATGTTTCCGAAGCGAAGCGAGGGCGGGTCGCTAGTTAATTATATTACGAAACTATTTCATTTACATTACGCGAGATCATGCTTCCAATCTTATTCGAATTTTAATTTCATTAATTTAATTTCATGTACCTATTTTTTTTTCATTGTTGTAAACAACCTAAATATTAGTAATGAAATAAACTCCGTCGTACACGCAAAGTACAAACATAATAAAGTTAAGGCTTATAAGGAGTCTCCCTTACTTACACGATGACATGTCACGAATCTCATAACATCGCATATTTCGTTAATAAAGCAGGCTTGGAAAGTTTCGTGAGATTCTCGTGAAATGTAATGTGATTTTGAGTTTTAAAATTAATTTACAATGAGTCAAAGCAGTGTAAAAGAAATAAATATAAATAAATATATGATTCAACAATCATGGCAAATAACGAAGTCTTTGTTTTGGAACTCGATCTATTTTAAAACAATACACAGTTTTAAACAGTAAAAAAACATTGCTTCAAAATAGCACAAGACAGTTTTCAGATTCACTAGTCTTATTAAAATCATACCGAGAATTTGCAGCATGAAATTAGAAAAAGGAAAATTGTGAAAAAAAGCCACTCACATTTTCACATCCCTTTATGAAAGTTTCATTGTTTTAAAACAATGTAAATCTTACCTATATTGAATGGCTAATGAAAATGTTAGCAAATTTATGTTATCATCAAAGGTTATTACTGAACAATTTCCTAAGATAAAAATATCGATTGACATTCATTAAAAAAAACATGTTTAAAAAACCAGCTTCCGCGTACGTATCAACGCAACGAACGCAACATATTACGATAAAGTCGTTCTTGAATTCTGGCTCACCTAAATTTATTCATAAGACTGCTTAAACATCTTCGTTGGGCAAGTACCGCTCTGGGAAATACAAGTTGTAACAACCAATAACATCGATTTCCATAATTCAATGATACGGACTGACCATATAAAATTATTCATAAGAAAAAATAACTAGCCTATACTTTGTTTGGAGATTTATTTGCACAAGCAGTTTCGCCAGTCGGACCAAGTTATTTTTTTATTAGTTTTTACCAAACTTTGTGTACATTTTGTAAGGTATCGGGCCCGCATTTGCGATGCCGTTGCTGTGGTTGATAGAGACTGCTACGTGAATTATACTTGAGATGTTCAGACATGACACGTTTTTTTTATATTTGAATAGAAGCCTCCTTCAAACCTTCCCACTTATTACCGCGTATATTTTTTCTTATTGTTTATCAAACAAACGTACTCCCTTTGATTTTAATTTATGAACCTCTTTCTTAGATGCAGACAAGAAATGGCGGTCCACAATCATCTACTCCTGTCCCAGGTCCGACAGCTGTAGGGGTTGAATCCAGTGATTCAAGACCGACTTTCAAGCCCGTGACAGTGCTTGAAGACTTGCAGGCGGTCCGGTGTGCCGAATTCCATCCCAACGGGAACCTGTACGCTGTTGGCTCGAACACCAAAACGTTAAGGATATGTTCGTATCCGAAGATCGAGGATGTCAAGTAAGTTAATTATCCTGAGAAGTTTAACTAACAGCTGAGATTATCTTCTCACGGATATGAGACCCAAAGTCATACAAATTACCGGATTGCAAGATACTGTCATATAGCTATTTGTGTAGGTAAAGAAACGTAAATGTCAATGAATATATTATAAGTTGTCCGATGGTAATTAATACGTAAAATAGGTTATTAATTTGCATTGATACTTTGTGGCTACATTATCGATACTATAAGATAATAGATTTTTTGTGCATAGTTTGTATATCCTGAACCTATAAGAAGGACATAGCCTGCTTTGATTTGTCAAACCCCATGGGATAAAAACAGTCTGTATGAAAATATAATATTGTTTGCAATGACCTTTCTTGTTTATATGAAATGACGTGACAGTACGATATAATTATTATCATGGAAACCAATACAAGTGATGTTTACTAAAATGTGAAACGGCGGTCGTGCCATGTTCAAGATCCCGTAACAGTTAATTACGACCGTTTGCTTATGAAAATGGCTTAACGTGACTAATAGAAAATGTTTCTAACAGAAAATATAGAAACAACACAACAAAAAACGACACGACATAGTCGTCGAAATTATTAGTCGAAATTTAATCGGATTCAGGGTTAACTATTTTATATAAAGATCCAATGATAGCGCTGTAAAAATAAGATATTCAAAATAAAATTACACAAGGGACATGTTTATTTCAACGCGGACAAAGTTTACACATTATTTTTACACATTATACTTCGTTACATCTTATATTTTATGTTTTTTTCAAAATGATTTATTGTAAAAATAAACGATTTTTTTATTACTGTCCTCTTCACCACTATTATGCTATAAACCATACAACCAAAAACACAACCACGAATATTAAATAAAAAAGGGTAATATTCCATTAAACTGTGTAACAATATATTGTATCTATAAATGGTAGACACGATATCCGTTCTCGACTTAACGTGGTGTTTCTGGTTATAGTCACGGTGAGCAGTAGCACTCTTGTGACCTTTCGAATCATGACCAAATATGCAATTCGGAACGAATTAATTTCGGCCATCTTTTATGTACTCAGGACTTTTGTACATGCAATTTTTTGATGCTAAGATTAATTTTCACGATCACCTTATAAGAATTAGAAATATCATTAATTTCATTTTCGATTCGACTGAGGCTAAGCAGCTAGTAAAGACCATAGGCCATAGTAAAGACCATAAAGTGGAAAAATAAAAATGGGTAAAAACTAAAACAGGACAGATCGATTCGCGAGGAACCTTCTGTTTGCCGTGCAATATAAAAGAATTTTATGATTACTTTGACACAATTTTATATTAAATCAATTTGATATTTGGTTACTATGAAACTACTGCAGACACGAATACTGGTAAGCATAGATTAAAAACTATTTCTTAATGTGTTTCGTAAAATGACCATTCATTTTTAAGACCATAGACTAAGATCGTATGATTGGCTGTGTCAAACGTTAACATTTCAACGTGAAACGATTGTAATTAGTTTTCGTCGATAAACTGCTAAATCTGATAATAAATACTACATGTGAATTTGCATTTGAGTTCATTATTTTGTTGAGATTGTATTCTTAATATGGCATTGTTATTTATAGGCGGACTTCATAACAAAATCAAGTAATTTCGTCTGCGTCTCTGCCAATAAATGCGTATTATAAATTACTAATTAAGTATTTAAGGCTTAAAACGCTATGCTTGTGCTATCTGTATGTTTTGATCCCGTTTTTCGTAAATAAAACCTTAATCCGTATCGAATGAAGTCGTTGTGAAGCTAGGGACAAGATTAGGCTTGGCTTTGTGATGACCCATGTATCCCATCTAAATGTGGATTATATTTAAAGCTGGGCCCGAGAATCTTATATGATAATAGTCTGTTCGACTTTTAATCAGAAGATAGTATGGGTATGCGACGTGATGCGACATTATCTAGCTAATGCATTTTTTTAATTACTCGATTTTAGTGGTTTTTAGTGATTTTTAGATTCATTTTCCTCTGAGCTACAATTACAAACTAATAGAGTGTGTTGTGACTAGTAATATGAGGGTAATATCGAATGAAATAATTGCTTTACATGAGATAGGCCCCGAGCTCATCTACTTCTACGATGAAGAAACTGTTTTTAAATTATTATCTTTATCCATTCTTAGTAATCTTATCTGTTAAGTAATTTCGTTGACAAAACCTCTCGGATCTACATATAACGTCAGTCACATCGGAAACTTTTATTTCGTACACATGACCTTTTCATTTTCATTTCTAAGAGAGCACGTGTCGACATTAGTGTACAATAAGTCAAACCTGTTACTTACTATTCATGTCTCGAAGGTAACTCGCGATATAAGGCTCTATGTACAATCAAAAGCGACGCGAAAGCAGTGACTAGTCGATCCGAGTGCGATGACCCGTGCTTAAATTTGCAAACAATTACTATGCAGAGCGACATCTGTTGTATCTTTCCGTTATTTAATGAAAACCTTGGATTTCATCTAGGTAAATATTGCCTTTTGTTAAGTAAATATGTCGCGTTGTTTATAACAGTGCTAATATTTGTGGACAAACAGTTTTCATCAGTGAATGCTGCTTATAAAGTTTATATGAAAGTATGTCAGTCTCATTTGCTGTTTATTTTTTAAATATGTTATAAAAATTATAACAATGCAGAACCGTCATAGAGGCTTTAATTGAAATTGTGTGATTGAGAACATCTCACGCAAATGATAATAAGTCAAACGTAAATGGAATGATTTATGAATATGATGCGTAATGTGCAAAGTTTTGTAAGCTTAGTTTTAGATTATACTAGAAAGTGTCAAATGTTCGCTAGAGTCGAGCCACTCTTAATATGTTCTGTTACGAAATACTTTGCCAAATTATTATGTCTGCTGTGGTTTAATATCAACGGTCTTGAACTATAGTACTGCAACCTTCTAATGTACATTAGCGAGACGATTTGTATACTCAAGTAGACTTAAATTTAATTCATCGGTTTAAAAGTTCTCGTCTGTTCGTTTAGGTAAATAGCTTTACCCAAACAATTTACGTAATTAGATATGCTATAGGTATTTGTTATGTATTTATTTGTATTTTAAGATCATTTTATTTCGATTAAATACTTAATGTCCAGACATGTCGGCATTTTCTGCGCATTTTAAGTAAACAAACCGAACAGGCGTCAGCTTTGAAATGTCACGTTTGAGAATACTAATCTGAGAAAGTTATTTCGATATTAAAAAGTAATGCGTTCGAGCGCATACACTCATAATTATAAATTTGAATATCAGCAAGTCAAATTAATCGATAAATAAATTCAGAGCATTTTCGATTTGCACTTTGTAAAATTTAAAATACTGGCGGTAGGGCATGTTGTGAACCAGCGTTTGTAGGACCTACCTATTTCTGCTGTGCCGAATGCCTTTCGGCTTAAGAGGTGGGGCAGCCGTTGAACTGTAAAATTGAGACTTAAAATCAATGTCTCACTTGTACTCATAGTTTGAAAAGCTAAGATTGTTTCTTTTAATGTGAATATAGAACAATAATCATACTATATTTTACTAGTTTGAAACAGGGTCCGGCTCGCTCCGTTACGGTTACTTGCGGTAATGAGTAGAAATTCTCCTAACTGAGCGTTATTTATGTACAACCGCTCTTTTATTTAATGGAAAAACACTTAGAGTAACACCAGCGTATATACCGTTTACTCTCCATTAAGTACACGTATAATATTACAAAACAATTGATCTTCTTGCGTCTCCGTAATAAGTGCCTAAAATTCCGGAGCACGGTTAACAAAAGCTTTTCGGATTTGTATCACGGAACGACGTCACTAACTCTATGACAGAGAAATGCGGAACTGTAATGATGTCGTGATTACGTCAGAAATTTGTCACCTCCATGGGCGGACGAAAATTTAACAACAATGTTCGAATATTTGAAACGAATTGATTCGATTCACCACATTGTTTCAACAATATGTATTAAAAGCATATTATGTTTTTAATGTTATAAAACAAAACGCGCAGTTCTAAATTCTAGAATATTGTTTTTATTATTATTAAATATTGATAACATAATATCTAATCATAATAATATAATGTTTGACCTTAGAGCATTTTACTATCAAGTAAATTGAATTCAAGTGTTACGTCTTTTGACCTTTATGAATCTTATTAACTAAGACATCTCAAGGCAGACTCAAGGAGTAATCTAAGAACGTAATCTCAAAATTTTCATTCTGTTCAAGTTTTTATTGTATAACCCAGAGCAGATCCATCACTCAAATTACGTTGACCTTTAATTTTAAAGAAATGTTTTGTATGTCATGTATTATTTATCATCAAACAGTATTTGAATAGGACTCTATGGTTTGATTTCATAATATATAATGTATTTTTGTACTATGTTTTCTTGAAATATGTCCCGCTACATAAAATATATCTCGCTCAAACAACTAAATATTTTTTAAACACATAATTACGAAGACCATGTGTAACAATATTTTATCCAGAACAGCCCTCTGAGTTTATCGCCGGGTCTTCTCAGTGGGCTGCGTTTCCGATCAGGTGGTAGATTCTGCGAAACCCTGCTCTTGCTAGGGCCAGTGTTAGCAACACCTCTGGTTTGAGCCCCGAGAGCTCAACTAAAAGCTAGGGTAACGCTGATATAGCCACTCTAGGCTATCAGCATGAACAGAAAAAAAATTGCGAACAATGTAAAACGATACTACCGTTCCATTGTTATAAGCACCTGTCGCCGTGGCACAGAAATGTTTTTTTTGTGAGCCCTGAATGGGGCGAGGCTCGACATGTGCTCCTATGTTTTTAAGACAACGTTGTAGAAGTCTAATCATGGACTTTCAATTCCAAAATGAAATCAACATTGGTGCAGCAGGTTTTGCGTGAAATGAATCAACGAGGAAACAAACAGACACAAAACGTACCAAAACGGTGTTGTTAAAGCTTAATACGTTGAACGCCATCATGGACACCGTTTTCCGAAAGCATACTGTCGGCCAGGGCCGCACCAATATATAAAACATAATTAAAAAATCGGCGTGTTTTTTTTGCCAAAAATGGGGAACCACAGATTTTATCGCGGCCTATGAAGATGTCCAAACCTTTTCCTAGCGCGGCGGACACGGTATGACCGTTGCGGCCCATTGCCTAAACAAAGCATTTGATCTTGCGCTCAATCTGTTAATAATCTATATATTAATACGCGAAGCAAAAACTTGGTACCCATTTTTACGAAAATTGCGCAGACGTGGGAGTATGAAACTTCCCACACTTAGAGAGAACATAGAGAAGAAGTGCAGAAGGCTAATATTTTTTTTAAATGATGCATAAAAAATATATTAAATCAATAAAAAAAAACATTACACACACTATCATGTATTTGACACAACACATACATAAAAATATACTCTTTGCTCATTGTCAAATGTCAAACTTTTGTTATTATTTAAAGTCTGTGGTCAAATTGAGAATAGATTAATATTTTTTGTCTTTAATCATATTTATCTATAGTGTAGTCTTGGCGAAATCTGTGATTATATAATTACCTATATTATAGAAGTATAATAGTGTTTGAAAATAGAACCTTAATAATATTTAAACGTAAAATTTCAATTAATTATTTTCGAATTTCAACAACTGCGGGACTGCTGGTAGTATGAAATGTAGTATGAAGATTTAGCTAATTAAGTCAATAAATTTATTCAGGGACAACAGCGCTCCCACAGCGCCGACGGTGCTTCTCAAAAGAACCAAACACCACAAGGGGAGTATTTACTGCCTCGCATGGAGTCCCGCTGGTGATCTACTAGCCACAGGCTCTAATGATAAAACCGTAAAATTAATGGCGTTCAACACGCACGCTTGCAATTTGGAAGGACAAGAGGTATGTTATTTCTAACATAAGGATTCTCTAATTTATTATCTTGAGTTTGCTGACTGCATCTGTAATATGTTGTATTTTCCTTTTCAACAATCTGCTACGCACGACCTGTTTAGTTGCGAAGTAATTAGTGGAAGATGCCGTTCTTGACATGCTAATTAAATAATTGCGAACATGTCTCGCACTGAATCATAAGTTCTCTCTTAATGACGTTAAGGGCGACGGATGTTTATATTGAATTTAATTGAAAGATAATACAAACATGATTTGTTTATTCAGAACAATTCTGTTATATGGAAATATTATGTTTTATACGCCAACGAAGAAGTAAAGAAGGAAAACGTCATATTTTCTACCATCTACTACCTACTACCGCTTAATTCGTACTCCCAATGTGATATTCCACAACGTGCTTCCCGAGATCATTACCGCCACGAACCAACAAACTAATTAATCTGAACTCAACATTAAAACCACTAGCGTTCTACTTCTGTCGTGAAATGTACCAATTTCGACAGTTAAAAAAAATCGGTTCCTATCGCGTAAATGAGTTTTCGAGCATATGTAGGTACCTACCTACTAGGGATGTGCGCGGGCAATTCATAATTATCGTCTTCAATAACACCACCGCTCGTCCACCCAACAAATATATTCATAAATATCGCATTGCCTGTAACGACGTGGTCACAACATAAATGATATACCCAGCGCGTCCAATCAGAAGCGAACGATTTATTTAATGGAGATCAATCGCCATAGTTAAAAGCGATAAATCGATTCACGTACAGACCGAAATAATTGTAAATACATGATTCTGTTTATGACGTAACGTGCGAATCGGAGTGCGTCACTAAAATGATGATAACATCATTTGCACTAGATAATACCTAACCGAGCTTAGCTCGGTTTTTTTTTATAACGCCATCATGTTGTGTCTTTAAAGGGGTTAGCTGCCCTCAATTAAGAAAAATAGTATTATTATTCGGCAATAGATGTCCGGAAGAGTTGATTATTGAAAACACAAATAAAACAACATTTTCTGAAAATAAATCGTAGCTAGATCGATTTCTTCTTCTTCTTCTCCATCGCTCCCTCATTGCTGAGGATCGTGACTCCGTTTTAGCTTGTCGACTGTCAGCCTCCATCGGTTCCGGTCAGTTGCCTGGTGTAGTGCAGCGCTAAGTGGTCCGCTGGTTTGCTCGGAGATCTGGTCGGACCAACGTTTGGGGCTCCGGCCTCTAGGACGTTTTCCTTTTACTTTCCCAGTGACCATAGATCGATTTATAGCCCCCGAAATCCCCTATATACTAAATTTTATGAAAATCGTTGGAGCCGTTTCCGAGATTCAGATTATATATTATATATATTAATATACAAGAATTGCTCGTTTAAAGGTATAAGATGAAACATACTATGCACAGTGAAGTGAAACATTCCATAAATATCCGCATTTCACGAACTATGTCACGTTCTATCACTTGTGCCTTCGACTGTACCAGACTCGTTCAATCAGTTTTAATTAAAAACGTACCTTGATGCAGTCGAGTTAATCATCACGTGTTGACGTCACGAATGCGGCGTGAATATCGAGCAAACGTCATTCGAACGATAATCAATTTTGGTGTTGTCACCGATTAATACAATTTTATCAGATGAAATGGTTAACGGCAAACGTTCCATTTTTTATTAAATCTCACAACGTCTTTGTAATTAAATATAGTTTAAAACAAAACTAATAAAATATATTTAATGTTATAAAAACAAACTAATAAATGTGTGTGGTTGAAAGTTAATAAAAACTCTTAAAAAGAAAACTGAAACAGCAATTTATTTCAGGTTTTATTTTATCCTAGTGATTCTAGTTAGAATATTAGAGCGAAATTAAAAATATGTAGTATGGTTATGGTTCGGTGATGCATATGCAAATTTTTTCGTTCGCTGTCTTCGTTGAATATGACTTCAAAGATTCCTTTACATACAAATTAACATATCAAGCCAATAAACGCACATCAGGTCAAAATAATATTTTTCCTCAGTCCTTGATATGTGGGCTAATTTGCGAGACACATTTATAAGTTGTTGAAAAATACGTTGACTAATTTTGTTGCATAGATAAACAAAAATATATATTAAGCTAAAAAGGATTTTAAAAACATTGGTACTAAAATTGGACAAATAAAAAGACCACAAAACGTATCCAGTGTAAATTAACTTTGGTCACGTCATGTTGCAAGGAATCAGCTTATTCTCTATTTTGTGACGTCACGAGATAATGAAAGAAACTTATAAAGCTTTTCGGTCTAGTCAGCATTACGTATATAACTTCTTGGAAAAACATTAGTTAATCTGATAATTTAATCAGTTCTGAAAATTGCTGTTAAAAATAAAAGGATAGTTCAATTATATTGTCATTGTCGTTAAAGGTACAACTATATATCAAAATGTCTTTTTGTATATTGCTTTCCGTAACAATGGTTCCATATATAACATTTTCCAATTTTTTAAATAGATAATCCCAATTCAACGCTAGGTTATATTGGTTTTTATAATGTACATAATTATGTATACAAAACATTAATAATAGTCTTGAAGTATTGTTTGAAACTAGATTAAGGACACACATATGTTTTAGAACGGTAGGAAATTGTTTGGGTCTGAGTTACTGAATTTCGTAGATATGAATTACGTGTACTCATGACTTTATGGATTTGTATTTTGACAACTGACGGTTTACATAATGTTAAATGGTTTCTAAACGCGAATGAACGAACCTATAGATACAAAATTACAAGTCGCAATTACATATTGCTTTAGTGCAATAGATAATCGCATCGATTAGTACCGACTGCGTGTCACTTAGCGGCAGAAATGGGCAAGTTGGTGGTACGTTTCAATGCAGTGCAATATTCCGTGTAAGCTGCAATCACGTACTCGTATTTTTTAAAAAATCAACGGAAATATTTGACCCGTACTACTACTACTACTACCGCACTACCCGAACTACTTGGATGCTAATAGTAAGAAATATACAGTACTAGCTGGCCCGGGAAACGTTGTTTTGCCATATAAATTATTTATAGGAAAGATAAATAATCTAGGAACGAATTCTCGAATCCACCTGAAGGTGTACAGAAAATTTCATTAAGCCCTTTAGAAGAAATATTAAATTAAATTAAAATAGTAATTATTTCAGAATTCATCCAATAGTTTCAGAGATTATCTCTTAAAAATATATATTTGTATATAAAATATTCAACTTCTGACATAAGTATAGTAGATAAATTTATATCTGACAATATATCGTAAAGTTTTTCGGAGGCATATAAGAATGGCTTCACTCGTAATGCATCCTGGGTACCGAATAGCGTGCCATTAACATGTATCTAATCCAGAAAATTTGAATGGTATTTTAATAATCATGCATCGATATCGTTAGGTGGAATTGACGGTACACGACGGTACTGTCCGCGACGTGTGCTTCATCGAGGACACGACAAACAAGACCAGTCTACTGGTGAGCGGCGGAGCCGGCGACTGCAAGATATACGTCACCGATTGCATCATAGGGAAGACCTTCCAGGTATGTTAATTAATTAATTAAATTAATCGAGTAATAACGGGCTTAAATCATTTAGAACAAATAATATAATATAATTTAGTTTTAACTCAAATATATTTTGAGTTAAAACCGCCATTTTTATTTTGAATCGAATGCGACGAGGAAGTCGTCGTGGCCTAAAGGATAAGACGTCCGGTGCATTCGCGTCTCTAGCGATGCTCGAATTCCGCAGGCGGGTACCAATTTTTCTAGTAAATACGTACTTAACAAATGTTCACGATTGACTTCCACGGTGAAGGAATAACATCGTGTAATAAAATTCGGATTCGAAAAATTATAATTTGCATAATTATTGGTGGTAGGACCTCTTGTGATCCCGCAGGAGTAGGTACCACCGCCCTGCCTATTTCTGCCGGGAAGCAGTAATGCGTTTTGGCTTGAAGGCTGGGGCAGCCGTTGCTACTAAACTGAGATCTTAGAACTCGTATCTCAAGGTGGGTTTGCAGCATTTACGCTGTAGATATCTATGGGCTCCGGTAACCACTTAACACCAGGTGGGCTGTGAGCTCGTCCACCCATCTATGCAATAAATAAATAAAAAATAGAGAATTGTACTCTCAACACTTAGTCCGCGATACCATCCACGCAGTCGAGGATATAGGCAGGACTGGCGCAGGATAATCCAGGAGAAAGTTATTAGTGGATGCCACGACCTTCACCGTGGAGGATTATCGACGCGTCCACGACTAGAGCGATGTGTAATATGCTTGTGGATACAATCGTGCATTTCTGTTTGAATAGTACAGGCGTTTTTTTGACATCGTTTCTCAAGATGGCTGTCGGGATTCCGTAGTAATGCCGTTTATAAGTCCGGATGACCACTCAACACCAGATAGTTCGTGTATTCGTCAGTCTATTTAGAGCAGAACTTAAATTGGATAAGACATAATTATCGTAGCCGATAACTCAAGGCGAATAGAGCTCGCGCAGAACTCCCGAACCCGTCTCGATCCCGAATAATGGGCAAGAGATGGGACAAAGACGAAGTCTTAGCTGGCCTGATCAATTTAAAGTTTTCTACTTGAATTTGTTGGTAAAGAGTTTTTTTTTTGTTTTTGATCCTCTGTCATATCAAGAGTCAAGTAATATGAAGTTCAAAGATTGTGAATTAAAAAAAAAACGCGCAATCGATAAATAGTGCTCCTTAGTTATAAAGGAGTAACAGTAAAATAAACATTATCTACGATCAAAAATGTTTACAATGCAAATCAACATTTTGCCGATTAATTAATAACATGAATTTGTATTCTAAGCTATTTAGATTAGCTGAATGAGCTGAACTCGTTAAACTGCGGTCTCATTATTTACACGAGAGGTATTTGTGAGATAATAGACATATGTTTTTAACTTGGAAATTTATTTATTGATAATATTATCAATTGATAATTATTTATTAGTTTTCGTTTGTGAATGGCTCGAACTGATAATTTTTACTGCTTTCGAAAGCGAATGAGCAAACAAACTACCTGATAGTGACTGATCGTGATCATCGTTGCTCATGGTTCATTGACTCAGCCTGGTGGTAAGGAATATTTAGTACTTAAAAATGACGTGTGGCCAGCGTTCAGAAAACACTGCGCAGAGGTTTGTTCGGATTATTATTGTTATATTTAAGTCATTATTGGCCAATAGCGGTACTGATATATCATACAGACAATACTATAAAAATTAAAATATTTAGTATCGCATTAAATTAAAGCCCATACTAGAAATCGTAAAACACGAACGTTCTGGAAGGTTCGACGGCGTCACAGTGGGTATGGTTGGAGGTATATACACGCCCGAACGAACGCGGCGCGAATGATATCTTGTTACCTAATATAAGATTTTGATTTCGGAGAATGTAATAACCGTGCCTTTGCATATATATTTCTTATCAAATTACAGTTTTTATTTTGTCTTTTAAACCCCTGCTTGTCATATTGACATTAAAACTTATAAACCTTGTAACCTAGGAACTTTTCACCATTGTCTGTGACATTGGCAAGTGCTAACACATGTTATGGAGAAGCCGACGGCCTCTTTGCAACATCTTCATCTAGTTTAATCTATTCCTCTGATCTTCCTTCTTTTTTTGTGTCCGTCTGTAAGTAATCCTGGGATACAAGTCATCACTGCCAAAGCATTATAAGGGGAGCTGTGATATTTTAAAAGGAGAAACAAGTAAAAGCTTTTTTTAAAACATCTGTAAATCCATTTGCGAATACGGTTCCCAGGACGAAATCCATTTGATTCGTTTCCGTTCTGCTGTGGGGGAAATTATTTGATTTCTTCAATGAAATATTGAACGGCGCAGACCGATTATGCACTCGATTTAAAAAATGAAATTGTGTTTCTCACAACGTGAGCTAAAGATAATGTATTAATATACAATATTTATGTGGATTTATTTCGAATGAAAGACTGCAATCAAATTAATACCGTACTAATTTCGTAACATTAAACACGGCTATCGATCCTATGAGCTAATCGCTTTACAAACTGTTTTATCTACACTTACCTCGAGAATATAAAATTAGTTAAAAATGAAGTTCCAAACGAATGCAATTTTATGTGAAACCAAGTTACAGTAGTTCGATTGCCTTAATTATAACAGGTTACAAATTACTGATATATTCTAACTCTAACTGAATCAGTAGCGCAGTACATCAGGCATACGTTTGTGTGAAGAATAGGTTTGTTTGCTTGTGGTCTGAGTGTTTAATATCCACATTTACCTTTTACCGTATATACATAAGTATGTGTATCAGTCTCTCGTTCCCATAGTACCGGGAATCCTAGTTTGGGCCCCGGTAACCTCCTGTGATTTGTGCCTGACTGTTTATTTATTAACTCTGCAATTTTTCATATCAGTGTATTAGCTTTGTTTCTCTTGCACATACCAAAATTTCTAACTCCCAACTGTGCGACAACTGTGAGCAATGTATGTACATGCTATTAATAAACCATCTAAATACTTGGAACTTGCAATTTGAAAACGCATGTAGTGTGCACGGATTTTTCCTACCTATTGTTAGTAACTAGGGGTGTGCGAATATCGTTCAAATCGAATAATTCGAAAAATTTCGAATAATTCGTAAAAATTTCGAATAATTCGAAAGTTTTCGACTAATTCGCGAATTAATAAAATATCTCTGGATTTTCAATTGTTTCCATTTAAATTCCTTTAAATCGTGTGTCAAAATATTCTACTTACGAATAATATATTTTTCGTTTAAAAATGAGTTACCTAGAGAAAACAATTACTCATTTTCAATATATGTTCATCTCTGTCGATAACACACAAAATGTAGATGGTAATATTAGCAAGACATATTTTCTATTTGTTGCGGTCCTAAGAAGGTTACTCATGTAATGTTTTAATATTTTATCAAAGTTTTTATACATATCCTCATACTTTTTATTCATAAAAAAAATACTCACTTAGTCATTTTCTTTTACTATATTTCTAGAATATGCAATTTATTATGCAATACAGCAGTCGAAAGAACGACAGATAACATAAACCCGCATTTGAACTTATTTGAATTGAACCTATCATTAGTAGGGGTGTGCGAATAATTCGAACTTTCGAATTATTCGATTCGAGTTTCGTTCGAGTATTCGATTCGTAAGTTAGAATTATTCGCACACCCCTATTAGTAACCTCGAGGGTTGTGTTAGCTTCACCGGAGGTGTAGGTAAGCTCACGGGGCCTGGCGATTTTGCTAACACTAGCCTTAGCAAGAGCAGTGCTTTGCTGTATCTACCACCGAATCGGAATCGCGATCCGCTGGGAAGGTCCGGGGAGATGCGCAGTGGGCTGAGTCTATGATTTAGTTTTCACGACGAACCCTTCATAGCATTTGGCGGGTTCGACGAGAACGGTGACCGGTGCTTGGAATCTCTATAAGCATTGATAGCAGATTGTGGGAGAATCCAAAATGACATGCTTGGGGCGACGGTGACTGTTTACCGTTTGGTCTTCTGGCTCCGGTATGTAGTTTCCGGCGACCACGGCCACTTATCGGCTCTAGTTTTAGGTCGTCGTGAAGAACTACGTTTCTTACGTATCACGGTGCTCAGACGGCTATCCTACAAAATGGGATTGAATGACTTGTAGGGTGCTGATGTGTGCGTTGCGCGTGAGCGAACACTACACATGCACATGTCATGTCCGAACGTATGCAAATTTTGTAGAGAGTCACCTTATTTCGAAGGGACGATTTATTTACAAATTGTCGGATATAGTTGTTTTAGTAGGAACGCGGCCTCTTGTGTTTTTGTTCGCGGAAGACGCGCTTGCGTTCAGGGTTGAGGTGGAGGGTCGCCTTTATACAATACAGCTTAGACTTCGACTTTAATGGCATTCACGTGGTGTGTGAGTTCCGATAATCACTTAACACCAGGAGATGGAACATGACTCGTTAACGAATAAAAACAATTTGTTGACATTACGATTTTGCCACTGAATACAAAAAATATCCAAGACGATTCTAGTATAAGATCTTACGTTTATTGTATTATAACATAAATGTATTTTCGTAGGAATATAGACGTATAGTATTTGTTTAGGTTAAATAAAGACAATGGGTCTCACTTTCTGAATTATCAGATGTTTTTCTTGTCCATTTGCCGTGGCTTTGTCGACTACGAAAAACCTGACCGTAATCCGTGTAACTGATGTTTTGAGGTCACAGTTGAATAGACTCAAGAAGGTACAATGAACGTAATAAATACTCGTCAGAAAAACAAGTAATGTACTCGTAGATTGTATAGAAATTATACATGCTTTCATCTACGCGCTCAGGATATTCGAACTGATTGCATCCATTCCATTTCTAATATTGAGTTTTGAGGGGCGCACGTATTTCGGAATTTGCAGTCGGTATGTAATCACGGGTAGTGTGCGTCATGATCCGGTGGTTTGCTTTAACCGATTTTCGTATCGGCATGTGTATGAGATGCCAACTTTGCACACATGTAGGTACACATATCTCTAGAAAAATAAACGGTGTCATTTTGTAGGCGAACAAAAATAAAGCGATATTATCAACATGACGTTCTTATTTAAAATGTCATTTTTTAAATGCTTACGTAATCAATGCGACAGGTTCCATCGAATGATTGCTTTTAAAATGACGAATCATCTTTCTTGTTCCTGTCTGCATTTTTAGGTGGCATGTATATAAATGTGATATGTATTGATGATTACAACAACAACAACAACAATAATAATAATAATAACTGGCAACAAATCAGACACGGTCATCCGGCCCCAAATTAGTATGCCCTGTGTTATGGGTAACAGAAACTGATTTACATACTTATGTACGGTTACATATACATATATTTGCAATAAGCACCTAGAGAAAGAGCAAACCTATTCATCACACGAATGTTTGACCGATTTGGGAATCGAACCCACGACCCTTGACGCAAGAGTCGCCGCTGACTAAACTAAACATTATATTTAATTCGTTTTAATACCACTTTCTTTAATCTTTTGCTGTCTCAGTAGCAAAACATTCAATTCACTTGAGAGTAACCTTCATGTAAGCCGAATTGAAAACGAATAGATTTATTTCCCATACTCTCGATTGATCTATAAGGATTTTAATCATATTTTTAGTACGCGTCTTACGCTGTCGTACGAGAAATGACGAGATCAAATAGTTTTCAAAGCTCGTACAAGCATAGATGGCGGTACGTATATAAATTAGCCAATCTCACGAGCTCACGTAACCTTATTCAAAGTCTCACTCTGATATAAGAGCGAAGTAATGTAAATGTAAATGCGTCAAGAGATTTGTGTATTTCAAAATAAATAAATAAAAACTATTCTAACTATTCGTATCAACACCGTACAATATAACAGCTTTAGTCTTAGATTATCTTGATTGCAGTAGGTATGAATCTCCATTGGAAACTCGCGCGATATAAGGTATAGTAATCGGCAAACTTCTTGAGCAAATGACCTTGACTGCGCAGAACCGAATTTTAGATCACTTTGGTGGTGAGGGTGAGGCGCGACGGCAGGGGAAATCGTATCGAGCGCGTTATTGGTAGATCAGTCGAACCTTGCGTCCCGCACCGCGCCCTCATTCCGCTTGCTCCCAAAAGTACGCTTGCGTACAGTGGAAAGTCTATCGTTATTAATCGTTAAGTTATTTGTTATAATTGCTTGTGGACTTTGTTGCCATTGCTATTTGTTGAGTGTTTGTTGATTTTTTTTATACATACACTATGCCGTGACAAACTGGTGTAGTACTTAAAAGAAAGGGTAGAAAATTTGTGTACGACGTATATTGCTTCTTTATAAAACAGGGGAAGAATGATATGGAAAAATTAAAACAGACTTCGGAAGCAACAAAAACATCAGTGAGTACTGTTAGGTGCATTATTAACGAAGCTAAAGGCTCTGGCTTGCTCGCCGTGTTTCGGACTCCGGGTAAGAAAAGATCAGGGAAGAAGAAAGTTACCGGAATGGATAGTTTCGTTCAATCTGTAATAAAAAGATGTAATCATAATAACTACATAACAAGCAGCGAAACTCCGTACCGTAGAAAGGCTTCGAAAAATTTAAAGAAGATATAAATTTTAATGGCTCTGAATGAAGCTTACGACGAATTATGAAAGAGCTAGGCTTCAGATGGAAAAAAAGAACAGAAAATAATCGGAAGCTGGTAAATGAAAAGAGTAACATTCGATTACTACGAATCGAATATCTTCAAAAAATAATTAATTATAGACAAAAAGAAGACCGAATCGACCGAGTTGTAAACTACGCCGATGAGCCCTATGTCGACTCATCACGATGATAGCGACTCGGGTGATGAAAACAGTGATGATGATGATGGTCAAGAATTATGATAACGAAAAAAAAATTACAAATACCAGCTTCGCTTCAACTGAACCAAGACCTGGCAACAGCTCTAGTTTTGACTTAATAGAAGGAATATCTATTTTACCCCAAGATTAAATTATTACAATTATTTACCTATATGTTTTGTTGATGTTCTAATAAATATATAAGTAAATACATATGTTGATTTTAATAATTTAATAGCATTATGACGCAGAGTAAGTAATGTTTTTGCACGTGAGTGTACCATGCGCAAACTTACCCCCACTACGTCAACAAATGCTCAAGAAGTTTGCCGGTTATTATACCTTGTATAGGCATTCCATACCGCATCGACAACGAACGTCGAGCGAGATCTCTTTGTGAAGTCTGACTCAATTATCATGCACTTTACCGATGCGCAACCACTCTCGTTTCCGCGCTGCTTTTTTTAAAGTAGTGATTCAGAATAAATAACGAACAGCTTACAATGCAACTGCTACTAGTAAATAAAACATAGAAAGATGCTCGTTTGACGTCGCCATTGTCGAACCTTGTGTTCTTAGTTCGAATTTTTAACGTTCTCGATAGCGTAATAGTTAACTTATATTTGTATGAAGTTAAAACAGCGCCCCTAGCGGCAAACCTAGGTAAATGTTCCAAATCCATACAAATTTGAGTTAACGTTTACGCTATCGAGAACGTTAAAAAACTCATACTAAGCACACTGAACTATAAGACAACTCGGGTTTTATGTATGTATGTGTGTTAAGTGTTTCTATATTGTAGATATTTTTGTATTTCAAATGTGATGGACATTTCGAAAATCAGGAAATACGAACACGAATGATTATTGAAAGTGTTGTAAAATCTACTTTACGTGTTATTTATTCTTTTGTTCTACTTTTGAAATGTTTTTTTTTATTATTCCATGAACTTCTACATTTATTGATTCTTTAAAACAACGTACAATAGGTGTCATTATATTACGTATTCAGTAGTCGTCGTTTGTGGATCACAATCGCGCGATTATAATGCAGTATGTGTCCTCTAAACTAGCCTTATGTAATCTCAACAACACTTTCGTTCTCTAGTAAGGCAATTTTTAAGCAATTCAATCAATATTAATAAAGTTGAAAGAAACGCGCAAATATTGTCTCATATCAGCTTTTATTTTTTAAAACCTTTAAATTTATTTTATTTGAAACTAGACTGTATGTTAATACTTTAAGTTTTGAATGCAGAACCCGCATTTCACACGTCTATGTACTCCAAGCTTTAACTCGTTAGTGACGGTTTTTCTGTGTACAAAACTGTTCTGGCGAGGTTTATACTAGAAAAAAAAAAAGTGTACCTCCGTTAAATATGTAAGCCAATGACAAAACTACACTGCGGTGTAATCCCGCGTCAACCTTCTCTAATATCTGTACGGTCAGCAAATCAAAGGCAAACTTTTCGTTTTGACTTTAACTGATTTTCAATTTTTTTGTTTTTTTTTTTCACAGGCGCTAAGCGGCCATTCGGGTCACGTTTTATCGCTGTATAACTGGGGTGGTGCAATGTTCGTGTCTGGCAGTCAGGATAAGACAGTGCGTTTCTGGGATCTCCGCACCGGGGGTTGTGTCAACATAATATCACCACCAGCGGGTCAGCCTAGTAAGGTAATGTTACTGCTTTAAATTTTTTAGTGTAAAATGCGCTTAAGTGTCACAAATTGGTATGTTGGTGATGCAATAATTTTTCTATAAATTCAAATTGATTGGAAATTAAACAGTAAACTTTGAAATGTTTAAGTCCTCCAAATCCATATCCATCCTTTAAATCCATACCTAATAATATGGTTTTTTCTCTTATTGCTTAGCGAATGTGTTCACGTTTAGTAGTGGCCGCAATTATTATTTGGCATTATTAGGCACTCACGCCAATTCCGAAAAAAACGTAAAAGTAAAAATCTTTTGCTTTCATTTAAAACTTAATAGTAAAGAACCTTTACCTGAAGAATAGAGCTCCATTTACCCGTAGTATTCCATGACACATTTAGATAACTGACACATAGCGTATTAGCGTTTGGCCAAAGTCTAAATTAATTGGGCTTCCATTTAAAAAATAATCGTCTTGTGAATAAGAGTTGCAGGAGTTATTATTGAGAGAAAAAAAACAGTTAAAAGATGGTTACCTAAAAGTAACGTAAAAACGCTTGTCATTGTAGTAAAAGTAAAACAAGACATTTTATTTTATATGAACACAGATGTCCCAGTAGTCAGTAGTGCTTTTACGCCTATTCGTTTATGTTCGAATAAGCCTTGCGGAGTTTTATCTACTAGAGTTGACATTCGAAATGTATTAACAACATTGAAATGAAATAAAAAAATTGAAGATTAACTTCGTTTAACTTAATTTCGGTTTTTGACTTCAACATCCTTCTCAATAATCTATTTTTACAGTATCCAATTGTTTAATTCGCTATCTGTAAACTTCACTAGCTGAAAGTAAAATAATAATTGTCTCTGTGTTTACGCTATTTGCAATGGATTCATTGGATTAATATTATTGAACGTAATTGAGAGCGCATCGATATAGTCCCGTCCCTTTCCTCTCTTATATAAATGTCATTATAAAGTCGAGTTTGAATCGTGCGCATCAAAATTGTGCGATCGCGATAAATAGTAGTGAATATTGAGTGCAGCTAATTAATTACTTAAACAACTGAAAGTGTTCATCACGATAAAAAAAAGGAAGACAGGACACAGACCTACGGTGAGTTCCTAACAAATTACCAAGTATCATATCGATTGCGCTCTAAATCTATAAACTAAAGAACCAAGCCCAAACAATCTGATTTTTATTTTGTGGAACTAGCGATGATCTATGATCGTACGAGCGAGTTATTTTCCTGTGGTTAATTTATCGCTAAAACAATCTAGCATTCTAAATTGAAGTACTTCTGTCTTCGATCTCATATCTCAAGGTCGAATCGAGAACTTGAACTTCGATATCAGCAGCGATTATGTTTTGCGGGTATTTTAAAATAAACGGTGCGCGTGCAACTTTGTGCACGTGAATGAAGTGAAACTTCTTATTCAATGTGTAGTATTGTGGTTTTCGTTATTTTTCATCTTTAAATGAGATTGTTCCTGTAATTAGCGAATGCTGAACGAATATATAAAGACTCATTAAATACTGCATTAAAATATTGGACGCTACCCGTTGCTAACATTCACTCTTGCCCTGTCTCTTTCTAGTATGGTAGCGTTAAACGTTTAACGCAACCTTGTTGAAAGTTGCATTAGAAGTTTCACTTCAAAAAAACATAACGAATCTAAGGGTTATTTATTTTCGTGTATAGGGTTCAGCGGTCGCGTCACTCGCGGTCGACCCGAGCGGGCGGCTGCTGGTGTGCGGACACGATGACGGGACTTGCGCGCTACACGACGTACGGGGTTCGAGGGCGCTGCAACGTTTCACGCCGCACTCGAGCGACGTCCGTAGCGTTCGTTTCTCTCCTGGCGCGTACTATCTGCTCACTGCCGGCTACGACGGCAGGGTAGTGCTCGCCGATTTGCAAGGTAACAATCTATATATATAAAAATGCATTACTGTTCGTTAGTCTCGCTAAAACTCGAGAACGGCTGGATCGATTTGGCTAATTTTGGTCTTGAATTATTTGTGGAAGTCCAGAGAAGGTTTAAAAGGTAGATAAATATGAAAATGCTCAGAATTAAATGAAAATAACAATTTTGTTTTTCCTTTGATGTGTTCCACGTCGGACGGATTCTTTTTGTTTGTTTTAAGTTTATTTTATACAAAACTAGGTCTTTTATTTATCGATTGAGGCACTACGAAGTCTGCTGGATCAGCTAGTAATTATATATTAATTGCCATATTGTCCTTTTTTTGTATTTAATTTTTGATGTTTTGGTGTACAATGAAGAATAGTTTTTCTCTCTCTTTAATTCTAGTACACACTGTTGATATTGATCGAAGGATAGGTCGGTGCCTATAGTGTACTACGCCGTATACTGTGTGATCGCTGCCCTTTAGGTAGCCAAAGACACTGTTTTCGGAGAGCAGATTCTGTGTCCTGAGCAAGGGAAAAAAAAATTGGGCGTGATCAATTATATTTTACACTCGACAATATAATAATGATTTCAGTACACGATTCTTGTTCGATTAACCCACACTATGTTAGTATGTAGCATGTGACAGAACGAGTTTGAAATAAAGTATCAAATGTTATTATAGGCGTTTGTAAGACGTCAACGTTTGTTAAAATGAATGTGTTTTTTTTTTATAGCTTAGATGAGTGGACGACCTCACAGCCCACCTGGTGTTAAGTGGTTATTGAAGCCCATAGACATCTACAACGTAAATGCGCCACCCACCTTGAGACATAAGTTCTAAGGTCTCAGTACAGTTACAACGGCTGCCCCACCCTTCAAACCGAAACGCATTACTGCTTCACGGCAGAAATAGCCGGGGTGGTGGCACCTACACGCGCGGACTCACAAGAGGTCCTATCACCAGTAAATTATGTAATTATTATGTAATTTATTTGAGAAATATGTTAATGAACGTGTTTGAATGTTGATGGGTCGTTTTGTATCGCAGGCGATCTGACTTGTCCGTTGCCAAGCGTGCCTGTCGCTCGACATCCGGACAAAGTGATCTCGGCCCGATGGCATCCCGATGACTTCTCGTTTCTATCGACCTCGGCCGACAAGACGGCCGTGCTGTGGACAATACCGCCGGTCTAATAACGATACGACTATTAACATCGGAGCTGACACTACGGGTTTCTCGAATCGTAGCGAGAGTATCGTATGCGTTCATTTTCCGGAAAACGTATCGTACGATCGCCCACTCATATTACGATAGACGATAAACATGACTTCGATCCGATATTCTCGTTTGTACACACACATTCGTGAAACTCGGCTCGTGTAAAACAGCCCTTTTAGGATCTTATAAAGAATAATAAAGAAGTTGCTTGTAAAACAATGAAAATTAGTTAATCTCGAAAGGTGCCGTTGGTTGATAATTTGATATAAGCAATCATTACAAAAAAAAGTGGCTTTAAAAAAAAATTTCTATTTCGTGTTAAATTTGATTGGTATAAAGTTTATCGATGTTTACGAAAACGCTTTAAAATCTTACTTTCTTTTTTTTTCATCACCCATTATTAGTCGTATGTATTTCGATTTATATTTCCTTCGAAATCGACGTTTTTTCCATTACACTAAATAAAGGTTTCTAGATTATCTGATTGGAAAATTGGTGATGTATCGTAATAATATGAGGTGTATTTTCGAAAAATAACGATGAGAGTAGGTACATTAAATTATCGTGTGCAGTTTGCTTGTCGATTTAATTTGTGTCGTGCCTCGAACGATGCGGTCACGAATCTTTGTTTACGAATAGTTCGATGCTTTAGGGCTGCATCGAATTGCATACGATTACGTTGCTAAAGTCGTTGATCAAAGGATATTCTATTCAACGGGAAATATTGACTAGAGCCCGGCGCTCACAGAGTTTTGTTTGCTTACTTAAAAGCCCGATTATTTTATGGCAAATAAAAAAATATATTCCAAAAATAATCATAGTCTTGTAAAGTTAGCTCGCACCAAACACAACTGCACTTATCACCGTCTTACACTATTTTCGCATGAATTAAGATATTTAAATTCTTCAGAGCAACTAATAATATTATTTCGAATAAATGGATCCAGACTTTTAACAACAAAAAAAAAATCTATTCATATTCATTCCACTACATAAGAAAACGCATTTTAGCTTAACAGTTAATAAAGCGCCCTTAAAAGTTTTTAAACGAACGAACCACGATTAAAGTTTTTTCATAAAGAAAATTGCACTTTGCAATTCAATTTGTTTCATAAGGAGCCGTAATATTCCAGTTTGTAAAATCTGCTTTCAAGACTAATGCGAGTTCATTAACTACTCGTCTGCAGATGAAAGAAGATTCTCGGAGGGCTAAGCTGTATTCACTTTGAGGGGCAACACTTAAAAAAAAAGCTTTAAATCTTTTCTATCTCGTCTATTTACATATGTGGACTGTTAAATAATAAATAATGATTGTCACAAAACTTAATTATACGTAAATAATTGTATGCATGTTATTATATATGTGTATCTAAACGACCTTTTTTTTTCTTTTTCAATAGTTGTACTTGTTTGAGCGCGCATTGTATAACGAAATTTAGCAGTATGTTATCCCACAGAAGATATTATGTGTGTTTTCAATACACATAATATTTTTTCATGATGCACGTGCGGTTACATCAAAGAAGTACAACTTCTGACGTTCGTGTCACAAAAAAAAAATAGATTAATTTTATTTCTTTTATGATTTAATTATTATAATTATTTATTTAGTGTACTAATTATTTTTAACATTAAGTAATTGATGAATAGTGTACATTAAGATTTTAAAAAAATTCACAAATATAGTTTTTACCTGAATTAATCGAAGGTATCTCGAAGGAGACATGAGACAATAGAAATAGTTGACACCATTTTATCTGTAGTGTTGTTTCTTTTTCCGAGTATAAAAATCGTATCATTAGAAGATATGATAGTTTTATCTGAAAGATTAAAAATATTATTTTCACAAACACTGACCTTAATCGATTAATAGTTATTTACATTTATCATAATATATTATCCAATGACTTTGTTTTTGATCCGAAGACTTTTGTTGTTTACAACAAAGAGATTTTTAATTCTGTATTGATTTAGCCATGACATTTTTTTTAAATTTTAAAATAACGTTATTTAAAGTGACTTTTTAATTCTAATTGTATCGATCAAAAGAGAATGTGATTAGTATTCGACACTCGGTTTTCAATTCGGGTGTAATATGTTATTGTCCCTTAGAATTAATAAAAAAATATTATAATGATTTGTGTGACCTTTCTTCTCCACTTAATTTTCGATTAAGGTGAAAAGTAAATTAATCGATACGTAATTAATTATTTTCATGAACAAAACACCGATGTTTACTTGACGTACCCTCGTAGTTTTTAAGAACTCCACTGGTGAATGTAATTAATGTAAATCTTAATGAATATAACGTTACTTAATTATAATTAAAATTTAATTAGGCCACGCGAGACACTGCGCAAATGTTTACGATAAATACGCATTGTCTATAGATATATATAAAATAAGTTTTTTTTGTGCTTCTTTATTATTTAAATTATACTTAATAGTGTCCTGTTAAGAAAAAAATGATGTTGTATTTATTGTTCGTTTTGTGCTTTGTCTGCTTTGAATAATGTTATGTATTAAAATTAAATTTTATTTACTGAATATTAAATATAAATTAAATTTTTGTATGTAATAACGAAAGTAAATCGTTCAGATAGCATGAGTGTAACGATCGAAATATGTAATTTTATAATGTTATTAAAACCGAATTTCTTTAACAAATTTGTATCCATTATCAATTAAGAATATTAATCATTTTATTTACGATATTGTTTTTCATTTCGTTACAAATCCTAACCTTTATACGGGACTTTGGTGTTTCGTGTGAAACTCTTCTCCTAAAAATGAATAGTATTTTTTAATTTTTTTTAATTGCTTAGATGGGTGGACGAGCTCACAGCCCACCTGGTGTTAAGTGGTTACTAGAGCCCATGGACATCTACAACGTAAATGCGCCACCCACGTTGAGATATAAGTTCTAAGGTCTCAGTATAGTTACAACGGATTAGTCTAACAGTTTTGACTGCCACTTACCTAATTTAGTAGCAGTAGTGGCCTAAGAGGCTATGCGATGGTGTAATTGAACCGAATATACTTGGAGGGGTACCAGTTTTGTTTTTTTCGTAATAATTTCACTGTGCTTAGTGCGAGTTTTTGAAATTCTCGATCGCGTAAAAGATAACTCAAATTTGTATGGAGTTAGAACAATGCTCCTATCGACAAACGAAGAGAAGCTGTCCCGACTCCATACAAACTTGAGTTAACTTTAACGCGATCGAGAAGTTAAAAGGCTCGCACTAAGGACAGTGAACATTTTTATTCACGAAGCATTTTCACGATAAACAACAAAGTCGTGAAGCGTCTGGGCGTGATCGCGCCTGTTGTACTCGTATTGAACGATCCGACTACGCCTTTGTTCAAGTCGCGTAGGCGATTTTATTAAGTAAGTACTTTAAAATATTATACCCTCGAACAGTGTCTGTGATAAAAATAAAACTGCCTTTACAATAACTTTTTTTTTTTTTTTCAATCCTATGCTGATAGCCTTGAGATGCTATTTCAGCTTCACCCTAACGTTTGTAGGTGAGCTCGCGGGGCTCAACCGGAGAGTTGCTAACACTGACCCTAGCAAGAGCAGTGCTTCGCAGAATCTACCACCGGATCGGAAACGCGACCCACTGAGAAAATCCGGCGAGAAACTCAGTGGGCTGTGTCTATGGGTTAGTTCGCTCGTCGAGCCCTTCGTCGCAAGCGACGGGTTCGACGAGAACTGTGACCGGTGCTTGTGGTGCCTAAAAGCACCGTTAATGGATCAGGAGGATCCGTAATGACGTGCTTTGGGCGACGTTGACGGTTTACCAGTCGGTCTACTGGGTCGGGTATGTAGTTTCCAGCGGCTACGATGAGAGGGTTCTCATGTCGTTACGATATCCGTAAAGTATTTGAACGAAACCTTGGAATTAATTGATGAGAATAAAAATAAATATTGGCAGTCATAAGGACTTCCGATAGAAGTGAAAACTTGTAACTTAGAGTTTTAGTATTAAAACTTTTGTAATTTCATTCTATTTAAATTACAATTATCAAAATTAATCTGGTTTTCGCATCTATCTCTCCGAGCAACATTTTATTATTTACATGTTCATATGGTCTATTTATTATTCAAATACATTACGGGCTGTATTAGATCATGACAAAATATAAATACAATTTAATTGAAATAACAATTAATATTCAAATACTTTTTACAAAACCTTTTGAATTTTACTTGTAAAGATATAAATAGTCCCTAATGTTGCACTTGTTTTTAGCTACAGATTTATTGCTATTATGCATCTCGGTGACACGAACTCACAAGATTTCACCCATCCGAAAAGCGCTAATGCGCAGAGCATACGGTAAGGTATATACGATGTGTTATAAGTGTATACGTAATATTAGCATGTCGGTGACGCGAACCCATAAGATTTTTTCCTACCAAAAAGTGTTCAACGCGGCTAAAGATGTTTTCACTTAGAAAAACGCGAGATTAAGCCTTAAAAAGTTTTTTTAATTACATAGGTACACGAGTACCTCATCTGTAAAAACGAAACCTGTGCAAATGAGAATTTAGCATATTGTGAGTCCGCACGGGTAGGTATCGTCATCTTGATTGCTATAAAGCGTTTTTTGCATTACGAACAGTGGAGAACGATGTCCCAAGGCGATGGTATTCGTAACTCTTTCGTCGTGCAATCTGTTCTGCTATGGAATGCACTTCCTCTCGAGATCAGGACTATTACTAACCGTTGCACGTTTATGTTAAGGGTTCGGCGAATGTTGTTGGAAAAGTTACCGGAATCATCATGAACTTATTAAGATGAAGTTATTTGTTAAAGAAATTTATTAATATATTCCTTTTAATACTATATAACTATTATATGTATGTATGTATGTATGTATGTGTATACTTTTTGTAACTTAATATAAATTTCATTGCACCTACCACTATCCACTCTGCACTACCTTTGGTTGACTGGCAGAGAATGCCTTAGGCATTAAGTCCGCCAATGTAAATTTTACATGAAGTGTAATAAATAAATAAATAAATATTCATATCATAATATCTACATGCTGCTATAAACGCTTAAGTCAGATGGTGAGTTTGTACAGATACGAAGAAAAAGCGGAAACCGCTCAGTCGAAATAGTTGAACACTTGCCTACTGAACCACTAGTTTCTGAACAGTAAAAATAAATAAGTTTCATTACTTATTGTACAGTTATTGAAAGAATATGGAATGCAAGTCTGGAAATGATTCAAGAGTGTCTCAAAATGACACTACGTTTATTATTCAAATTGATTGAATGACGATTCACCCACGGTCATCCGTTAAAGGAAATGAATATTAAAGGGACCAATGTATTCATTACTTACGGTAAAACACTTGAAGTTCCCTGTTGTTTCTTTTATCAGGTTTGTCGATTACGTCATTTGTGTGTCGTCAGCTACTTTCTTTTTCACAACAAAGAATAATGAATAAGCCTACCTCTGAGTCTCATTTGTTTAATGTATCGTAACACCCCTCGGACGCCGTATTGTTTCGTGCCAGTAATACGACAGGGCGGTGGTAACGGTGCGCGCTCAACAAGTCACAAGACTCCTTGCCATCAGTGATTTTTTTCTTTAAATGAAAACGTCTTTAGCGTCGCTGTGATCCGAAAGTCGATGAAACGAAAAAGCGACAGTAAAAAGAGACAAACACATAAATTCATAAGATTTAACGTGGGAGAAAATGAGATAGGAAGCATTGTACAGTGTTTCTTATATTCGTGGTTCTCTTTGTGTTTTGCTTCGTACCTAATATTCGTTCTTAATACATTCTAAATAAATCTATGTAATACATACGAAAAAATGTATAATAATTATCAAACTTTGTATGTCTATCCTCTTCCCGAAAACTTTTATTGGTCTCATTATCTTGAAGCCAAAATTTTTTTAAAGGTTTCACGTGTAAATTGCACTCATTTTTTATTATTAGGGGTTAAAGTATAAAATTGCCGATTTGTACAGAAAAATTTAAATTCGTTTTTTATTTATTTTACATATTTATATTTATTAATTAGATATTTTATCTAATAAGAAGGTAATTTATGCCTTTGTAATAATTCTGGTGATCTAGATTCTACAAACTGTGAAAGAATTTTGTACTACCTCCTGGGAAGAAAACTTTTTACCACGTAGAAAATTGTTCAAATCACGAAAAAAATGGTAGTCCATTAGAGCAAGGTCTGGCGAGTACGGAGGGTGACGAATGGTTTCTAATTGCAGTTCCTCTAGAGTTAAAATGGTTTCTCGTGCTGTTTGAGGTCTCGCGTTATCATACAATATTGGTGAAGATCGATTCATGGCTCGCGGCTGTTTCACTGCAAGTTTTGCTATAATTGTTCGGAGTTTGGCACAGTAGACACCTGTCATTATTGCTTGACCAGATCGGAGAAAGCTATAGGAATAACACCATGCTGAGACCACCAAAGTTACCTTTTTATTGGTAAGCTTTGCTTTAGGACATTGTTGTGGCGTTTGACCTGGGGTCAGCCATTGCACTTTCGCTTACGGTTATCGTAAACAATCCACTCCTTATCACATGTCACAGTTCAATCTAATATTCCTTCATTTTTGTATCGATTCAACAAGACAACACAAGTTTCAACACGCGTTTCTTTCTGCAGATCAATCAAATCATGTGGCACCCTTTTTTCATATTTTTTTATTTTATTGAGTTAATGAGTTAATATTGTTGGTAAGGTAACATTAAAACATGCCGCTAACTCCTAGGTAGTTTGCCTCGGATCGGCTTCCACCATACCTTTCAAATCAAAATTTCCATCACGAAAGCGTTTAAACCAAAATCGCACGGTGCGTTCATTAACAGTCCCCTCTCCAAACACAGAACTGATATTGCGAGCTGTTTCTGCAGCGTTAGTTCCGCGTTGGAACTCGTATTCAAAACTCTCGAATATTGGAATATACATCTTTCTTGTCTAATCTGAATTAAAAAAACAACTGAATGTAGATTATCGAATGTTGCACACTTTTTAAAAGAAGAACCTCATAGGTACCGTTTGAAAAAACTTTCACTCAAAAATCTCAATTCATGAGGGTTCTATGTCAATTCGAAATACATACCTATTACAATAAAACGGCAGTTTCATACTTTAACCCCTATTATTGTTGTTGCTTCCAACCACTTGCTATCATTGGTACCTAATACAAATGTAATATTTTATGAATCTACGGAAGCTGTTATTTAGCAATTTAACTTTTAAAAAAATATATTGTTTGTTATCTGAGCCTAAGGCGTAGTCTGGTAGGAACGTCCCAATAATGTTAATTCAACGCTTTTGTGTAAAAAAAATTATCAATTTAATAAATTTACTGTCTTTTCCCTGCGTCATCGCTTCATATTTATTAATCTTTGTTATGGAGACAGTAGGGGCGACAATGCTGAGGGTGATTTTTTTTTAAATAGATCGGTGTACGGATGTACGGTTGTAATAAACCTACTAGGAATTTTCTCTGTGTGCCTCGTTTGGTAGTTGAGGAGTAAGTACCAACTGAATAGCGAAGTAAAAAAATCCGCACTGGAATAACTATATATAAGTAACAATATATAAGTAAAAATATTCTGGGTTAAAATTATAAAAATATTTACAAAACAAAACAGTCAAGGGTTCCGTGCGACAAAATTACAAGAAGGGTTTTATGTCGTGAATAATTAACACTCCGTTCCACTCGTTCTCAATGTTTACATTGGAGTGTGTACGAAAGTGCCCCATAATAATACAATGCCTGCTAGCCTTTTTATAACGTGGAAGTCATAAAAAACGGTTATATTTTTATGACACCAGTCAAGTCCGCAGCAATGCTTCATTAGTTTAATTCGCGATGACTGACGAGAAATATTTCAATATACAAAATAAAGAAAATAAACAACGAAGCTCATGAATACTCCGCAGAATAACTAATTTAGTAAATTTTAATTTTATTTCAGAGAATGGAAAAAAACACATAAATGCTTATATGTAGTTATTCGTTTTTTTTAATTGTAATTTAGACGAGTAATCATTTAATGAAGCCCAAGCACTAGTTACCGAGACCTCTTCAACTCGTATTTCAAGCAGCAATTGCAAGCAGCAAAATGGAATTTCAAAATAAATTTTATTTATATATAACCATTCCATTTTCAATTACTTACATTTTAAAAGGATTTCGATTTCTTTTGTTAAATGTAACTTCAAAGTCAACTTTTAGCGACGTTTCAATTTTATTATGTTCTAAATGCTTTGTATTATTCCGTAGGTCTGCGAATTGCGAGATTTAATTCAATTTTCAGTCTACAGGAGAACGTTCAATCAATTTCGCTTGCGTTACGTGAACGTTTTCAATATTTAATACGAGAAAAACATTATTTTTTAATTTGCGGATATACATTTTGAGGAAGTCTTAGTTAAAAAATTTGTTCTTTCATTAACTTTTCCATAAATATTACAAATTTTTTAATCGTAATGATTTGGTTTAGGACCACTTGATTCAAATTGGTTCCAGACAAACACCTGGTGGCCGCAATAAAACTTACCTCATTTGCAGGGCGATTTATCTGCTCTATTATAGTTGTCTCTAGATGAAATGAAACAACTAATACATAGATAGACACATTTATTTTTAGCAGTGACAAATATAAATAGCATAGATATTTAATACTAATAAATCAGCACTTAAGACAAAGTAAGATGTAGGAAAAGGGTAACACAAACTTACACACTAGATCTAAGAATATGAGTTACATGATTACTGAACACGCAGGTATCCGTCAAATTAGTTTTGAAAATAAGAAAAAAATACCAAATAATTGCAGTTACTTAACAAAAATATTAACTGTATTAGATTAATAAAATTGCAATTCAGTATAAAGCATTTCTGTTGCCGTTCAACTCGAAAAGCTATTTGGAGGCTCATGTAGCATGCCTTAATATGTTGCAATAAATCGCCAATGTTCGAAAATCAATCAGTAAAATGAATTCAAATTTCACAGCATATTTATGTGTTTTTATTGTTAAGTTCACAATGGCATTTCAAAGATTGACGGAAGGCTCATGTACCACGCCTTAATATGTTGCAATAAATCGCCAATGTTCGAAAATCAATCCAGAAAATGAATTCAAATTTCACAGCATATATGTGTTTTTATTGTTAAATCCACAATGGCATTTCAAAGCTCAACGATTATTCTATTGTGCATAGGAGAAGAGAAGTCGAAGATTCCTAGTCTGACAATGCTTCGAGTAGAATGAATGCGCCATGATTCGTAAAGGAATTCAATTAAATATTGACAATTTAACAGCACTTGCAGTATGACAGTATTGCTGCATTTTCTTGGAAAAATATATGTCCTACCAGATGCACATCAAGAAGTTACAAAATTTGGCATTACGATATACATATATTCAAATTACCTACTTGAGTTTAATAAAATAGTTAACAGATACATAGTAAAGCAAGAACTATATCTTTATATGGTAAAACATGATAAAAATACTTAATGATAACAAAATTATTCACATTGATAAAACCGAAAATCTAATAGCATAACAAGTATTAGATTATACAAGGGTACCTATTACACAATTGGTCAGCACCACTAGTTTTAATTACCAAAAATAATTCAGCAGGTGATGCAGAATTTCTTAATTTTTAACACAGAAGTAAGTAATCAATACCAAACAGCTCTAATAGCCATCAAAATATTCTTTTCTTTTTACTGTTACTTCACAGGGTAGGCGGCGACTTGGTTCTGCCCTTAGCAAGCTGCTTTCAGACTATGCTATACTATAGTGCCGTATAGTATAGCAGCCTATACTTAGCCAATAATATATAGTACAGTACAGTGTGGACGTGTCCATAACAATGTATGGTGTGCGATATTGTTGTGCTATGAGGATATGCTATATGCTATATATTATAGCGTAGTCTGAAAGCGGCTGCATTGCTGACGTTCACGAGTGACTGTAACCATTGCAGCCACTATCAGGTCAACCGTATGCTCATCTGCCTACCAGGGCAAAAAAAACTTATCACAGAAAAATATCAGAAAACTCTGTAATATTTATGTATAATCAAATAGTGTAAGAGTTTTGTTGTTTTTTTGTTTGATACATTATTCTATTCAATTTTAATATAAACTTTTTTTCAGGAAGGTCGTCAGTATCTGCTTTGGATGGCCTGGCGATAGATAGTTAATGTTTTAGTTTTGGCAATTAAAAGCAGTAGTGTGTAAGCGATCTAAATCCTAATCTAACAATGAAAGTTAACAATTTCTTACACTTAACATACGAGTATAGTGTTATATTCAGGAAAATAGTTTCCCAAACGTCCACTTATTTATGAAAAACGAATATATGTTTAAAGGGTTCACTGTATACATAAAACATTGAATAATGAACCTCAATCATCTATACTTCCCACTGATGGAATTTGTGAGATCTTTGAAATTGAATATCGATTTTATCGATACTTTTAAATTGTCTTTATGAATTTTAATATAGATGTTATGATTGCAATAATATAATGTTCGAAATTAAAATGTGAACCCGTTCAGTATTAGGTCCATTATACATAGTCGGTCGTAAACTATTTAACAATTTTAGTGCCTTAAAATTGTCTCTTAGTGCAGGATGACAGTACAGTTCATTAATACTGGAGACTGAAGTAATTAAGTTTTGAAAGTTCCTACTAAAAAGTAAAAGTGTTCGTTGTACAAAAATTGTTAGAAGAATTAATTCGTTATTAGAAATATACCTTTACAATTTCCCTTCTTAAATGTTGAAATGGCAAAAGCACTTTTTGATTTTGAAAAAAAAAAAAAAGGTACCGTTATCCAAAATTTTTACATTGAAATTATGTTCAAAATTTTAAACAATATGACCGACTTGGCACTTCACAAACACTTCTTACAAATTATCCTTACCACAGACTTGACTAGCTTCGCTTTACCCTGTTTCTCTCCCGGCGTAATCGCCTTAAAGACATTCATGCCTACTAACAACATTCCTGTATTTCCTCTACATCAACGTTTGATTTCCGTCTGCGCTATGTCAAAGCTCAGTAATGAAATTCGTTTTCAGTGCTTGAAAAAATTGTTGGAATTTTATTAATTTCTTCCTTAATTTTAAAGGTGTTAAAATTCAAATGATTTTAATAGGTTCTCTCTCGCGTTCTCATAGTAAATTTTTATTAGTAACACTACAAAAGCTTTCTTTTAATTGATAACCTTATAAAAGTGTAGATGTTAGCTCCATTTCCCGCGAACACAAGTATGACGAAATTGCAATAATCGTTCTATCTTTTCTCACGTGTCCTTGTTTACTGTCCAAGTTATTTGATAGAATGAAGGATATGTAAATTGTGCTTTACCTTCAAATCGACAAAGATTTGATTTGCCGCTAAAATGTTTACAGGATATTTGTTAAGCAAGACAATCCTATTGAATTTGTTTACGTTGTTGAGAGAAGCAAATTTTGACAAGTGATTAATTAACTATATGGTGAAAGAATATTGAGAAGTATACGATAGCTATAACGATAAACTACTGAAGCTGTTATATATATAAAAAAAAAACGTTTATTCTGACATATAGTTAGCTTTAAATCATTAGTGTGGGGGAGAAACGAAAAATAACGTGATAAACCAACATAAAAGTGAAATATCTGACTGAGTTATGTTCGTATAAAATCAATAAGCCTTAAAACGCCTACTATAAATAGTCGCTTTGATATCTAAGAAAATAATCTTGTTGTGTCTGTACAAGAGATAGACGATTTATTTTTCGTTTTGTAAACATTCCATTCACAAGAAATATGTTGTGCGAATAAAACTTTGTTATTACATTTAACGACAGTCTGAAGTTAAGCAAAGAAATGTGTTAGTAATCTAATGTAAATTATTTCAGCTTACTATTGTGTGTATATTATGATTAATGAAATTAATATCTGACCGAGTTTTTATTATATGCTATTTATTCTAAATCGAAAGTATCAAGACTACTATTGACGATTATATAGATTTAGATAAATTGATTGATTCCAATATTATATACTCTATATTTTTTTGTCTTTTTTTCTTGCACTATATCTAAATACACATATGTTTTCTAATTTACTAAAAATACATGTACCTACTTAATCTTTATTATCTTACTATTCACGTATGGGCTATTCCAAAGAATTTATCCACCTACAACAGTACTGTAAATAATCCGTTCGTCTATGAGATGTAAAATTATCTATGTACCTATATACTGACATTTTTATCATTTTAGAAAGTTCAAATTTCGTTAACCAGCAATGTAACGCGAAGGTAGACTCGGCGGTCTCTCTAAAACTGGGTAGGCCAGGTTATGTTTACGGCCTAAAAAAAGTAAGACATGAAATGGCGCGTCATATAAACTTGTTTTTTTACGATTGACGGATTACTGGTGGCCCGGAGGCCTTTCCAGTTTTACCAGGACAGGTGGGCGAGCAAAGACTCAGACAGAAGGGGTGGGATTTGCTAACAGATGCCCGAGCGCCTCCGAAGGAGACCTAACAACTCAAAAGCAACTGCTTTGCGAATGAATCTACTACCGGATCGGAATCGCGACCCGCTGAGAAGATCCGGCGAGAAACTCAGCGGGCTGATGCATGGGTTAGGTTGCACGTCGAACTCTTTGCCGAGTTCAACGGGTACGGTTACCGCGGTCCCTAAGCCTGCTGCTAGTGTTAGAGCTGAAGGCGTCACATATAAACTAAACTTCATCAGTATTCATGGACTAATACAGCTGTTATTACTTTTACATTTTAGTGAGAACTGAATCTTAAAACAAAAATACAACAAACAAAATATATCTTAATATGATTTTAATTTTCACTTTTTTTACGGCACGATCTTAAATACGATCTTCGGGGAGCACTAATAGGAGGTGCGTGCCGTGGATCATACCCTCAGCTCTAGAAGGAAGATTCTGAGCACTGCTGATTTTGAATTATTTGTTTCATAGCGCGGAATGCTAACACAATTTTAAATAAAAAAGGGATCTCTGGTTTAAGACTATGTTTATTCGTATTCCGGAGCAGTTTGAAGAAACCCCGTATAAAAATGATAAAAGAATTGAAAAACGTCTACCGAACATTCCAAAAGGAGCAATTGCCCGAAAAAATGTATTTGCGGCGGTCTTATTTAAGGAGCACACACATATATTGTATCGACGAATGTACATTGATTTGTGTTTAAAATTGACTTAAGAAACCTAAAAGATTATTAGTTTTTTTTAAGTTTGAGGGAGTTCTTATAGAATCCCTTCTTTATTTCGCCGTAAAGTCGTGTTTTATATAATTAACACCACAGTTGAAACAACAAAAATTTTATTGTTGTAGCGGCATAAATAATTCTAAGTTATTATATTATATTAGTGAATAAACACATTATAAATTAATTTTACGTTTTAAATTTTCGGCAGTAAAAAGGTCCCGTGTCACAGACTATATTCTTTTTCCCACCTCTCGTGCGTTTCGGGTTTCGGCTTACGCATCATAAAAAATGGTTCGTTTTAAACGCCACAAGTTCATACCAGGGAATTATTGAAGATCAGAAGACACGAGTGATATACATACATCACTTGTAGCTCCTGTCACTCCATATAACTTCCACATCACTCGTTAACAGTTCCAACATAAGATGGAAATCTTAATTTCCCTACCGAGTTCTGCCTCTGGTTCCTATCTTGGGTACTGGATACCAGCTAATATTGTTTAGAGCTTGCTTAGTGTTGTCGCAAAATAATCCATACGTTTCGATTTGAATGGCCAGATAAATGTTCAAATGCGTTTGAAACCTCCATTTAACGTATCAAGGTTGTCGGCGATGTCCGCACTGTCTTGTCTAAGGGCTCCATCACACCAACCGAACCCCGAGCTCATCTACTAATCTAAGCTATTAAAAGAGTTACGTAATATAATAAGAATTGTAGTAATCTATAATTTTTTTTTGTATTTTCTTTTTTTTTTCTCAACTACATTATCATATTTCGATTATTATTGAATGAATAGGTAATAACTACGAATAATATCGAGTCCTGTTCATAGCCTAACGATGTCTCGATTGTGTTCTGACGACAGAAGATTGTCGTACGAAACGGCTCTGGAGTCCTATATCCGGGCACATCCGGCTGTTTCCTTTTTCCTTTCGCTTACTCATATCCTATTCTGCTGTCCTTTAACTCAACCCACAACGACATTTTAACAAACTTGTTTTTTTTTTCTTTCTTTCATGAAAACACTCGTTTTTTGTTCGCTGAGCCCGTAAATTTGTGAGGAGCATTAAGAATGTTTTATTAAATACCTTCAGAGTACGTAATTTGATAGGCAGACTAATGATATATCTCACGTTTAAAAGAAATATTTACGACTAGCGACCCGCCCTCGCTTCGCTTCGGAAACATTAAATTTTATTATTAATAGGTAGCTTGAGTTTCGCGACGTTACCCACGGTTACTGTCGTACCGCGAGTGACGACGTGGGGTGAAGCTAGTCTAAAAAAGTAGCCTAAGTTACTCCTTATATCATCAGCTACCTATCAGTGAAAGTCTCGTCAAAATCGGTCCAGCCGTTCCAGAGCCGGAACAAACAGACTGACAGACAGACAAAAATTAAAAAAATGTTATTTTGGTGTATGTATCGTATATATATTCATACGCATGCAGTAAAAAGCGGTTATTTCAATATTACAAACAGACACTCCAATTTTATTTATATGTATGTAAAGATTATTAAATTGATTCGTATTCGAAGAATTAGATTTTATGTTGTTAGTTCTTGAGACACGTTTACGGCGATCGATCGGGTCCTGGATGCGATTTAAACGCATGTGTCCTTTATCTCATCGGTGGCGGGCGGTACTCCGGCGACGGACAATTTGCGGCGCGCGCGCGTCACCGGCCGGTAGTACTGCTCGCTGCGCCGCCGTCAGCGTTCCGGCACCGGAGTAGCCGTCTCGAGCTCCATCCACAGCGAACTGATCACCCGGGTATCTGCGCAATAACAACTTATTATAAATTTACACTAGTGGTCCCCGCAGTAATCGAAATTCGACTATAGTTAATTGAAATTAAAAGTTTAAACATTATTATGGTTCTATTGTCAAACACTATTATACTTCTATAATAATGCAGATATTAATATATTCTATACTAGCGGCCCGCTCCAACTCCGCTCGGGTCTTTAACAAATATTTCAACCATAATTGACGTTGTTTTATTTTTTTAAATAAAATAACACCTATTATGGCATAGCTATAATAGTTAGACATATGCTGTCGCGACACTTTTTATAAATAATAATGTGTTCTACAAAGTCGTAGTACATTATTTTATTCTATTATCAATACCTAATAGTTTTCGCAGTGCACTCGATGTATTGGAGTTTTAGTAAGGATCCCTAATTTTTTCAAAAAACATTATAGCCTATGTCACTCGAGAATAGTGTAGCTTCCAAACAGTGAAAGAATTTTTCAAATCGGTTCAGTAGTTTCAGAGCCTATTCAATACAAACAAACAAACAAATCTTTCTTCTTTATAATATTAGTATAGACAATACAGATTTCGCCAAAACTACACTATATACAAATAATATTAAAGACAAAAAATATAAATCTATTCTCAAATTGACCACAGACTTTAAACAATAACAAAAATTTCACAATTGACAATATACAAAGAATATATTTGTGTGTTGTGTGAAATACATGGTAGTGTGTGTAATGTTTTCTTTATGCATTATTTAAAAAATATATTAGCATTCTGCACTTCTTCTCTATGTTCTCTGTAAGTGTGGAAAATTTTATACTCCTGCGTCCGCGCAATTTTCGTAAAAAGGTGTACAAAGTTTTTGTTTCACGTATTATTATATAGATATCGTCGCTGTCAAAACAAAATCTGCTATGTGCAAAAACTCTATTTTGAATTAACGAGTAAAAACATTTTCGTATAAAATTTTATATGAAGGTGAATTTTTAAGAACTATATCAAATGAAAGCTATAGATAAATATTAAAGCTATAGACCAGTGATTCTCAACCACTGTTCCGCGGCACTTTTGTGTGCGCCAAATTTCAAAAGTGTGCCGCCAAATTTAGCGAATATATAATAATGTTAATATTATTAAATTATATCATTTTAAAAGAAAAATATTTTAAACATGAATATATATTTAAATCCACAAAAAAAAAAAATTATAGTATATTTTAGTTTAATTCGTATATAAAAATTGTTTGATAAACTATTTATGCAGTGTGTTGTAAATTGTAAGTAAATAATTTTTCTTTCTTTTTTTTGTGTGCCGCCAGATTTTCAAATCGTTAAATATGTGCCGCAACAAAAAAAAGGTTGAGAATCACTGCTATAGACACATAACAGTTTTTTTTATACGGTAGATAGGACTGTGAACTATACGAAAAGGTCAAAAAGTAAAAATCTCAAAAAGTGCACTTAGCAGATTTTGGTTTGACTACGACGATATACAACTTATATATTATTATATCGATGCATTTGATGTTCTATGATAGTAAAAGTAAATAGAGACGCTTCATAAAACAGGATCACAAATTGCTGCGAACAGAAATTGATCAGCGTGGTTCTGTTAATCAATATCCCGACGCGTTGATACGTACATACACTCGTACAGCGAGAGAAACCGGCAGAGTGTGAAAACTACGCCAGAGGCAAACCGAAATGGACCAATTCGATTTCCATAGCAATCTAGTAAGTTCACACGTAGCTCTGATAAATACTTCTTCAGACTTCACATAAGAGACTTCAAATAAGGTATAAAATTGATAACTTATTAGTTCTGATACATAAACACACACTCGTAGTAAAAAAGTGAGTTTTTTGCTTCCACGCGAACTACTTTGCTTTAGGGGTACATATTTCCCTAGATGTATACTGTATATCTCAATAAGGGAAGTCTTATGTTATTGCAGTCAGTGTTGCTATATGTAGAAAATCCAAAATTGTTATTAACGATATGTACATATATGTATGTATACATTTTTATAAATTTTCAAAATTATTTAATTAATGAACCGTTTAAAAGCGATAGGTGTGTAATATGATAGCAAACGAATATACAATTATTCATGCTTGTCTTGTAAAAAAATGCTAATTAACTAAATTAATTTGTAGGCCGTCGTGGCCTAAAGGATAAGACGTCCGGTGCATGTAGCGATGCACCGGTGTTCGAATCCCGCAGGCGAGTACCAATTTTTCTAATGAAATACGTACTCAACAAATGTTCACGATTGACTTCCACGGTGAAGGAATAACATCGTGTAATAAAAATCACACCCGCAAAAATTATAATTTGCGTAATCACTGGTGGTAGAACCTCTTGGGAGTCCGCACGGGTAGGTACCACCACCCCGCCTATTTCCGCCGTGAAGCAGTAATGCGTTTCGGTTCGAAGGGTGGGGGTAGCCGTTGTAACTATACTGTGACCTTAGAACTTATATCTCGAGGTGGGTGGCGCATTTACGTTGTAGACGTCTATGGGCTTCAGTAACCACTTAACACCAGGTGGGCTGTGAGCTCGTCTATCCATCTAAGCAATAAAAAAAAAATTGTATCGTATCTACTACAATGCTAGACTTAAATGTGTACTAAGAACTTATGTATGCAAAATCGTCCAAAGGGTTATTCGTATCGGTACACGACCCCGGCACGAGGCCGGGATTACCTTAGGAATAAGTTTTAATAACCGCGAAACTAAGTTTGATTATATTATTATCCCTATTCAGTTCTGATTATTTCCACCGAAAAGCAAACGTATTTTCTGCTTTGAGAGATTGAATACAAATTAAACTTTATTCTTTTCAATTTATTATTAAAAAAAACACAAATAAAAAGAAATTATGGAACGTAGATGAGCCGCAACCAGAGTGATAAATCACCACAGACAATAAGAATGTAGGTTTTTTTTTTTTTTTTTTATTGCTAGATGGGTGGACGAGCTCACAGCCCACCTGGTGTTAAGTGGTTACTGGAGCCCATAGACATCTACAACGTAAATGCGCCACACACCTTGAGATATAGTTCTAAGGTCTCAGTATTAGTCACAACGGCTGCCCCACTCTTCAAACCGAAACGCATTACTGCTTCACGGCAGAAATAGGCAGGGCGGTGGTACCTACCCGCGCGGACTCACAAGAGGTCCTACCACCAGTAAAAAAAGAATGTAGGTATTTTCATGTTCCTGACGAAAATTAATCTATTAGTGAGGAAACATATACAATAAAACCACAATTCTACACAAAACGTAATTCTTTTAAGAGACGAAAAGTCTATTATTAGTAAAAAACTAATTCTATAAATTTTCAACTGACATTGAGAGCGCGTCATTTACCGGTATTTGCTCGTATTTCATAAAACGAATGTGATCTTCCGATAATAAACCGAGGGCAATGCGTTTTGACGGGGTTCCATTTAATATTATGATAAATAGTTCAAAGATAGTATGTATGTGTTTTAAAAATGTTGACGGCAATCGATCTTATGGTATAAATTCAACAAATTCTAGAATTCTATTAACAAATTCATCCAATTGAGATGTTTATCAATGGAGCTGTCAGTATAAAAGTGTTTTGTGATAGTGTTAAGTATAAGGCAATGCATAAATTTTTATTCACAATTTAAGCTTTCTTACTTTACATTGTTAACATAAAATGAAAATCATCAGGAATTTTGTGCATTATGATAATGGCTCGGTTATCAGTTCTATGTTTGATTTGACATAATAATGTTGGATGTTATTGGAGAGATTGTAGATGATCCGCTTTTTCTTATATAAAACTGCTTCTATAATAAGTACGCTCCACTCACACAACAATGATCCACTACGCATATTTATCTATGGAGCTTACACACACACGTATATCAGAATTTCTAGAATATATTCTGTCTATACCCAGTATGTCTTCCACTAAGGGATTCAATTTGTTTTGCCCTTGTATGTAGACGACCGTAGGGCCTATCTGATGGTAAGTGATTACAGTGGATGCCCATGGACAGCCCATGGACTTCAGCAATGCCAGGGACAGAGCCAAGCCACTGCCTACCATTAAGTATTCTCCACAAACCTCATTTGAAGAAGGAAATATCATAGCGCTCGGGAAACACCGCGGAGGGGAGCTCATTCCAAAGCCGGATCGTACGTGGCGAAAAAGATCTCTGGAAACGCACTGTGCATGAACACAGTGGCTTCAGGTAGTATGGATGAACTCTACTCCGGTGACGGGCAGTGCGATGGTAAAATGAAATGATGGGGTTAACTCAAAACTTTAACTAAGAGATTCACTGGCCATTGAGATTTCGATCCCATGTTGGGAGGATCCCCTTAGGACAGGTGGTTCTTTGTCTATGGGCTTTAGTAACCACTTTACACTAGGTGAACCATGAGCTCGTTCATCCATCTACTCAATAAATAAACAAATATTGAGATATCATTTCGGTTCGAAACCACAAAATTCCGGAATGAACTAAAACCGGCACATTTTGCTCGAAGAAGCTGTTTTAAAGGTGGTTTAAGGAGGAACCTCCGTAGTAGCCTGAGATTCCTATAAATACAGCGAGCGCTCACAACTAGATAGGCTTTACTTATCTGCCATCCAAGAAAAAAAAAATTAGAATAAAGTTTTTTTTATGTTCATGCAAGTTGTAGTACATAAGAACAATGCCGGTTGGAGTATAAATTTCTTAATACTAGTCATCGCTCAATTATCGAGATACGACCATAACCATTTATTCGACCTGATATCGATATTTTGAGGAAAAAGCTGACAAAAAACTCTTATAAAAAACACAAAGTTCATCAATATTTGCTAAAATAAGAAAATCCTTTAACAAACCGAAGAAAAAATTGTTACCTAATTGCTTGTGGTCTTTGCTTGTTTATATACAGAATTTAACTCCGGCATTGAAAATGAACAAACTGTGGAATATCACGTAATCACATTATGAGTTCCGTTGTGTATTCATTCAGTCCTCCCCCAATGTTAGAAATCGATAACAATCATTAAGCCTAGTCATCGGCCGTTAAGTGCGTTGCGAAAGCTGTTATAATTAGTTTCGTCATGCAGAATTACGTTTAGCTCATAAACAGCGTCGTGATTTCATTATTTTTTAATAATATGAAAAATCTTAACCGGACTTCGGCGTGTGCGGATTAGAATCACTACCTCGGAGGCAACTGAACAAATCATTAATGTGTTCTGTTTAAAAAAATAGAAGCAGAAACATGTTTATAGCACGCAACTCTCTGTTTGATTTATTAGAATATTTATCTTGGGAAAAAAATAGAATTTGCTATGAAAATCTCAATTCGTAAATATGCCTAAAATCAGTTGTACTCGTGATTTACTGTTTGTGAAGAATTCGAAGCAAAGGAAATTAAAAAGCGTATGTAATAAATGAGAAATCAAACCGCAAAGTTATGAGGTTTTTGTGATCGTACCACATTAAGTGAAATATATTATAACGTATAACATGTACACTGCTCCGTCAGAAAAAATTTGTCACGGCCAACGCTGGTCGAGATGAGATTTCCTAGCATTGTCGCTAACAATCGTTTGGATCTTATAATCCATTTAACAATTTGACTCTCTTATTCTGCATCACCAAATCATTTTTCTCTTAGTTTTTGTTATTAAGTACACAAAATACGAGAATGTTTTTTGTGTCCACTTTTGGTACCATATTCATGCGTGTACATTGTGGATAGATTGAGTGAAAGTTGTGATCGATATTCAGTATTCATGTCAAACAAATATAAAGCACAACCTTGATATGATTATAAATTATAAAACTATTTCAATACAGAAATAAAATGTTCTAAGTCTCGCCTATGATTTGGTGAGATTTGAGCAAATTCCAACAAATATTACAAAATCAACGACGAACCTAAGAAAATTTTGAAAAGCCTTTGTTAGTGAAGTAGTTTCGGAGAATGGCCACCGGATTCAATCCACTAAGTAAGGACATTATGCTATACGCAGTTTTAGTAACAACTTCTTCTTCTCCTTCTTAGTGGTGGTAGGACCTCTTGTGAGTCCGCGCGGGTAGGTACCGCCACCCTGCTTATTTCTGCCGTGAAGCAGTAATGCGTTTCGGTTTGAAGGGTGGGGCAGCCGTTGTAACTATACTTGAGACCTTAGAACTTATATCTCAAGGTGGGCGGCGCATTTACGTTGTAGATGTCTATGGGCTCCAGTAACCAGTGTAACCACTAACACCAGGTGGGCTGTGAGCTCGTCCACCCATCTAAGCAATAAAAAAAAACAACAACTTAACGTACGACGTAATTTGAGCGGTTCTGAGACGCGTACAGCATCCGTACATATCTACATTGACAGAATCGATTACGTATTCTGTATTGTATAGAACGGATCATTAAATACAAGCTAGCTTTCACAGCTATATATGTATATATATACTTTGACTGTTAATACGCCAAGCGACACGCGATAACCGATCCCAATATCTAATTCCGATCATGATACCTTTGAATATTGGGGCAGAAGATCTTGCATAACAATACTGTGTAGAACAATGAAACTGATGATAATAGTTGTAACTTCACGTTCCGGGGTTTACTACTAAGTTCTAACATTTAGTCAACATGTGTAATTTTTTTATTGCCTTCGCAGGGAGACGAGAATAAGTGGCTGCTGTTGCTCATGATAACATCAAAGCTACGGGTCTGGCACGGGTCATGAATCTCTGAATAGGATTTGCGGATCAGTGTATGATTTCCAGGCAGTAGGGGACTATTCCGGGGTGGTAGATGATACCAAAACCAAATAATGGATGGGACCATCACAAACAATTCCTGAGATAACAAATTAAAAATACGAGAAACAAACAGATAACAAAGTCCCTCCTGTTTCCGAACCACATCCGTTAATCCAAAGTTTAATACATTCGGTACAGCATATTATCAGCCCGCATGGCTGGAAACCACATCCCTCTTGTAATAAATTAACATCAGATGAGTCGTGAACTATTACCGGAGCTATAGACATGAAAATCTCACCGTAACTTACGTTATGTTTTATAACCATTCAATACTTAAATTTTTGCGGGCTTGATTATTTAGATTATCCATATACAATGTTCTTCCTTTACTGTGGGAGTCGAATGTCAGCACGTGCCAATTCTTAGAAAAATTAGAACATGCTAATCTGAAAGCTAAATAGCCGTAAAGCACACCATATTCCACCATTTATCACTGGTGGTAGGACCTCTTGTGAGTCCGCACGGGTAGGTACCACAACCCGGCCTATTTCTGCCGTGAAGCAGTAATGCGTTTCGGTTTGAACGGTGGGGTAGCCGTTGTAACTATACTGAGACCTTAGAACTTATATCTCAAGGTGGGTGGCGCATTTACATTATAGATGTCTATGGGCTCCAGTAACCACTTAACACCAGGTGGGCTGTGAGCTCGTCCACCCATCTAAGAAATTTAAAAAAAAACACCATTAATCTGTACTTTATTTTCATTAGCATAAGTTTTTTAGTTCAAACATAATTTATTTGGATATATTTTTCAAAGTGAAAATCTTATTTACCATTACCAAGGATTACAAAATTTATTAATATTTTAATGATACCTCAACCATTAAATCTTGAAATTTCCCAAAAATCAAAATTCATGTTGAAGTTATAATATGTATATAAATGTATATTTCAATAACATCGCTTAAATAATTAGGTACAGTGCTACATGTGAAGGCTCCCAAACTACGATTAATGGGCTTATCTTGTCTTAAGTTAGAATTAAACTGAATACAGAATTACTTCCAAAGTATGACAGTGTAGCATAATTGACAAAGCTGACAAATTATTTGAGATTCGATTAGTTTTATGATAATATCTTAGATTACGAACAAACTTAATACATCTGTGACCGTGATTTCATTTATATAAATGTGAATTCAACGATTCTTGTTGTTTGATCTACGACTTCTACATATTATCGTAGCGAGATAAGAGAAAGAGTTGAATTGTGATGTTCAGTCGAGCAAACATTTTTTTTAAATATATACATATAGGCAATAAAATTAAAATTCATACATTTCTTTTCATGAGTTTGTTTTTGCGCCTCAACTTAAATCATACTTCTTAGTGATGTCGTTGATGTTTCTAAACAACTTATAATATTTTCTTTACATTTTGCAACATGTCAAAAATTTTCTAATGTAGAAAAGGTATATTAGTCAGAGTCATTAAAAAAACAAATTTCGACAACCGCTTAATATCAGGCGAGTTTCGTCTTCAATCAGCACTGCGTCTCCGTTAAAATAAAATATGTATTTTTAGACGACGACATTTTTTTTAAAAGACCGTTAAACGTGCCCTTGCTTCTTCTGAAAGTATTCAAATATTCTTGTTATGTTGAGAAATAATAGGGATTGACTAAGTAAACACGAAGTTAATTGCAGTTAGAAATTTTGAGCAAATCTCTAATAAGAAAATTGCTATTGGCTTGTAATTCTAGTGAACTTTTATACAACTTTAAATTTTAGGAGAATAAAATATGTGCACCGTATTTAATTTAATAGATTGCTTGTTTAATGCGAGGGTTATTTTTTTTTACGTTCATAAAACCATTTTATATTTGCTATAAATCTTTGGAATAGTTGATACAATAATTGAAATCTTTATTTATAAGTATTCTCTTTACGCCAGTCTTAAACTAATAGATCTATACAAATGACTATTATTTTTATGACGAAAGAACAATTCCGGTGGTCTTTTTCAGCAGCAATACCAACTTTTATTTGCTTAGGACTTCGTAAAGGCATTTTCTTAAGGTTTTCTCTTTATAATTAGGAAAACATTCGTAGTGAGTTCGCTAAAGACGTTCGAGTACCAAAAATGATTTTATTTTACCGCTGACTTAATGATGAGATAAATGGACATTTATTTAATTATTTGAAGTACAAGTAATACATATCGACGCTTGAAAGGCAAACGTGACTAAGCGACAATGCGTGAACTTTACAGTAGACTAATAATTTAAAGTTGAAATACCTGAAAACAAAATTTATTTTAACGAATCCAGCTGTAGTAGAATCTAGCTAGTAGCTGTAGGATTGAAATGATTTTAATAGACCTAGAAATATATTTTGGCACATCGAATATGGTTATTGCCTATCATTTATGTACAAAGCAGTTATTGTCGCTTAGTCACTTTTGCCTTTCAAGCGTCGATATGAACGCGTTACATGTAGATAGTTTTAATGTGAAACATTTAAGCTTATACCAAAAATAGGATAGATGCTCCTAAGCGTTCCAATGCCACCAGCAGTGACAGCTCTAAAACCAGTGATTATGCACGTGTATAATTTCGAGGGTCCGTTCCTTCTTAGAGATATTTTGCGGACAAAAGACCCCGAAAACAAAAGTAACTAATTAAAATTCACTGAATATTAAACAAGTAATTTACATGAGCTTCAAAGACAAGAGAGTATATTCTACTTTGAATGTGTTTGTATATTTATTTGTTGAAGAAAGCCCAGCCATTTTTGTATATTAATTAAGAAGCATAAAAGTGTCATCGAATTTTAATTAAAAACTCATCGGTTAAGGACGACCTAAATTTTTATTATATGTTCGGTTTTCGTTTATTTTACATATGTTCATATTATAACGGTTGTGCTTAATGTAAAAAATCAAAATGTGTGTTACCTTTTAAAGATGATCGTTTAAGTTTTTAATTAGTTATTCTAGGTTGACTAAAGTTCAAAATTAGCTTATAAATATTCAGCAGCTGCTTTTCATACAAGCTCTGCAATTAAAGTTGACAGCTAAATGTAGACCCAAATGAAGATGTTTGCTCGAACTATATTAAAACTTATCGGACCAGACTTTGAAATGCTGACTGGTAGTTTCGAGTGATTTTACAGTTGTTTAACTTTAAGACGAGTTCAAGTCCATAAATAATGGGTACCTACTTAACAGTAATAGAAAACACATAAAAAAATCGACAAAATTTTTAAATACGCTTTTATTAGCTTCAGACGCATGTGTTTTATGGAATCTTTGAACATGATTTTGACCCGCTTGAAAACGTCGGATTAACTCGAAATTTGGTATACTTATTCAGAACCGATGAAAATTCAATATTAAAAATAAAAATATTGAAAAAATTGAAATTCAACTACAAAAAAGAAAAATCAATAATAGTTTAAAAAAACTAACAAAATACGCTTTTACAGAAAATGAAACTAAACATTAGAAAATGATTTTTAATAAATTTGAATTAAAAATAGTGTAAGAAAAAATGATTTTATTGTAAAAAAAGCGTGGGGTGCATGGTATCAGCAGTTATAAATATTGTATGAACAGATATGAGTAGAAAGGTTATTTTGATAATATCCTGAAAAGCTCCCCACGTTTTTTTACAATAAAATCATTTTTTCTTACACTACTTTTAATTCAAATTTATTTAAATTTATTTTCTATTTTTTAGTTGGATTTTCTATAAAAGCGTATTTTGTTAGTTTTTTTTTTTAATTTATGAAAAGTATAACAACAAAATAGCACGGGGAACGGATACCGCGGGTTCTTAGGTAGTGGATCAACACTGCCTTATAACTTCCGGATAATGCCATGGTTTTCTTGACGTCCCCTGTACCCTCTACGCGGGACTCAGTCTCGGCAGCGACATTCAAATTGACGTAGTAAATAGACACTACATCACCTGTTCAGAGCTCTAACAACCGAGAGATCTTGAACATGAAATAAAGAAAACGATGTTTCCTGACATACGTTTGATTTTTTTATTTTTTTTATTGCTTAGATGTGTGGACGAGCTCACAGCCCACCTGGTGTTAAGTGGTTACTGGAGCCCATAAACATTTATGACGTAAATGCGCCACCCACCTTGAGATATAAGTTCTAAGGTCTCAGTAAGTTACAACGGCTGCCCCACCCTTCAAACCGAAACGCATTACTGCTTCACGGCAGAAATAGGCAGGGTGGTGGTACCTACCCGCGCGGACTCACAAGAGGTTCTACCACCAGTAAAAATGATTCATTATATTAATTAACAATTAATTATTAAACAAAACTAACTCAATGACGATTACACGAATTAATTATTCACGAGCCTAGTAGGCTAATTGCCTAAATTTTCGCATCTAGTAAATTCGTTGGTTTGTTTACGTCTAATTGATATTGTTTTAGTGTTGCCTCGGTATTATCTAGTTTTCGTTCAGTCTAATCGTGGTCATGAATCATTAGTGTACGTCTTAGCTTTGTTGAATATACCTTATTAACTCTTCTATTTCTATTCTATTATTTATCATATAAATTTATATGACAAAATGATTATTACCATTTAACCAGTTTATTTTCTTTTTAAATTATTTAATGATTTTCATAATTTCACACTGTTCGTTGTTTTGGAAAACTAAGGCTACCTCAGTTTGTTAGTAAATTAGTGTATTAATAATTAAGCATGATTATTTAGGATGTTTTATTTTATTTTATTTATACAAATAGGTCCATCGTCTACAATTTCCACTACCACTTCTCTATTATTCGTACATTTTACTGTGTAGATGGGTGAACGAGGTATGAACCAACTGATTTCTTTATTAATCAAAATGCTTTCTTATCGGATCCGCGACTCAAAAGCAGCTAACCGCTAAGAGCGAATAAAAGCGTTTGGAAAATAAAGATCTGATGAAGTATCAGAGTTTAATTAGATACCTGTTTTTTCCTCTGCAACAGTTTCTTCCTCGGCAATGGGTTCATTAGCCTCTTCAATGCAGCTCTGTTCGTCCGGAAACTGAACATGTTTCTTCACAGCTGATCGACTTGGTTTGGATAACACAGATGCTGTTGACAAAAAAAAAGTTTTTAGTCGAATATTTTTCTATTTAATTACATTTTTGACGCGACAATGTCTTATAATTCGATGGAGCCGGCTGCACGCACGGAAAAAACATGACTCATGCGGCGTTACCTCGCTCTGAGGCGATGTGAGCGTTGCATCCGCGTGGACAGCTGCTATACAATAATACATTTACATGTTTTCGTCAAGTATGAAGTTCAGTGAAAAGTGAATGTGATGTCAATTGTTTATAGCAACGATAATTGCGATAATTGAAATGATACCATTCCATCAGTATTTTCTTATGACGTTGTCACGTTCAACTATCGTCAGTAAACCGACTTTACAGACAACCGATTTTTTCACACAGTGAATGTATAACTTCACCAACGCCTTGATAGCGTTAGAATCTAAATATCTATTAGTGATGTACGAACCGGTTTGAACTTAATTTCGTCTTTTGTAACAGCTGTTATGCATATAAACGCATATACTCGTATGCATCGCAATCATTCGACGTTGACATAAATAGAAGCCCGCATTCGGATCATTGCTTGTTTTAACTGTAAACGTCATTCAGTGAAGCACGAGGATTTCCTGCTCGGGGTTCGGGTTTTTGTTTTGTGTTTTCTTTTATTTAGTCACCGTACGTACCACGACGTACCGTGATGTAGCTATGTTATGATATGTTTCAGCTGCGAAGCAATCATGCGTTGCAACATCCGCTAAGTAATAGAATTATCGACCTCATGTCTGAAAATTAGTGATGCCATAGTATAGTGTGATATCACTTAAGCGACCTCCAAGACTCAATCATAATTCATGAGTTATCGTTTGAATATTATAGGTAATTTTCCACGTCTTTACGAATCCATCAGATAACCCTTGCATTAGACGCTTTCCGCTCTAAATCTAGGAGTAGAGACCAGCCCTTTGAGTTTCTCGCCGAAGTAGCGGGTCGCGATGTCGATCCGGTAGGAGATTCATTCGCGAAGCAACTGTTCTTGAATTGTTAGGTCTTCCTTGGAGGCGCTCGGGAAGCTGTTAGCAAATTCCGTTCCTTCTGGCTGAGCCCTTGCTCGCCCACCTGTCCTTGTGAAACTGGAAAGGCCTCCGGGCTACCAGTAAACCCTCGATAATAAAAAAAAGGTAATTTGAATTACTTGTGTTCTGTCTGTATCATAAGATTTGGTAGACAATTTATGAAAATAAATATCATCCTTTATTGTTAACGGAGCTTACTGGCTAGCTTTATATTGAGCTGTGGAGATTGCAACAATTGTGAGAAGAATGAAAAACAGAAAAAAAAAAAACCTTTTTTTTATTGCCATTTTAGGCAGACGAGCTTACGGCCCACCTGACGGTTAACTCTTAACGAATTTATTAACACTGAAAATTAGCAAAGTTGTACGTATAACTTTACCTAAATCTTCTGTCGAAGAAACATAAGACTAGCGAAAACTTTTAAATTGAGATTCAATAAAGTTTCAACACGAGGAAATTCCATTTGTCGGTCCTTTTTACTTTCTTTCTCGGGTTCCCACCCGACCACTTGTTCAAAATTAAATAATACCTAAATGTTTAATTATCTAAAAGTGAATCTTGTTTAAGTGACAAGTTTGGCATTAATTCGAAGAAAGAAAGGAAGATGGAAGTATGAGGTTATTTCAAGTAGGTATCACGCTCGACTTCTGCGAGTGCACCATCTCGCAGAAGGAGGCGGCGGGGCGAGTGAGGGAAAGCTCTCCTCACTACGCAGAAACCCGCCGCCGCCGAGCAGGGGGTCGGGACCGGGGTCGTATCCGTGACCTGGCCCCCTAAGAGCTAGGGGTCCCACCCGTTTTGTGCGGGGAGGGACCCAGACGTGGGGTGGCGTGCTCTGCACGCTCACCCGCAATAGGAAGCCGGGTGATGGTAGACCGCGTTCCCCCGACCGCTCTGGGGGAAGGTGTAACGCGGCGCCATCAAAGCGGGCTCTCGGCCCGCTGAACGAGGGAACCGGTGCTCGTGTCGCTGGCGGCCACCGGTCCGGCGTCCGTGGGACGGTGGGATGGATGTAATGTGCTCTGCGTCAACCCTGTCCCGCCGTTTCAATAGCCCCGACTGGGCTCCGGCCCGGTCCGAGGTAGGGCGCCGGTTGTGAGCGGCAGGAGTTTTTAGTGAGGTTCAACTCCCACATACCCCACCTGCCGCGCGGGTGGGGATCCGGAGATTTTCTCCTGTGGAAAAAAAAAAAAAAAAAAAAAAAAAAAAAAAAAAAAAAAAAAAAAAAAAAAAAAAAAAAAAAAAAAGTAGGTATCACGGACCGACTTCTGTATTAAAGCAATTAATAATAATACAAAGTCGTGTACTAATCTTCTTCTATCACGTTAAATACGTGTGGGTTAAAACGACTTTTTATACAGGCGTTGCTAGAATTTAGTTAGTAGTTAGTAGAATCAGTTCGAAAGTGTAGCAGATTGGTGGCCAATAGAAGCAAACAGAACAGAAATGCTGTGAGTTAGAGCTTAAGAGAAGTTTATTCAGGCCAATGGAGATCGTTTTGAATTAATTTTACAGATATTAGAATCTTTAATAATATAATATTAATGCGTAAGCTATGTTTAACATAGCAACACCAAGTATAACATAACATATACGAATATGTGATGAAAGATTCTGTTACTTTTTTTCCTTATATATTTGCATTATTTTGGCGGTTTGTTGGAAGAAAGCTCTTGATTGACTATCTTTGTATGTATATTTACATCGGGATCTGTTATCAGAATATTTATAATAAATTAAAATAAATCCACAAATAAAATTTAATAAAGGAGAAACCCCATTTTGGGCCTAAGCGTTACACGAATGGGATATGTACCAAAAAATTCGTCTATTTTGCTTGATTAACCTATTGAAATCTTAGCTTCATTGACAATGGCCAAGTGTAGAAAATAAGTTGAATTCAATTTTTTGTTTTAAACAATCTTTGTAAACATCTGCAACACTTATTTCAATATACATACGTAACTAGCTCCACAAACGTGCGGATTAGAATTAGAACATCCATAAAATAGGATCGATTTAGTGGAAATCGAGTGTAAAAAATAATTAATACTCTTTTGCTTTAGGATAAATGACTGTTTTTATAGGTATTTTAATCAATGTAAATAGAGTATGGCCATCGAATCGTGACACAACTACTTACAATGGCGGCAATTCAAAATATCTACAACTGACAACATTAAATATAGCATGAAAGGATAGTTTTGCATTTATAAATTAATGTGACTATGCCCTAGAAAAATACAAATGTATCAAATCGTGTTATGTTATCTTTAATGTTGCCAACTGAAGATATTTTGGATTGCCGCTATTTAGTTGTGCCATGATTCGCCGGCCAGACTATAAACTTAATCTCATTGAATAACGTAACGTAAAGCACCAAAATCTACTAACAAAAATCATTAAAAGAAATAAATAACTGTGCCATTTAGTTATGACACGAAATCATGTCGGCAACTGCGGCAATTCAAAATATTTTCAACTGGCAATCTTAAATATAACATGAAAAAGTCGATTTGGTACTTTGAGTTTTTCTATGGTGTAGTTACATTAATAATTTTACTGGTGGTAGGATCTCTTGTGAGTCCGCGCCTTCCGCCCGCCTATTTTTGCCGTAAAGCAGTAATGCGTTTCGGTTTGAAGGGCGGGGCAGCCGTTGTAACTATACTGAGGCCTTAGAACTTGTATCTCAAGGTGGTTGGCGCATTTACGTCGTAGATGACTATGGGCTCCAGTAACCACTTAACATCAGGTGGGCTGTGAGCTCGTCGATAGGTATCTAAGCAATAAAAAATAAAAATAAAAAAGGCATGAAATAAAATTAAATGAAAGGTGATGACATAATATGGGAGCACGTAATGATTTATATTTTATATAAAAAAGTTATCATATAAATATAGTTTTTCATATAAAAAAGTTTTCATTAAAATTAAAATAAGACTGACCCAAAGGTCTTAGTTACCAGGTCATAAAATCCCTTAAAAAAATAATTTCGTGCGCAGCGCGTTTCGCATTACGTTGTTTTTAATTTTTGGCTTTCGTTCGTTTTCGTAAACAACCTAACACGCGATTTCTCGTAACAGGTTCCATTTTTATTTTAAAGCAACCTGTTGCTGCAACAGGTTTCGTGAAAAATTACTCATCTTTAGTAGGAAACAGCCTCAAAAATATCGTTTTCATTAAAATATCTCGAACAATAAACATAACCTAAAATGTAAACATTGTCTGATTTTACCAATTTGGCCATTGCTGGGAGACCTGAAAATTGGGCTCATGAAACCTTCTTAGGTATTGTAACTTATGCCCAAATTCTAGCACTGTAACGCCAGGCCCAAGTTTGTATGGATTTCGGGTTTGTCCTTTCATTATTAATATGAAACAATAAGTTCGTGTTATTTTCCGAGTCTGGTCAGTCTAATACTTACCTAATTTACTATTTACCTGCGCTACAGGAAAAAAAACGTTCTAAGCATTGAATATCTATATATTAATACGTGCAGGAAAAATTTTGTATCCTTTTTTACGAAAATTGCGCGGACGGAGGAGTATGAAATTTTCCACACTTATAGAGAATATAAGGAAAAAGTGCACAATGCTAATATTTTTTTTTTAAATAATGCATAAAAGATACATTAAATCAATAAAGAAAACATTACACACACTACATACCATGTATTTGACGCACACACGCATGCATACTATATATTGTCAAACTTTTGTTCTTGATGTCTGTTGTCGAATTGAGAATAGATTAAATATTGTTTGTCTTTGTAAATATTTTTTATAGTGTAGTCTTGGCGAAATTTGTGATTATAGAAGTATAAAATACAATCATAATTGTGTACAAACTTACAATTCCAATTAATTATAGTCGAATTTCGACTACTGCGGGACCTCTAGTAGAATTTTAATATAAGTCCATATCAAGAATCGTCATCACTTCAACAAATAGTCGATTCTCATATCGCTGAGATTTTAAGTTGTCATCGTATATTAGCAACTCGTTTTGTCACATTTTCGTGGACGTACAAGATATCTCGAATGAATTTCAATATGGAAGTTTGAAGGCAACAAACGGAATTCCTATAATATTTCGTTCAATGGGTATCTGAGTTGTGTTTACCTCCTGCATGATTTCTCTAGCAGTTTCGTAAACTTTAGTTAGTTTTCGTAAACAACCTAACACGCGATTTCTCGTAACAGGTTCCATTTTTATTTTAAAGCAACCTGTTGCTGCAACAGGTTTCGTGAAAAATTACTCATCTTTAGTAGGAAACAGCCTCAAAAATATCGTTTTCATTAAAATATCTCGAACAATAAACATAACCTAAAATGTAAACATTGTCTGATTTTACCAATTTGGCCATTGCTGGGAGACCTGAAAATTGGGCTCATGAAACCTTCTTAGGTATTGTAACTTATGCCCAAATTCTAGCACTGTAACGCCAGGCCCAAGTTTGTATGGATTTCGGGTTTGTCCTTTCATTATTAATATGAAACAATAAGTTCGTGTTATTTTCCGAGTCTGGTCAGTCTAATACTTACCTAATTTACTATTTACCTGCGCTACAGGAAAAAAAACGTTCTAAGCATTGAATATCTATATATTAATACGTGCAGGAAAAATTTTGTATCCTTTTTTACGAAAATTGCGCGGACGGAGGAGTATGAAATTTTCCACACTTATAGAGAATATAAGGAAAAAGTGCACAATGCTAATATTTTTTTTTTAAATAATGCATAAAAGATACATTAAATCAATAAAGAAAACATTACACACACTACATACCATGTATTTGACGCACACACGCATGCATACTATATATTGTCAAACTTTTGTTCTTGATGTCTGTTGTCGAATTGAGAATAGATTAAATATTGTTTGTCTTTGTAAATATTTTTTATAGTGTAGTCTTGGCGAAATTTGTGATTATAGAAGTATAAAATACAATCATAATTGTGTACAAACTTACAATTCCAATTAATTATAGTCGAATTTCGACTACTGCGGGACCTCTAGTAGAATTTTAATATAAGTCCATATCAAGAATCGTCATCACTTCAACAAATAGTCGATTCTCATATCGCTGAGATTTTAAGTTGTCATCGTATATTAGCAACTCGTTTTGTCACATTTTCGTGGACGTACAAGATATCTCGAATGAATTTCAATATGGAAGTTTGAAGGCAACAAACGGAATTCCTATAATATTTCGTTCAATGGGTATCTGAGTTGTGTTTACCTCCTGCATGATTTCTCTAGCAGTTTCCGTTGTTCCAAAGTTAAAAGTAACCACAGAGCACGTCATTAAATTATTTCATAAAATATCTCACTAGCTAGCTATCTAGTTTAATTTTACCGTTACCGATGCAATACTGCGTGCAGTTCAGTTTGATAATCGGCTAATAACATAATCATAGATCACTGACAACCAACGGTGTCAAGCTTTTGTTTTGTCGTCAGGAAGATAAAACTTAAATTTTTCTAGCTATTTCGGTTTGAAGGGTGGGGCAGCCGTCGTTACTATACTTGAGACCTTAGAACTTGTATCTCAAGGTGGATGGCGCATTTACGTTGTGGATGTCTATGGGCTCCAGTAACCACTTAACTTCAGGTGGGCTGTGAGCTCGTCCACCCATCTAAGCAATAAAAAATAAAATAAAAAAAAACATGTGAGTAAATGTTGTTTTTACTAGTTTTGAGACTTGATATATCACCACGTGAAAGACACTAGCTACCTTGAGACATTTGTAAAGACGGTTGTCCTATCCTTCAAACTAAACTCACAACTGCTTACCGGCAGAAATCAATAGAATGATGGTACCTAACCGTGTCGAAACTCCAGATGGAAATCAAATTTTGTGGCATTTTTTATAGTCCACATACACGTAGCTTTGTATTCGGTAATATGACACTTTCACGACTTAACCTCAAAAAAATCTTCCGATAATTATCCAATCTTCAGATACCATAACAATAAATCTATATATTAATACGTAAAGTAAAAACTTTGTACCCCTTTTTACTAAAATTGTGCGGACAAATGAGTATGAAATTTCCCACACTTATAGAGAATATAGAAAAGTGCAGAATGTTAATATATTTTTAAATTATGCATAAAAAATACATTAAATCATATTAATAACATTACACACACTATCATGTATTTGACCCACACACACGCATGCATACTATTTCTTTAATGTCAAAATTTTCTTATTGTTTAAAAACTGTGGTCAAATTGAGAATAGATTAAATATTGTTTGTCTTTATTAATACTTGTCTAAAGCGTAGTCTTTGCGAAATCTGTGATTATAGAAGTATATAGTCTTTGTCAATAGAATCATTACGTACAAAATTATAATTTCAATTAATTATAGTTGAATTTCGATTACCGGGGGACCACTAGTTGACATAATTATGTATCCGTTGTTCTTATATGGCCCAAATAGCGATAAGCGGACTATGTAAAAAAAATAAAAGTTTATACTTAAGTGTAGTTATCAGAATAAATTTTGAAAACATCAATTCTACAAGTAATGCTTAGTTCTGTTATAATTTTATTCGTTTTATAAGTACAAGTTTCTGCTTCACAGACTCCTATTGCGAACAGCACATCAAGAACGATTGACATTAATACGCATTCCTCTTATTCGCTCGATTGAAATGGATTCTTTTTATTTATTTCTTATTGCTTACATGAATGGACGAGGTCAAAGCCCACCTGGTGTTAAATAGTTAACGGTTAAAGACAGCGTAAACGCCGCCACATATCTTGAGGCATGAGTTCTGAGTCTCAAGTTTTTACAGTACACCGCCGTTGCCCTACTTAGAAAACTTAAATAAATATAAAAAATGTAAACAGCAGAAATATATGAGGCGGTAGTATCTACATGCAGCGTGGCTTCACAAGGCGGCTTACTGCCAGTAAAAACTTTTATACTTAAATGTCAGAATTTTAATGTTGCTTAAGAATTATTAATGCCCACATATAGATTATAATAACAAAAGTCGATCGATGTACAGGCTCAGATTTGATGTCTATTAAATTGAATTGAAATATCATTCGGTATAGCATAATATTATTGGAATATGTTTATGTATTTGTATGTTTAATTCATGTTTGAACGATACTACAGTTATTTCCTCTGGATTACCGTCGGTGTACCGATAGATAATACTTTAGGCATTGAGTCCACCGATGTGTACACAAAAACATTTGTAATAATGTGTGTGTGTGCGTGTGTGTGTGTGTGCGCGTGTGTGTGTGTGTGTGTGTGCGTGTGTGTGTGTGCGTGTGTGTGTGTGTGTAATAAATAAATATTGAAATTCAAATATTTTTTTTATAAAATCAAGTATGAATAAAGTCTACTAATTGTTTAATTATTTTCTGTTAATTCCGCAACTTATTACGTTCGACTTCGAAATAGAGAATATTGACAACTAAACGTTTCCCGTTCTAATGTAAGTAACGCAATTTGTCGAATTTCGTACATTTACCTTAACATTTACGCGAACAACCTTTTCACCGTTCCGCTGTATATATTTTCAAGAGACCCTTACTACAGTTCTGCATTTAGTTCGATAATCAATCGAAAATGAAAGAATGGAAAGTTTTTAGGAAAAGATTAGTAGTTAGTTATATATTTTTATTAATAAATGACTAGTGTAACTAGAATTTCATGTGATAAGGGTTATGTTTTCGGTATTTATTAACATTTACATATACTTAGTATATGGTAAGCATTTGTTCAATATTTTGAAGGTGTTTTTCAAAAAATATTTTATATTCTTTCTTCTTACATCTTCGATTAATGTTGTTGTAATGAAATTATATTTAAACCATCTACTCCATTGTCCGGCCAAGCTATTTCACAAATGAATTGGAAAAAAACACATAGTTAAAATACCTTAACAAAGGAGGCACATTAAGTAAGTATGATTTGTATTAAAATTTCATTAAAAAATTTCAATGTTCAATTATTCTTAATTATGATATTTCAAGTTAAATCAGATAAAACAAAAAAACAATTGTGTGCGTCCCTAAGAATTGAATTATTGATTTCCCATAAATAATAAAATATGATGACCTAAACGCTATGACGAACGCTGAATTCATAAATAGCCATAAATGAATAACAAATCAAATACAAATTACGTTCGAGACAGCACGGATACATCTCGAAGTCTGTTGTTGATTTCAGATGAAACTGCTAAGAAATTTTCCGTCCGTGACAACTCGTCATAGAGGTGCCTTTTGTAAATAAATCACAAAGGACCCAAAGGTCGTTAGTTACCAATTAACTTTGATTGCTGTTTCATTGTCTCTCATATTCAATATTAGTGCAGAATAAATGGGTTAGAACTGATTGAGCGTAGAAAGGATGAGTGACGAGCATCACTTGTGTTTGCTCTCATTTAAGGCGTGACGTAGGATCCCCTCGAATTGTTTATGTCACGAGCCAAGGTTTATTGAATTAAGATAAAACGACACTCGCTTCCGAAGGTTATTATGTGCTGCATTATAATAGTATTATGTACATACATACAATCGATGTTAAATTTTCTCTATATGGTTGAAAAATTCGATTATTTACCGCAGTCATCCGATGTTATTTGTGAGTACTTACTAGTCATAAACAGCCAGGTGCGATCGTTTCGAAAAGTACGATAACCGTATGTAATTCTATTGCAGCTGAAACACCAAACTCACGCCTCAATGCGGATAGCACTTAATTATATTTAAATAAAATTTACCACGCGTTGTCTATGAACTTTGTAGGCAGCGGCTTAGCTCTACCCCCGGCGTTGCTGACGTCCATGGACGACGGTAACCAATCACCATGCTTGGGAGCTTTTTTGGATATTATCAAAATAACCCTTCTACTCATATCTATTCATAAAATATTTATAACTGCTGATACCATGCACCCCACGCTTTTTTTACAATAAAATCATTTTTTCTTACACTATTTTTAATTCAAATTTATTAAAATGTATTTTATATTTTTTTGTTGGATTTTCTATAAAAGTGTATTTTTTTTGTTTTTTTTAAAATATTATTTATTTTTAATTTTTTAGTTGAATTTAAATTTTTTCAATAATTTATTTTAAATGTCAAATTGTCATCGGTCCTTAATAAGTATGCCAAATTTCGACTTAATCCGACGTTTTGAAGGGGATCAAAATCATTTTCAAAGATTCTGTTACATACTAACATACATACGTCTGAAGCTAATAAAAGCGTATTAAAAAAAGAACTCCACACGCATAGCACCAGACGGGCATCTCTATAAATAGCTCGAGCCTTCCAAATACCGAATTCGTTCGCAAAAGTTTTATATCCAGTGTAAAAGAGGTTAGCGTATCATCAGCGGGACGAGGTTGGCGTGTTGATTAATAATCCTTCGCTCTTTGAGCTCGAAACTCAAACAAGCGCCGGGGTTTTTGCGTTCCACCCTGTTCATTATACCCTTATTTATTAATGAAAGTTTTTACACGGACTCGGTGAATAGCTACCGTGAAACGTAATCGAGCGTGAACAAATGAATAAGAAATGAAATTATAATTATTGACATTAGTGATTAGTATATTCAACATAAATTTTATCAGCGACGGCTCCTCTATTAAATTTAAGGCCCTTGGTTAATTCTTAATATTAAATATAATACTATTATTATTATTATTTATACTTTATTTCAGTTTTTTTTTAACCATAACAGTTTGTTAGTAAGAATTACTCATAATTAGTAACTTAAAAAAAAATCTAACATACATTTTATATCATTACATTTGTTTTTTTTTCCTTCCAAGTGCCTGCTGCAAAGGCTATTTATTAATCAGCATTCGCTCGATCTTGCTCGATATGATTTTCAGAAGACTGTTGCCACTGTCTCTGACTCGACGCAATAACAATATAATATAATATGATTAGGTGGTTTATGGAGTTCCTGTTTATTAAAACACATCAGCCTAATATAGGATATTGTTAGTATAGTAGTGAATGTTTACATCAAACTTTCAAACAGTGCTCGCTCTGTTTTATATAAAATTAAAACGTTTAAAATTTATTATCTCTAAACAGATTAAAATTTTGCTTTCATTGACCGTGCGTATGATTAGCTTTAGTGTGAGCAAGTTCAAACATTGTTCAACGAAAGTTATAAAATCGTTGATACGTTAATGAGCACACGGATATATCTATAGCATACTAATTGTTATCAGTTATTGACCTGGAACAACTATACCCCAATACCGGATGGATAAACTGCTGAAATCCGTGAAACGAAGGCAAACATTTTTGGAACGAAGTTCCTTATGGGACGATGCGGTGGGGTACCCTAACCGCAAAAAACGTCCGTAACGTAAGACTTTTATTAGTAATGCACACAGTGTACGACTTAACTTTGTAATAACGTACAAAAATAACATATTTTTTTATTATAATATATTTTTTATAAATCATTGTGACTAAAATTAAGTTGATAACTTTGTGAAGTTTTTTATTTTATTTTTATTAATAAAAAAATCATAATAAAAAATGTATACCCGAATAATTATTTTCTTTATACCTCGACCATTATTTTATACCCACGACACCACACATATTATATTTTTTTTTGTTTGCACTTACTTATGGTTTTAGTGGGAGCCTCGGAGAATTCTTCAGGGTCACATCGGCTTGGGGTAGGTCTTCCGGCGGAGCGTCGACGGCCACTAGGCGCGGAGCTGGTGGTCGTTGTTTGCTGATTGGTGGCCGTGTACTGCACTGTAGCCATCTGTATTATAATAAATTTTGTTTTTTTTTTCCAATTTTCTCATCTTTTTTTTTCCTACTTAAGTTGAGAGCCTTCAGAGGCTATTTCAGCGTAACCTTAACTAGTAGGTGAGCTTACGGGGCTCAAACCTAACGGCGTTTCTACCACGAACCCTAGCAAGAGCTATGCTTCGCAGAATCTACCACCGGATCGGAAACGCGACCCACTTAGAAGATCCGGTGAGAAACTCAGTGGGCTGTGTCTGAGGGTTCAATTTCTCATCGGTCGTTGATTGTGATTTCAAGAAGAAACTAAGCTGTTTTTACAATATGTAAGTTTTTGTGCTCACTTGCACCTACAAGCATAAACTGTAAATTCGAGATGTTTGACTCGGTATTTCAGAAACATCGCAGTATCATAGTAAGGTACAGTATCGAAGGCGACTAAAGGATTTATTGGAAAATGGGTAGCAGGGTTCTCTAAGTATTACACTGCGTACTGCGATCGCCGGCTGGGATTTACTGGTGGTAGAGCCGGTTTTAAGCCCGCCCAAATAGGCACCAAGCCCTTGCTTATTTCTGCCGCGAGCAGTTGCGCGTTTCGGTTTGAAGAGTGCATCACCCATATAGAATTCAGACTTCGAGTTCATGTCTTAAGTTGGGTGGCGACGTTCACACACCAAGCCGTGAACTTGCTCGTTCATATATCTCACAAAAATAAATTTTAAATAATTCAAATAACGAACCGAGTCTAGTGACTAAGAAACTGATTTTTTTTATTACCTCAAATCACTACATAGTATAAAACAAAGTCGCTTTCTCTGCCCCTATATCTGTCTGTCCCTATGTATGCTTAAATCTTTAAAACTACGCAACAGATTTTGATGCGGTTTTTTTTATAAATAGAGTGATTGAAGAGGAAGTTTTATATGTATCATAACATCCATTAAATAGTGGAGAAATCAATAATAAATTACAGTTTCCGAAGCGAAGTGAGGGCGGGTCGCTAGTAAATTATAAATAAATTAAACACCCGAAGAAAGTTTAAATTATGTTAAAATGTTAAAGTTAAATGAAAACATTGGAATATGCAACAGTAAATATGACTAGTCAAAGTTTTCTAGTTATCTAGTTTTAACTAAGAAAAACTTTGTTAGAACTAAATGTATTATTCTAATTCACTAACATTAGGTATGTGTGACGCCAATATACTCTGACTGTTCAATGATTTACCTCAACAAATGTAGCGTAATATGCGATCTTCAGGGAATGCAATGTGCTCATTCTACACACAAATGTAACAAGCTCAAGTACCAGCTTATTGAAGTTCGCTCAATATTGAATTTGTGACAAATGTGATATTTCGAAATTTAATATCATTCAGAAATATGAAATATCAAGAAATTCCATTTACTTCTTGTTCATCACAATGGAGTTGTTTCCTTTATAAATACTTAGTATATTTCAACTGAACTGCAATTTATAATAGAGTTGATATTGTCTTTTTTTCTTGCATTCTTTTTGCATTTCCATTAAAAATTATTGTAAGTAAATGTGATTTAGAAAAAAAACATTCTTATCTAAAATCGAAAAAAAAAAGTCAACAACTTCCTCATTAGAGACAGCCAACGATCTTGAATTCTTATTGAAAAATCATCTTAGCTGCTCGGCATATCTTGAAGCGAATTTTTTTATTTTTTTTTTTTTATTGCTTAGATGGGTGGACGAGCTCACAGCCCACCTGATGTTGAGTGGTTACTGGAGCCCATAGACATCCACAACGTAAATGCGCCACCCACCTTGAGATACAAGTTCTAAGGTCTCAAGTATAGTAACGACGGCTGCCCCACCCTTCAAACCGAAACGCATTACTGCTTCACGGCAGAAATAGGCAGGGTGGTGGTACCCACCCGCGCGGACTCACAAGAGGTCCTACCACCAGTAATTACGCAAATTATAATTTTGCGGGTTTCATTTTTATTACACGATGTTATTCCTTCACCGTGGAAGTCAATCGTGAACATTTGTTGAGTACATATTTCATTTGAAAAATTGGTACCCGCCTGCGGGATTCGAACACCGGTGCATCGCTCAACACGAATGCACCGGACGTCTTATCCGTTAGGCCACGACGACTACAAATATACTCCCATTGTAATTTATATGGGCAATTAATCGTAGCATATTTTAAAATATTTCATACTAGCTGACCCGACAGACTTCGTAGTGCCTCAATCGATAAATAAAAGACCTAAACTTTTGTATAAAATAAACTTAAAACAAACAAAATGAATCCGTCCGACGGGGGGGGGGGACATTATAGGAAAAACAAAATTGTAATTTTTATTTAATTCCGAGCTTTCTCATAATTATCTACCTTTTAAGCCTTCTCTGGACTTCCACAAATAATTCAAGACCAAAATTAGCCAAATCGGTCCAGCCGTTCTCAAGTTTTAGCGAGACTAACGAACAGCAATTCATTTTTATATATATATATAGATTACATCACGTAAATATTATATATAAACACTATGTGCATTACGCATTAACATTACATTTATCAATTTTGTGGTATTATTATTATCAAACAATATTTTACAGATGCAAATTCACCTAGCGTTTTCCCCAACATACCATGAACGTGTCAAAACTATTATAAAAGACATCTCAGCTAAACATCAGCACTATACATGAAGGAAACTTATCGAAAACCGTGGCACCAACTACATTATACTTATTATATTTGGGATTGATTAGCACTAATTGTGAAAAGCAGAATGTTTAAATACTTAATCGTTAGCAACCGGTTTTATAGGATGACGTGATAAACTAATATTTAAATTAAGCTCAAACATAAAAACAAAACAAAAATAGCCGTTCGAGTTCAGGTACATTCGAAAACCAAAATTACTTCTGTTGCATTTTATAAAGACGCACGTAGCGTTTACTCGTATTTATCAGAGTTACGTGTGAATTTACTTGATTGCTATGGAAATCGAATTGGTCCATTTCGGTTTGCTTCGGGCGTAGTTTTCACACTCTGCCGGTTTCTCTCGCTGTACGAGTGTATGTACGTATCAACGCGTCGGGATATTGATTAACAGAACCACGCTGATCAATTTCTGTTCGCAGCAATTTGTGATCCTGTTTCATGAAGCGTCAGTATTTACTATTTTTTTATTTATTGCTTAGATAGGTGAATGAGCTCACAGCCCACCTGGTTTTAAGTGGTTACTGGAGCCCATAGATATCTAGAACGTAAATGCGCCACCCACCTTGAGATAAGTTCTAAAGTCTCAGTATAGTTACAACGGCTGCCCCCACCCTTCAAACCGAAACGCATTACCTACTGCTTCACGCAGAAATAGGCAGTGTGGTGGTACCTACCCGCGCGGACTCAGAAGAGGTCCTACCACCAGTAAGAAGGAGAAGAAGAAGAACATAATAATACTATGACCATCGCTGAACACGAAACGCATCGATTTCTTTAAACGACGTGCTCGGCGCTTTTTGTGCATGGCATCATCATAGTATTAATGTCATACAAAATCTGTCCATAAATAGTACAATACCTACTGTAATAATTAAAAACCATAATTGTACACTTGAATAATAATTTGGATCTTGCCATTTTCAGATGAGAATTGTGTTCTCCCTTTACCTCTGATCTTTGTTGAGCGTACTCGTGATATCAAAATGGAGTGTGGAAGGAAAGCTGTAGCAATATGATAGTATTGCATGTATTAAATGTGAAGCCAGCAATTTAGGAAATTCCATCCGCTCGGTGTCAGCGGAATGTTTGTGTAAAATATAATATAGAATTTTTAGCATATAAGCTTAAACTTTTTGGAATGGTATTGTTATAAAACAAATTTAAAATACAAAGTATAAATGATCATAACAATTTTATTAAAATCCGAAATTCTTACCCTGTCGTTATAATCGTAGGTAGCGGTGCCTCTTCCCTCGAGGTACTCTTGAAATTGTGAAATGACACAAACCATGGCGTACAGCTGAAACAAAAAGCATCATTAGAAGTTGAAATAATTATTTCGCTCTACTCCCGAATACAACTTTTTTTTTGTCCGAAATAAAAAGTTATTTTACACAATCAAAACCCTTTAAATTATACAACAATGAAAGTTAGAGAGTGTCGCGCCCTCATTTCCATAATACACGTCGCCCCACCCTTCAAATGGCTCGGGTTCTACCTATCTACCTGTTATTTAAATTTAAGAACGTCGATTAAATAAACGCGAATACGTAGCGCTGTTGTTATCCCTCATTGTCAGTAGGGCTGTGACACGTCCAAAATAAAGACCTAAAAATAGTAAGCCTAAGACGGAAACGATCGTCGTCAATCCCGCCGCAGAACCCTGACCTAGCTCCAACGAATTACGTAAAGATCAAACACATTCTTTGAAGTCGTTCCATATCATATTTGTACCCAATTTCACGCTTGTTTGGGTTTCCGCCCCGTCATTAATTATGTGTCTGTAACTTATACATAATTTAGCATTTCGTCGAAAGGACGAACCAAGTATGAAATGGGGTATTTAACCAAATTAGTAAGATGAATAGGCTTTTTGTCAAGAACACTGAATAATATCTTTACTCGGATTATGGACGATCTTCACTATGATAAATGACTAGAGTATTATCATTCGTATAATTGAGAAGCATTGTTTTGTATTTGTAATTCAGTTGTAATTCAGTTAATTCTAATTTAATAAGAGGGAATTTAGAATTTAGCATTATTATTGGCCTAAGTGTAGCCAATGCATGTAAGCCAACATGAAGTTTTAAAATTTCAAAACTTAAAACAATATATTTCTCGACATTAGAGGTCGGATAATCATGATCTATGAGACCATTTTATTATAGGTTGTTTTTTTTTCAAAATTATGTCGAGTCGACGCCATAGTCTAGAAGAGATTCCATGATTTGTTTTTTTTTATACTTAAGCTTCTTCTATAGTAAAATGCACATCCACGCATCGCCACTTGGGTATAAATCAAATCAATATCTCCAGGTTAAACAAAGAAAGGTGAAATTTAGTTTTCATTTTATTTCCGTCTACAAAGATACTTAAGGATCAACGAAAAGGTTATACATGTATATTATGTATACAATATTGTATCGGCAAAGTAAAGGTTTCGCTATCCGATGAACCGACCCACCATCTAAGATTCTTTCACCTTGGAGCGCTCCCTAAATAAAATTTCATATTTTTCCTCAATGAATATTCAATTGTGTGTGAAGGGGTTTTTTCGGTATTTATTTCAAAGTATGCGAAGGTTAATTATGTTTATCCGCTCGGTATTGTATGGATTCGTAGGATTTGAATTGATTAATCTGAATTGTAGAAATTTTTATCTGTGATCCATTGAGCGCTTCAAGATTGATGTTGGCTTATAAAATGAAATGAAAAAACTTTAAGCGAACATCAGTTCTACATCCATTTTATAGGTACCTACAGTGTTAGCTTTAGGTATACGTAACTTCAACAACCTCTAAAATAAAAGCTGGCAGGCGTAAAAGTGAAAATATTAAATAATTTTAAATTAAAAACGCGTTTGCCACAAACAAAATAACTTTAAATTTTGAAACAGCGCGACGAGAAAAGATGTGATTAAAATGCGTTATATAATTTTGTAGACTTACGCCTTACTGTGCTCTAAAATGTAGGTAGTAGTAGATAAGCTACCTGTGAAAGTATTTTGAAATTACAGCTTCCAGCTATCCACAAAATTCGTAAACGCTATTAGAAAAAAAATCATCGTCTGGCGGTATAGGTAAATATGTACTGATCGTGTGTTTTCGAAAGACTTCTATGATGAAGAGATAATTTCTTCGTATAATAAATTTAATTTGCAAAGTTTTATGTTGGCGTAAATCTATATGGCTCCAAACCCATTCTGCCTATTTTATATCTCAATACAGTCATCTGTTCCTTTTTGAGATATCTGTTATTCAATTTGACTGAAATGTTCGACCTTATGTCTCAATTTAGGTCATAGCATTCACGTCATGATGTCTACGAAATTCTATTAAGTACTTAATTCTAGATAAAAAAATATCATCTCATTCAAACCCCAATACTATCGTGCTTAGACTTTGTATAGGATTACTTGTGGTAATTAAGTGAATTTAAATGAATCTTATTTTTCACCTTACCACTAGTAATTAAGTTGAATGAATTTAAAACACGACATATTATTCACGAGCAACGGACAGGTAAATAATTGCTTCGAAAAATTAATGGGTTCTCTCGAATAGAGCTACGGAATTAGTATTTCGCTTGCTTCACGGGAATGGAAGTTTTTAATGATAGTTCTTGTTTTTACTACTAGCTAAAATACTGTACTGTAGATACGTGCTCGATTCTTCATCAAATTAGTGTCTTTGTTACAGACATTTTACGGTAGATATGTTCTTTTTTTTAAGAAAGACGAACGAGCCAAGCCAGCTGCTATTAAGTGGTTTCCGAAGCCGATAGGTAGCGTGCTTCCAGCCACCTTCGATTGTATGGGATATAAGTTGTCTTACTCTTCAAATCGAAAGCATAAGTTCCTTGAAGCAAAAATATTCAGGACTTTGGTATCCATCTGTGCGGATCTACAGGATCCATACTATCAAAAAATGCAAAATGGTGATCGCAGTATACCGGGACAAAACTGCTGCTGCAAAGCTGGCCATTCTCCTGTGAATTATTTAGTTGCCTTTTATGACTTCTACGGGATGGATTGGGGTGGTGCCATTCTAGGCCTTCACGCACTTTATTTCCATCACACAAGAGAAAATAATTTTGCTCATGGAGCACATATTTTTAACTTTAAGTTTATTTAGCTGTCACCATTTTAAAAGCGTACAGCTACGTTGTACAAAAGTAATTTCATAGTAGACGTCTAAGTCAATAATTTTTTAAATTAATCTTTCATCAAGAAAAATATACTTCCTTTAAATTAACTTTATGTTTCCTTTTGATGTCGTCTGCTACCAATATTACTGAAGTTGATCGGATTATTACTTTTTAAACTGGTTATCTGAAATATCGCAATTGGTTTCTTATTTCTAAAAATGCGATTTATTTACTTCTTTCTTCTTCTTCTCAGTCGTGTCACTCTTGACAGAGTGGTCGTGATCGTCATGTAGTGTTGGAAGGGGCAGACTTGATGCGTCTCACGATGTCGCGCCATCTCTCCCTGCTCGAAGCCATTCTACTGCACTCATTTAAGGGACCTCCCACTGCAATTTTAATTTGGTCGGTCCACCGCATTGGTGGCCTCCCGCGCGGTCTTGTACCATCAACGCTTCCCTGTACAACGAGGCGTTCTATGGACCGACCATCTCGTCGCGAAACGTGTCCGAAGAAATTCACCATTCGAGACTGTACTATACCAAATAGACGCTGCTTGATGCCGAGTTCCTGAAGTATCGAGACATTTGTACGAAAGTCGGTCCACGAAACTCCAAGCATTCTTCTCCAGCACCACATTTCCAGAGCGTCTATTTTCTTCCTTTCTTACTTACCTTACTTACCTGCATGAAATTTTCTTGGAACTAATGGATTGATCGACCGTCATTTGCGTTACAGTCGCCAGTATGAAGCAATGTTTTTAACGATTAATGAGTTTACTTTCTTACTGATGGACTTATGCAAGAACTCTAGTAGCTGTCATGATGCCTCCTACCACAAAGTATATATGGGCGCAAACGCTACTGTTAGCAATAATTAACATAATAATATATAGTTTAGTTTATTATATGTTATTGTTTATTTATTATTAGCAAGATGAAACTGTTATTCTACCATATTTAATAAAAAAATTAGCAGACGCTGTTTTGATGTGAAAATGTTCCGAATACGTTTAATGTTTATATTATTGTTTAAAAACACAAATGACTGTGTAAATAATTAAATATGAATAAAGCATAAATATTAATAATAATTTATATTATAATTAACAGTAATAATTTAATTAAGTATTGTAATTGTTATGCAATGATGTTGTTGGCGTCATCTATCATTAGGCTGGATAATAACAATGTTTGATGTTTATATTAGTTAAAAGTAATTTATGTAAAACAAATTAATGTCAGAGTCATGTAAAAATAACTAAAATATGTATTGTGAATATTAAGCCATATTTTGTGAATTGCTTAGTAATTATATTTATTTGTTGTAGTTGCTATAACCAACACAAAATGGCTAATTGTGTAAGAACTAAGACGTAGCTTTTTGTAATAAAATAGTAATGTTAAAGTTTTATAGAATTGTATTGTATTTTGATTGTCAAAGACCTTATGTGTGTAAACCCTGGCGTAACGCCGACATATACGTGTTTTTCGTTGTATAGATTGGCACATTTATTTTCACAGTAAAAAAATGACTTTAATCTCAAGCCTCCATGTTACTATTGCACGTTAAGGTGTCTACAGTAATAAATTCAAAAATGAGGCAATAAACAAAATGTGTGGGAAACCAATTTTTAAAATTGTTCGCGAGTGGAGGGGTTTGGAGTATTGGGGCAGGGCGGTCGCCCACATGCGAGGTGCGTAAATGACCCGGGCAGGCCGATGATAGGTTCCGTAACAGAAAAAATAGATTACGTTTCTTGTGGAATAACATATTTAGGACAGATTCATCCCTTTGGAGTCTTTGAGACTGATTTTCACTTCATCGAAAACTAAAATCGATATAGCACTATTAAAATATAAAAAATTTTTTTCATTGGCGTAGATAGCCTTACTAATCACACATTAAATGGGTTTTGATGTTCTATACGTCATAACGTGAATGCTTTTGTCCATTCGTTTTTGTGTTAGTTTCAATTAAATTGGATTAACAGCTATTCAATTTTTCAAAGATTTGAAATGGGAATCGGAAGCAACCCATGCGAACTCCCAAAATTTTGCATCACTACTAGTGACTGTTTACTTTTTCCTAGTAGTAGTGGTAGTAGTAGTAGTGTAGCCCGTTTCGACGAATAGCATTTCTTAGGGATTTAGATAATCAGTTTCGAAGATTGAAAGTAATGAAACCAATACAAGAACTTTGAATTAATATGTAAATCATTATTCAAAAATTGATAAATGCAATAGAATGTTGTAATGTGGTAGAGTTAACATTGTTATTTATATTTTGACATTCAACAAGTGTGTTATACTGACATCTAAGTTCAAATAAATGATTTTGAATTTGAATAATCTCTCTCTCTCTCTGTCTCTTCATTACCTTCTGTATTCTTTTTTTTTTCTACCTAAGCTGGTAGCCTTGAGAGGCTATGCCAGCGTAACCTAGCGAGTAGGTGGGCTCACGGGGCTTCTAACCCGACGACGTTGCTAGTCTTTTAATGGTGGTAGGACCTCTTGTGAGTCCGCACGGGTAGGTACCACCACCCTGCCTATTTCTGCCATGAAGCAGTAATGCTTTTCGGCTTGAAGGGCGGGGCAGCCGTTGTACTGTTAAAAGTGAGACCTTAGAATTTATGATCCAATGTGGGTGGCGATATTTACGTTGTAAATGCCTATGGGCTCCGGTAACCACTTAACTCCAAGTGAGCCGTGAGCTCGTTCAATCATCTAAGCAATAAAAATATTCTGATTTATTACAATGGATAGGATGATAAAGAGACCGCCTTATTGTGATCGTATTCATAGTATTGCACAAACGAAATTGTGGAGCAATATTATCTTGTAAATTGTTTTAAAACCAATTTACAAGATAATATTGCGGTAATTTTAAAATAGAAAAAGATCGTGTTTCAATTGAGAAATAGACCCAATGTTTAAGGTCAATCGAAAACGATATATGTATTTATGTTTGGAAAATCATAATTTTCGTAAAAAAAACAGGTTAAAATTATATTTATTATACACTTATATCTATATTTATTTACCTTACATACTTTTATTATACTTACCATAGACTTATACTGTTAATTAATAGTCAACTATAACTAAATAGTTAATTAATAATAGTTTCAATTAAAATAAAATTATTTAATAGAGAAACGCTCCAATCATACTGATTATTTAACTTACTTTGCAATTAAAATATAATATATTTTAATATCATTAACCACCTTTTACAGATTAGTATATAATAATTATACACATTATGTTAGTTATGCTCTTGGTATTGTCGGTCTCTACAATAAATAAATCAAAAATAAGTCAGTCACTCCACCGATCTCAAAAGAAAATGTTTGTTTGCTGTTGTCTCAAATTATAAATAGGTTTTTATGATATCACATGCTGAAATCTTAAACATAAATATATGAGACATTAACTCAATATTGAATACGTAATAAAACTTAATAATAACTTTGGGGCAATATATTTTTATATAGCCGTAGTAAACTTAACAATAGCAGACATCGTTAGCTCTGAAGAGAACATTATTACGATGAAGAAGAAAATGAAATTTTGAAGGTTTAGTTTCATATGCCAAACGCGTGAGAGATCATGCAAACCCGACGGTGGAAATTCAACTGAAATAAGAACAAAGAAAGTTTGTTTTGCACATTTTAAAAGACGATTTGTTTTAGTGCGATTCGTGGAAGTTACAGACAGAGAGACAGAGAAAGAGAGATGGGGGAGAACATATCAGTATCCTTGGGACATAATTTTCTTAAGCTGACCGTTATGTTTTAGGTATAATATCAATGACTAATATGATCATTAAAATGTCCATTAAACAGATGGTAACTGGGCCAGGAGAGCGAAATTTGTATTTACAAAAGCACGAAATAAATTTTTTTTAAGAGTTTAAGTATTGCGAAAGGAAAAATGTTTTATTAATCAAAGTCGACGTTTGGCGACCTGTTTAGTCGAATGAATCGCTGGAATCGAGAAGAGGATAAACGTCGACGCTTTTGTTCGACAAATATTAGCTGAATTAAGGAAATCTATGTTAGATTTGTGCTATTCATCGGAAATTATTTCATATGTTCTATACTTTTTCTGTATTCGCCTATACTTTTCATTTAGTAAGAGAAGTGTATACAGGTACAAATTCATTGAATTTTTTTAATCATAATGTCGACTCACATTATCAAAGCTTCAGCTCGAGCTTTCTGTCAGCTAACGCTAATCAAAATAGCGTTACCAAATTCCTAAGACGCTTATTGCCCGTCTTAAGATATAAGGAAATAAAGGCTTATTTTATGTTCTTCGAATTACGAAGCATGAAACTTTAATTTTCTCGAAGTCGAGGAAATCCAATCAGATTTTGCACAAACATCTCTCGGCGAATTTATCTTTATTACTACTACGGTATTCCTACAGAAATCGCTTGACGTTTTATAGCGTTACGTTTAAAATAAAATTATTTTACGTGTGCCTTTATACAAGAGTAATAACAGTGCAGTGTTGATAGGCTACGAGTGTCATGGAAGTCATGTATATAGTTATTTTCGTAATCTATATTCTTATGTCAATACGTGAAGCAAAAACTTTGTACCCCTTTTTATGAAAATTGCGCGGACGGAGGAGTATGAAATTTCTCACACTTATAGAGAATATAGAGAAGAAGTGCACAATGCTAATATTTTTTTTTAAATAATGCATAAAAGATATCTATATATTAATACGTGAAGCAAAAACTTTGTATCCCTTTTTACGAAAATTGCGCGGACGGAGGAGTATGAAATTTTCCACACTTATAGAGAATATAGAGAAGTAGTGCACAATGCTAATATTTTTCAATTCATTTTTTTCAAATCAATAAAGAAAACATTACACACACTACATACCATATATTTGATGCACACATGCATGCATACTATTTATTGTCAAACTATTGTTCTTGACGTATGTTGTCAAATTGAGAATAGATTAAATATTGTTTGTTATTGTTAATATTTTTTATAATATTCCAATTGATTATAGTCGAATTTCGACTACTGCGGGACCTCTAGTATTAAATCAATAAACAAAACATTACACACACTGCCATGTATTTGATACAACACATACATAAAAATATACTCTTTGTTTACTGTCAATTGGGAAACTTTTGTTATTGTTTAAAGTCTGTGGTCGAATCTAAAATAGATTAATATTGTTTGTCTTTAATATTATTGATCTATAGTGCAGTTTTGGCGTATACTGTGATTATATTATCGAAATATAATAGTGTTTGACAATAGAACCATAATAATTTTTAAACTTATAATTTCAATTAATTATAGTCGAATCTCGACTACTGCAGGGCCACTAGTAAAGTTGAAAAGTCAAACAATACTTTATTTGTGCAACACTGTGTAAGTACACCAGGATGTAGAAGCAGTAAACAGGCGAGCTATAAAACTAAAGGTGATTACATCGTAACAAAGTCATTCTGTTTCATTGTTTTCACACCTTGTCAATTATTTTTATAGCGTGTAGCTTAACTCTGTATTGCCAATATTGTTGTTATTTCATGAAGAAACTAGATGATGACCGAGCTTTGCTCTATTTTTTTTTTTTGAAAACGCCATCTCGTTGTGTCTTTAAAGCGGTCAGTCAGTTGCCCTCAATTAAGAAAAATAGTATTATTATTCGCCAATAGATGTCGGGAAGAGTTGATTATTGAAAACACGAATAAAACAACATTTTCTGAAAATAAATCTTAGCTAGATCGATTTATCGCCCCCGAAATCCCCTGTATACTAAATTTTATGAAAATCGTTGGAGCCGTTTCCGAGATTCAGATTATATACATACATATTAATATACAAGAATTGCTCGTTTAAAGTTATTAGATTATCATGTGACAAAAAATTTAAAAATCCGGTCTACATGTACACTTTCTTTGAAGCATTTAAATGTTTTTTCGGTTCTATAAGGTCTTTAGCCAAGATTTTTGAAATACTTTTAAAAAGTTTACGTTAAAAAATTACGTTTTTCAAATAGAAATTTTGTTTCAAATCATTTAATATGCAACTTTTTTTTTCTGAATACATATTTATTAAGAGCTAAACTAGCATTCTCATTCTGATAGATGGTGGCATTCACGTTGCAGATTTCTATGGGCTCCAGTAACCTAAGCAATAAAAAAAAGCTAAATTAACATTCTCATTCTTCTTTTGCTAACTTTCTTTTGCCCTTAGACGGGTAAGACGGGTTCTTTTTATTGCGATTGAAGAAGTACAAACAAGACGTGCGGCCCATCTGCTTATGTAATTATATATATTTAATTATTTATATTTACTTTTATTTATGTAAAATGATCATCTTCGCCCTTAGATATCAATAATGCCAGGGGGCATCGCAGTTCTGTTTCCTCGGAAATGTATTTGGTATATTGGTTAATTAAGTTTAGTGAAAGAAATCCACAAGGTAAGGCGAAATAAGAGCAATAACCTCATGCTGTCCGAAGACGCGTATCTTTTGATATCGTTTTGACTATTGCCGCTTAAAATACCTTTAATTCAAGTTCAAGAAGAACTAGTAACGTCTACCTAGTCTTGCCATAAATACTGAGACAAAGGAAAAAAAAAATCTATTGCAAATAACATTTATTAGTTTTATAGTGTGTTAGTTTAATACATAAATATAAAACAATTTAAAGTATAAAAAGCTTATTCGAAGTGGTCTCCATTGGCTTCAATACAGTCCTTTAAACGTTGAGGCCAGTTATCAATAGAAGCACGCACTCTTTCCATGGGAAAATTTTTCACTGCCAATCGTACGGAATGTTTTAGGGACTCCAAATTATCATGGCGTTTAGAGCAAACCGTACTCTCTAAAACTGACCATAAATCATAATCCAGCGGATTAAGATCGGGACTAGATGACGGCCAGTCTTCAGCTCTGATGAAGTCCGAAACGTTCGTTTCCAACCAAGACTGCGTAAACCGAGCTTTATGACCTGGCGCCGAGTCTTGCTGGAAGGACCATTCTTGATTATTGAATATGTTGTTGTTAAGGGGCTTCACTACCTTCTCAAGAATGGTATCTTGATACACTTGTACCGATGTTTTGATACCTTTTTCACAAAAGTATGGCTCAGTCACTCCTTCATAGCTAATATCCCACTAAGCCATCACTGAAGTCGGATAGTACCCACGTTGCACTCTGTCGACTTATTGGGAAGCTTCGTTAGAGCTTTGACCATAAATACGGTCATTTTGTTTGTTAAAATGTTGCTGAATTGTAAAAATTTTCTCATCCGTAAACAAAATTTTTCTATGACCTCCCTTTGCGTACCGCTTCAGTACTTGTTTCGATTTTACTACCCTATTCTCTTTTAAATTATCAGTTAAGAAATGACCAGTACGTCTCTTATAGGCTGCAAGTCCGAAGTCATCTTTTAAAATACGCGACATGGTTCTAGGTGCTATCTTCATCTCCCGAGATAAAATCTTTTGCTTTCGGACAGGATTTCTTCGAATTCTTTCCCTTACTGCTTTGACCACCTTTTTCGTACGAACACTACGTGGACGGCCAGATATTTTTCTGTCACAAACAGAGGAGGTCTCATTACACCTATTAATAGCCCGGTACCCAAACATTTTACTAATACCAAGAGAGTTTTAAAAATTGCATTTAGCTCCATAACTACTTTGTGTAATGCAATCACAGCGATTCGGTTCTCTTTATCACCCCACTCCATTTTAATATCGCAAAATATTGTACAATGTATTGGCGCCAAAATGAGAAAACACAATGAGCAATCATATAAAAATGAGAGATTCCAAATTCAAATGTAATATTTTGTTTATTTTTAATTGTAACAGTGTTTATGGCCAGACTAAGTATAGTATCTTATTTATACCTTTAAACGAGCAATTCTTGTAAATATATATAATCTGACTCTCGGAAACGGCTCCAACGATTTTCATAAATTTAGTATACAGGGGATTTCGGGGGCGATAAATCGATCTAGCTACAATTTATTTTCAGAAAATGTTGTTTTATTCGTGTTTTCAATTATCGATAATCAACTTTATGACTCTTCCCGACATGTATTGGCGAATAATAATACTATTTTTACTGCTTTAAAGACACAACAAGAGGGCGATATAAAAAAAAAAGCAGAGCAAAGCTCGGTCATCATCTAGTTAATCTTAAGTATTGAAAACTACAAGTATCTTTTTGATAATATTCTAAGTGCTTTAATTGTTTTTTAAAAGTGTGCTCGGTGTTCGTTAGTACTTCACTACGTTGTCATGGCAACCCTAAAGGATCCTCTCATTATTGTGTATTATCGCTTTTACCTTATTAAATTTCACAAACATTTCCATTAGGCCGATAAATACAGGATATTTATTTAAATTTAATCATTGCCTTTTTCTGTACACATCCGTAAAAACATTAGGAAATGCTTAATTAAGAAAAGGAGTTGAAAAATCAAGGTTTGATTGAAATAGCTATGTTTGATAGAAGATTTTAACAAAACTCAACTATGACGGCTACAAGTAGGTAGTACTCATAAGTACTGTTCATGGAACTTTCCGTGTAAATTTATGCATAAATTGAGCTGATTGATAAAATAACAATAGTCTTGAGCCTCAACAGCTTGTAGATTCTAATTCATCATCTTTGACATGTGCAGCTATTTGTTAACTTTGACGCCGGGCTTGCGTGTTTGTGTCATTTTACAACGTACAAACAATTCGACATCGCGAACGTAATACTAATAAAACACAATAAAATTTTAGCTCATAAAGCCTTGTTAGAATACTCCGCGCATTTTGCTTGTTGCAATCTGTTAGCTATTATTGTTGGAGCTAGTGTTGACAAGTTCTCTCAAATTCTGTGAGTTCACTTACCCGTCTACGCGTTTTTTTTTTTTTTTTTTTTTTATTGCTTAGATGGGTGCACGAGCTCACAGCCCACCTGGTGTTAAGTGGTTACTGGAGCCCATAGACATCTACAACGTAAATGCGCCACCCACCTCGAGATATAAGTTCTAAGATCTCAGTATAGTTACAACGGCTACCCCACCCTTCGAACCGAAACGCATTACTGCGCAAAGTTGCAATCTTTTCGTAAAGATCTCATCTCGATCACGGAAAACATCTGTTCAGCTTAGACTCACCCTATACATTCGCAAAATGCCCATCAGAAAGGATGACGTCAATCAGTGTCCCACCATTCGTAAAATAGGGTGGCAAATGTCGGTCACTCGGAACGATAAATTCATAGGGATGCGGCTGAATAAATCTACAAAGATTTTGCTACTGTTTTGTTGTATAAACTGTCATTATTCTAGAAATTATGCAAATTTAGTTGACCGACATTATTCTATTTGGAACGCTTAACTAAGCCTTCGGTAGGTAGCCAGTACGGCAAAGGTTAGGCCCACATTGCAGTAATTTAATTCTGTATAGTGGATGGAGCACAGTAACCCAATTAGTGTGAACGCTAGTGGTTTAATCTATCACACAACCAGATCTCTGCTAAATATGCAAACTTACTGCCGAAAATTTGAATTTATTGCTTTATTTATTGAAATTATAAGCTCTTTCATTATCTCACATCTTACTTTTATAACAGAAAAATAGTACTGTTCTAGTTTTATTGATTATATATACCGCTTGCCCTTTTACCCTTTCCAAGTGCTATTTCGCTCAGGGATGTGACGCTTGGGTGATGATCCGGAGATCGAATGAGAGATGAACCCACGCCGCAAAAAAATACTACTTTGCACCAGTTTTATAAATTACCAGCTTCATTTCTTGCATAATTATTTTTGGTTAAATTTTGTGCTTTATTAGTACCTATTTACTGAATATGCATATAGTTTAAATTATTTACAGACGTTCCTCTTAAATTTTGTAAAGGATTGCACGGTCTGCAATATAGTATGATTTTATTTATTTATTTTTTATCTCATAGATGTTTGGACGAGCTCACAGCCCTCCTGGTGTTATGTGGTTACCGGAGCCCACAGACATCTACAACGTAAATGCCGCCACCCACTTTGAGATATGAGTTCTAAGGTCCCAGTATAGTTACATCGGCTGCCCCACCCTTCAAACCTGCTTCATGGCAGAAATAGGTAGGTTATATGTAGTAGTAGGTATATATGGTACGTGCAGTACATAGAAATTATTATTACACAACAAACAAAAATGGTTGTTTGATATGTGAATTCTCGGACTTTGTTTTGTTCTTTATGAATACATATTATTGAAATCAATATTGAGCTTGCACAAAAAAAATGTTTATTTTTGCGATGTTGCATGTGAGCCGAACTTAACGTATTTGTTTCTTTATTATTTATTAATTTATATATATGTACATCAATTGCATGAGTCCAAAAACCATTTTTTTACAGTTTTTTTTTGTATTATATATTTACGGAAAACGTCTTGAAAATTGGTTGATTAATGTAGTAAATCTATCACTTCGACAAATCTATCACTTCGACTTAGAACAGCTCTTTGTTAATGAAGTTGGTAAGAACGTTTCTGACCTACCAATCGCATCACACAATTTGCAATTACGGCACGCTACACACCACATGTAGATCTTACATTTTTCCACGGGTAAAGATTCTGAAAATGCTCGACAAAGTATGGCGCATTCATCGAATGACAAACATGTCGTGTGTCATGCCACCACCCAAGGTAAGTACGACACGACATGTCCGAGAAGCTACGAACGACATATCGAAAGAAAACGGATGCCGTGTTGAATATTGCCGCTGAAAGTTGAAACGTTTCGTGGAACAAATTTTATTTCGCGTTTGAAATTTATGCTTTAGAGTTTCGTCATGAGGTGCATTATCTGATTTCGAAAACCTGCCCCACAATATAGATAAAGATTTACTTCATATAAATTATTCGCGGTTTTAAAAAAACCGCAAAACAAACCACTTCGAGTAGTATTGTTGATCGAAGACTTCGATAAAGCGGCACGACACGAGAACCCTCTCATCGTGGCCGCTGGTAACTACATTCCCGATCCTGCGGAAAGAACGGAAAGCAGTCGACGTCGCCCCAAACACGTCATTTCGGATCCTGCCGATCCACTAACGGTGCTTTTAGGTACCCCAAGCACCGGTCACCGTTCTCGTCGAACCCGTCGCTTGCGACGAAGGGCTCGACGAGTAAATTAACGCCGGATCTTCTCAGTGGGTCGCGTTTCCGATCCATTGGTAGATTCTGCGAAGCACGGCTATCGCTAGGGTTCGTGTTAGCAACGTCGTCAGGTTTGAGCCCCGTGAGCTCACCTACTAGTTAAGGTTCCGCTGAAGTAGCCTCTCAGCTTAGGTAGGAAAAAAAATCAAAACAAAAAAAGAAAACTTTTTTATTTAGAATTTAAAACACCATAAACTTCTACAGATTATAAAAATAGGATGAATCGATTCAGATGTGTTTGAAATGAGTTCGAAGAGATTCTCATTATTTCACACGATCTACTTTTTTATGAAATGAACAAACTAATTTCATGGGGGAAAATGTCTATTGATTGCATTTAGTTTATTATTGGTGGCGGGAAAGCTCGTTTAACTATACCTATAGTTTTTAGGAGGATTCCCTTTTCTTAAACGAAGATCCGTCACGCCTATCGTGACAAATTCATTGCAGTTTTTTCGTTCCTTCATTTTTTAAATGAGTCTATTTATAAAAGTCTTCTCAATGACTCTTTAAGCGTATTTACTAACTGAATGTCTAATCAATGTAGGATATACTACTACTATTTTAAAAATACAATTTTAATTTACCCAAATGTCTGTAATGTTGTATGCAGGTTTACGATATAACCTATGAGGAGCAATGGTGAACTGTCATGTTTCTATAGCGCACTGCATGCAATCGATACATTTAACTAATCAAAATTTAAAAACTTGTGTGTCATTTCGTTACAATCAGTTTCAAGCATTGAAAACAGAATATTTACTATTCTTCATCTGTAACATTGGAAAATAAATCCAATAGAATGTTACATTTAATATTCAAAATTGAAACGGGTTGATCATAATTAGTTAATTAATTATCAAAATTAGTGTTATGACAAAACGCTATTGCGATGATAGCTTCCTAATAGTGAATTTGAGACGAATATCTTATAATTTATCTGTGTGCGAGAGAGACAGAGAGATATCTTACATACCTATTTTTAATATTATCTTTATCTCTATATATAAAAATGAATTGCTGTTCGTTAGTCTCGCTAAAACTCGAGAACGGCTGGACCGATTTGGCTAATTTTGATCTTGAATGATTTATAGAAGTCCAGAGAAGGTTTAAAAGGTTTAAAATAAATATGAAAATGCTCGGAATTAAATAAGAATAACAATTTTGTTTTTCCTATGATGTCCCCCCATCGAACGGATTCCTTTTGTTTGTTTTAACTCTATTTTATACAAAAGTTTAGGTCTTTTATTTATCGATTGAGGCACTACGAAGTCTGCCGGGTCAGCTAGTTTAAAATAAAAATAGCTGAAGTTTTGGAAACGTTTACGAGATATCAACAATTCGTACGAGTATTTAAGAGAAATATATTTAATTATATTACACATGGTACAAAAGGCTTATGTGTAACATGCTAAGAAATTATTCGAGTTTAGACAAGAAGTTGTTTTTAGGTACAACGTACATATGATGAGCGAACATTATATTCTGTATTTTATCTCGTATGTGTGACTGTTTTATTACACATGTACATTGTCGTGTCTCGACAGTTAGGGACACAGGACTTTCAAGGACTTTTAAAGGACCTTTTTAGTACCGGTTTCATATTTTACGTTGATTTTCTTATATTAATTCTTTTGGAACATACATTTTGTTCCAAATTTATATTTTGCGACAAAAATTCTAGCATACCTATGACTCCCGCAATGCCTGAATAATAGGTTCAACATGAACACATCCGCGCACCTAGGTTATTTGGAAAAACATAGTAAAATATAGTTCGCGGAACGCAGGAAGATTACCAAACTGTTTATGTTGCTTGGGATTAAACTGTAAAATTATATTGACTGTGAAGATTTGTATTTCGCTTAAATTGTTGTTGTTTACTAAGCAGTTTGTACCAGACCACAGGATAAGGAAGTATTATTTCAATGTTGCTCAATGTTGTTGTCCCGAGATATAAATGTTTAAAATCTAATAATAATAAATATTAATACGTGAAGCAAAAACTTTGTATCCCTTTTTACGAAAATTGCGCTGACGGAGGAGTATGAAATTTTCCACACTTATAGAGAATATAGAGAAGAAGTGCACAATGCTAATATTTTTTTAAAATAATGCATAAAAGATACATTAAATCAATAAAGAAAACATTACACACACTACATACCATGTATTTGACGCACACACGCATGCATACTATTTATTGTCAAACTTTTGTTCTTGACGTGTGTTGTCAAATTGAGAATAGATTAAATATTTTTTGTCTTTGTTAATATTTTTTATAGTGTAGTCTTGGCGAAATTTGTATAAAATACAATAGTGTACAAACTTACAATTCCAATTAATTATAGTCGAATTTCGACTACTGCGGGACCTCTAGTTTTATTAATTCTGTGTTTACGATCTCTATTAGGAACGCTTTGATGGGTAAATTTTAAGTAATTAACCTATTTTCTACGGAAAAAGGGTACATGATGAAAAACATTTTGATAGCAAAGATTTAATGTTAACTTGAGTTCATAGAAAAATTGTTTTCTCTATTCACAACTTGAGCGAAAAGTTAAGTATAATTAATAGTTTAATGTTTACAAGCGGAGTTAGTTGTCTCCGAGTTTATGCGTATTTCATTAATAAAAGGGGAGAGAAATAGTCGCTGATGGTCTTATTAATAATTCATATAACATAACCCTATATATTATTAGCTTAATTATTTCGATTGTGCATGAGACTACGAGTATATGAAACAAGCTATACCAGCTCTCTCTTTGTTCTTGTTGATCAATGTACACGATTAATTTAAAATCGGAAAATAGTTTGCTGACTTATAAAATATAATACTAGTGGTCCCCTGGTAGTCGAAATTCGACTATAATTAATAGAAATTATAAGTTTGTACACTATTATGATTCTATCGTCAAATATTATTATACTTCTCTAATCACAGATTTCGCCAAGACTACACTTTAGACAAATATTAATAAAGACAAACAATCTTTAATATATTCATGATTTGATCACAGACCTTAGACAATAACAAAAATTTGACAATAAACAAATATGTATGCATGTTTGTGTTTGTGTCAAATACATGGTAGTATGTGTAATGTGTTTTTAGGTGATTTAATGTATTTTTATGCGTAATTTAAAAAAATATTAACATTGCGCACTGCTTCTCTATATTCTTTATAAGTGTGGGAAATTTCATACTCCTGCGTCCGCGCAATTTTCGTAAAAAGGGGTACAAAGTTTTTGTTTCACGTATTAATAAATAATATGCCGTTATAGAAGATATAAACTTTAAGTTTGCTTTGTAGCGAAACGTTAAGAATATAACGTTAGTAATAACGGAAAGAAAACTTGTATTATCTGTACAAAGCTAAAATGTTGCTTATTTTTAACCGCTTAGAGCACCACAGGGACTATTTTGAAGCATATCAAAGTATAAAGTTCTATGTTTATTTCGAACATAAAAACAATTTTTACAGGTACATTTTTACTCTATTTTCTTTTAATGTACCTAAATGAAGATTGCGCAAAATTATTTAAGTAAATTGGGTTCTTTATTTTAGAGCGGTGTGCCGACTGATGGTATCTCGCAATCTGGCGTTACTTTTGACAGAGATCTAACTTACGAGAGAAATTTCGCTTTACATTGGACATTCTAATTGCTATCTGAACCTCAATTGCTCGAAATGCTGAAAACACATCACTCCCCGAGATTTTCTATTAATGTAATAAATATTTATACCACGTCCTAAAACAACATCACCCCTCTTTTCCCGTGGGTGCCGTAGAGCTGAGGGATTCTTCACATAGTAGATGACAGCGTTCTCTGAGTATAATAGCAATGAACTGCGATCGTCAACTGGAATTTCTGGTAGTAGGATTTACCGTATGCCCGCGTACCATCATCCAGCCCATTTCTGCCGCGAAGCAATGGCGCGTTCCGGTTTTAAGAGTGGGTAAAACATTATGTAATTAAATTGAAATTGAATACTGGTGGTAGAACGTATTGTAAGTTCGCACAGATTGGTACCATCACCCTGACTATTTCTGCCGTGAAGCAGTAATGCATTTCGGTTTTGGTTCGGCAGCCATTGTTCTGCTAAAACTGAGACCTTATAACTCATATCTCAAGATTGGTGGCGGCATTTACGTTCTTGTCTAAGGGCTCCGGTAACCCCTTAACATCAGGTGGGCCGTGAGAGCGTCCATTCACCTAAACAATAATAATAAAAAAATCGTTCTTGGCGAACGATTCTGGCGTTCATGTTATAACAACGCCTGTCGCCTCTAATAACTAGTTTACGTCCCGAGGACCGTGGGTTTCATATTCCATCCACGAAATAAAAAATCATTTAGTTTTCTGTTATGAAACTCGTAATTGCATTCTTGATAAACTGTGAAATTATATTTATTGTATGCTCGAACTAAAATTTGAAATGTAATATAATAATATATATATCAATTTAAATAGTTAAAATATCATGAATTTTCAAGCTTATTTGCTTAATGTATAGTTAAATAACGAATAGTAAAATAGTTTTGTACACACTGAATTGAAAATGTAAGGTTTTTTTCCTTCGTTACTCATTATTCTCACATAGTAGGTAAGAGTTTTTATTTAATTTATATTTGGAACAGAACAATAAAGTTCTTAGTTAAGAAAAATATACACGAGCGTGGCATAGTTTTATGGGCTTCTCTTTGTGAACTGTAGGCAATGATTCTACCAATGTACAATTTCTCATGCTCGTAATATTAGAATATCATAATAAATAATCATAATATTAATTTATATTTCAATATATATCTTTGGAATTAATCTGTTCATATAATCTAATCCTCCTGCATACAATAATAAGTTTAATTTAAGTTAATGTTTGTTGTGCGTGTTATAAACTTGGCCGACAGCGTTATTATTGTGATGCCCACGGACTACGCCAAATAACATATATTATAGCGGATGTATATGCATAACTAAATTTTAAATGTTTTGATTTGAAAATATTCCCGAGATATGGTAGGCAGAAATCATCGAGGAAATTTTTATCTTTGAGAGCAGTATCCGTCGAGATTATACAAATTCGCACGGCAATAGGATGTAAATATTTGTATTCATGTTTTCGAATTGTAATTGATTCAGAAGTATAGTGAACATATAAAACGTACGAGGTCAAGGAACTTGATTAATCATCACAAATTTTATAATGTCTTATTTTTTATAACAGGTATGGGCAACCTTTGACATGTTGAAGACCAAACTTTAGCGTGCAAATACGCTCGAGGGCCGCGTTTAAAAGTCCTTAGTGCATTTTAAAGTAGTGATAATATTTTTTGCGATAGATATTAGACATGAAATAATACGACAATGTTATTATAGTACAATTTATTAAAATAACAAAATTTCAAAAAATGGTACATTACATTAAGTAATTAAATCGTTAAATTTCCAATTGTCACAAACTACGAATGTTGACTACGAAACTACGAATGAATATACGGAAAACAATGAGATTTGATGTTTGTCGCCTCACTGTCACTCCCGTGAGTGTAAGTACCCAATGTAATACGTTCGCTGATGTATTAATTTATTACCATTTATTATATACCTACACACTGTTAGTGCTACCTTAAAGTTTGTCTTATGGAGGCCCTAGTTAAATGACACATGTATATCATATCTATATATTAATACGTGAAGCAAAAACTTTGTATCCCTTTTTACGAAAATTGCGCGGACGGAGGAGTATGAAATTTTCCACACTTATAAAGAATGTAGAGAAGAAGTGCACAATGCTAATATTTTTTTTAAATAAGGCATAAAAGATACATTAAATCAATAAAGAAAACATTACACACACTACATACCATGTATTTGACGCACGCACGCATGCATACTATTTATTGTCAAACTTTTGTTCTTGACGTCGGTGATCAAATTGAGAATAGATTAAATATTGTTTGTCTTTATTAATATTTTTTTATAGTGTAACCTTGGAGAAATTTGTGATTATAGAAGTATAAAATACAATCATAATAGTGTACAAACTTACAATTCCAATTAATTATAGTCGAATTTCGACTACTGCGGGACCTCTAGTTTTTCTAATTGGACTTTTTCAAAATGTCTCGCGGGCCGGATCATATCTTACACCGAGCCGGTTGTTGCCCATATATGGCTTAAAACTATCTCTTCCCGGCTATCTTGTACGAAGATAATTTGTTTCGCATAAAGTATGGTGTTTTTTTTTTTAATTGGCTTTAAATGTATCGAATGTTCTGATTTATATAAGGATACGTAAATTTTAGATATGCATAAACTGTATATAAATTATGTCGTATTGTATTAGTCGTGGTAATATTCTTCCTTTTTAAATAATAGAAACATTTCTTATATCAGATATCAGAGTACCGACATACACCTGTTACTTCATTCTATATCTGAATTGTATAGTAATTATGAACATTAAATTTTTTGCGGGTATGATTTTTATTACAAGGTTTTCTTTCATTAGAAAAACTGGTAGCTGCCTACTGGAGTGGAAACTCCGACAGGATCGCATCGTATATTACGAGTACATCGTCTTATCATTTACTTCGATGCCATCATTTACCTTACAAGTGACCTCTTGTGAGTCCGTGCGGGTAGGTACCACCACCCTGCCTATTTCTGCCGCGAAGCAGTAATGCGTTTCGGTTTGAAGAGTGGGACAGTCGTTATAACTATACTGAGACCTTAGAACTTATATCTCAAGGTGGGTGGCGCATTTACGTTGTGGATGTCTATGGGCTCCAGTAACCACTTAACGCCAGGTGGGCTGTGAGCTCGTCCCCCCACCTAAGCAAGAAAAAAGAAATACGACTAAGATTATCGAAAGCAAATGCAATTGTGATTACACATTGCAGTCATAATAAACTACAGAATATACCTACACTAGAAATGCCTTGAGCGCCGGGTCCACTAATTTAGTTCTTAAAAAATAAAACATACAAAACACACTTCTACAGTATTCCGAGGGGGTTTGGTTTTTATTAGACGATTACTATAATCCGGAGGAATTCATTGTCACGGGAAGCCCGCTGAGTTTCTCACCGGTTCTTCTCAGCGGGTCGCAATTCCGATCCGGTAGTAAATTGATTCGCGAAGCAGTTGCTCTTGAGTTGTTAGGTCTCCTTTGGAGGCGCTCGGGCAGCTGTTAGCAAATCCCACCCCTCCAGGCTGAGTTTTTGCTCGCCCACCTGTCTTGGTGAAACTGAAAGGCCTGCCACCAGAAGCCCTTCAATCATTAAAAAAAAATGTGTGCAATTCACACGTGGTAGAAGTGAAACCTTCCAAAATTAAAATACAATTATCCTAAACGTCTTAAGTATATGTAAAATTTTGTCATTAGTAAATAATTGTAAGGTAGCGCCCTCTGTGAATTGATATTTTAATTTCACGTATAATCCTAAATTAAAATTCACTACAAGAGCTTTCATACACACGTTAGTATTAAAAAATCTCACAGATGGCGCTGTATTAAATAGTATGTATATTTCTGTCTCATTCTTTGCTGGCGTCATCCTACACATTTTTGTATTTGTGTCTCTTACCTGTCGTTTTTTCCGTTGCATCCGGTTTGAAATCACAACGACTCTAAAGAAGTTTTCACTTCAAAAAAAAGTTGCGGGAAAGGTAGGAAACGTTGTTACAAAAGGTGGCCTAACCGATTATTCAAATGATCATAGATTATACAGAATATCATAGATGATAGATGAATATCATAGATTATACAGAAATAGAAGCTGATACATTACTACCCCCAGCACCGAGCTTACTACATTTGGATATCGTATATGTAGATAAGGATTCAGTTCGTGCATAGATTTGTCGGTAAATAGTTTCTTATCTGCAACATTCGTGGATTATAGTTAGTTAAAGTCGCAATATTCTGAGAATATAATGCCGACTCGAATTTTGAATTCGAATAGACCTTTAAATCCTCTTACGTAGTTAATTTGTAAGAGATTGGCTTTACAGAGCGAGCGTTTCGATAGCTCTGATTTATAAATTTTATCATTTTCGTGGTTCGTCAATGGACAGAAATTAATTCTATTTTTAATTTTCATTACCAGTTAGGTTAGATATTACTTTAGTATTTTCAGGCTTTCGAGACTCGTGAACAAAATTGTATATTGAATTTAGAAAGAAAAAAATATAGGCATGCGAATATGATGATAAATTAGTTTTGAATCAATGACACTGAATTTTGCGTTAGATCTAAGTGCCTGTTCCAATGCGTCATCCAAAAAAGATAGCTTGCATTAATAATTATCTATAGTATTTAAATTAGAATGTAATGCGCTCACTACTACTTACAGATTTGCGGTTTTATAAACTTTCAAGTGGTGGATTTCAACTTCTAACTTAATTTCGAGGAGCTTTGTTGCTTGAGATTACTAGTGCTAAAGTTCGATTGAATATTTTAGTTTTTGCATGTTTACGTGAAATGTTAATTTGCAGTTTCAATTCTGTTAGATACCAGCTGTTTTACTTCTCAAGCTGAAACGCTTGACTACCAATTACTACTTTAATCAAATTGATTACCAACTGACAACTTTAAAAAAAATATAGTCTTTCTGTTGTTGTTGTTGTAGTCCTAGGACAGCTCGCTGGTACATAGGGCCTTCATAAGTTGTATCCTTGACTTGATTCTGTCTTGCGCTTGCTCTTTGACATCATTCCAGGTCATGCCAGTAGTCCTCATCTCACTCTCGACGGTGCGTTGCCAAGTGTGTACAAGACGACCAGATCTTCCTGCCACTCGGTTGCCACTCAAACGCAGCTGATGCTATGTTGACTCCGCCGTAGACTGTGTCCTATCCAACCCCATTTCCGACGGGCAATGTCTTGCGCGATTGCGGTTTGGTCACATTTAGTCCAAAGGTCTTTATTAGAGATAGTAACTGGCGAGAATGTGGAGTATCGACTTCAAGCACATAATTACAACCTCCTGAGCCAAGACCCAGACCCATAATCGATTTTCAGATAAATATAAATATACAGTAAAACAACGTGATCTCATTTACGTGATGATATTCAAGCGTAAACGAAGGAGTAGGTTTCACGCATGCCACGCCGTACAATATACATAGATACACTGAGCTAGAATAGTCGGAGAAAAAATTGGGAAGATTGTTAATAATTCCGGCGAAATTCTGTTGCTATTCAACTTATTTTGGGACATTTTTATTTAGGCCTTCGCTACTCAAAGATATAATTAAAACTTCTTTGACGGTTTAATTTCGCGTTCTTTATAGTCATAATATTATTTTCGATTTATAAATTAACATTACAGTTTTCCTAGTCGCGGACGACTAAACTGTAATTCGGCGAGATGTGTGATATTGTGGTAGCTAGAGCTAGCTTGGGATTGCTAGAGTAAAATAACGTGAGATTAATTCGTAAAAGTATATTAATAGTCTTTATTCAGAAATTGTTTTGATTCCTTTCGTCCTTTTCAAATATGATTTTTTATTTAATAAATAACAAAATAATTTACGAAATCAGTAAAACCAGTTTGTGAAATGTTTTAATGCTAATATTATTAATCTATTACATAAAGATAAAGCAACTAAATACCGTTTTCTTCTTTGCTTATGAAATATTTTTCTTTTTATAATCTAGTAGCAACCAGTAACCTAGCAGCGCTTGTGTTATTCCAATTCCAATTTGTATTTCATCAAAATATCAAGAGCATAAGAAATGAATCTAAATCTTCCGTTAAGGCGAACGCTACTACGTTAAAATGTCAATAAGCTGTTAAGTGAATTATACGAGAAACAGAAAACTATATTTACTAGTTTGATTTGAATTCAAAATTCAGAGCACGTTTCGAAATCCTCGGTATTTAGTTTGTGCATTGCACGCTTTAAGTGGATTGGAGTTTCTAGAAAAAGGAACAGTTTACTGAGAGATTTAAAAGAGATCAGGTAGATCCCGGATCAGCGCCTCTATTCTCTTTGGATAGACAATCGCTTTACTGAAATCGATCAGACAGATATTCCCTTCAGTCGGAAACCTATTTGTGATTCTCGATTTTGGACGAAAATCAGCGACATCTGGCATCTATTATCGAAGCTTTGCTGCGAGTAATACTTATTGCAAAGCCGATTTCATACGAAATTCCAATTAACATGTTGAACGCTTTTCGGCCTACCTGTGGGCATAGCGTACTATGCCATTCGGGCCAAGCCAAAATCAGAGAATCAATAATTTTTATTAACTCGAGATTTTCATTCTAAAATTTATAAAATGCGGTAATTTGCACGGAAGATAAAAAATAATAGTTTAAAAAAACTAACAAAATACGCTTTTATAGACAATCCAACTAAAAAATAGAAAATAAATTTTAATAAATTTGAAATAAAAATAGTGTAAGAAAAGAATGATTTTGTTGTAAAAAAGCGTGGGGTGCTTTTCAGGATATTATCAAAATAACACTTCTACTCATATCTGTTCATAAAATATTTATAACTGCTGATACCATGTACCCCGCGCTTTTTTTACAATAAAATCATTTTTTCTTACACTATTTTTAATTCAAATTTATTTTCTATTTTTTAGTTAAATTTTCTTTATATATTTTATAAGATATTTTAAAAGACTATAAACCTTGTTAAATCTAAAAGTCTCTATTGAAATTGAAAACCACTCCGCTCGGTTCGGCTAAAGGGCCATGCGGCTCAATTCCATACGCGTCTTGTTTGATAGCTGCAATCTGTGGCTTGTAGGAAGCGTTTACGTTGAAACCCTCACGCGGCTTACGGGTGACCCTCATGATCCGAATGGTTCAGTAAGATAAGGCTCACCGGCGAGCACCGTGGCCTGAATGAAAATGCTCGATTTTTCATGTGGCGTTCAACGTGTCTATAATAATATAATATATTCTGTACTAATATATAAATCTACAGTGGTTTTTACGGATGTTCCGTTATAACTACTGAACCGTGCATCCGATTGACTTGAAACTTGGTATCCAAGTTGAAAATACATGTACTTAATAGGTAGGCTAATATTTATATGAGTGTTGGACTCCCTATACCAGTTGCGGGGGCGTTGATGATGAGAATCTTTGTGGGGGTGAGAAATAATAATGTTAATTTTAAATGGCCAGCGAAGCGGACGGGTACAGCTAGTAATAAAATATAGTTTTTTTTTTGTTGTCAGGAGGAAATCACCGGACTTCCATCCCCAGTGGAGGGCGGGGCATGTCGGAGTTGAACCGACTAAAACCTCCTGTCGCTCAACAACCAGCATCCAAACCTCGCATGAGACAGAACTCATGCAAAGGCAAAGGGGGGAAAGTGAAGCGGTGCGGAGCACATCGCTCCCATCACCCTCCCCCTCGGGACGCCGGACTGGCGGTCGTCGGCGCCATGACCACCAGCCCTCTCGGTCAGCAGGCTATCCGAAGCCCGCCTAGATGGCGCCGGTTAGAATGGTCTACCCTCGGAATACCCCGCTGGGTCATAACCAGCGTGGGTCGAGGATAGCCGGCCTTCCATCACCCGGATGAATAAAATATAGTTAACTGACTTCAAATAAAATCAAGGGTGAGCTTTTCAGTTCGGATGCAGGTATTTTTTTTGTCAATTGATTTATAATTGCTCTATAAGGTCAGGCACCTAAGTTTACACGTGCCAGTTTAGATTAACGTAGAGAAAGGTGTAATAGTATCATTTATTTTGGATTTTATTCGAAAAATTTTAAAGTCGATAAAATATTTAATCTCAAATAATGGCGGATGCATGGACGAAATCAGAAGGCGCATGTCTGTCACGAGGTCGGCGATGGACGGGCTGAGGAAAGTATGGAGAAATAGAAACATAACCAAAACCACAAAGATCAGGCCCGTTAGAACACTAATATTCTCTATATTTCTATACGCTGCTGAGACGTGGACCGTGTGAGACGTGGAAAGGAAGAAAATAGACAAGAGTCAAGACTGTCAAGAGTGACACGACTGAGAAGAAGAAGAAAATATTTAGTTGTTTAGTTTTAGCTAAACAAAGGTCTGTGAAATGTAATTAAATTGATTTGATGAAACGCATTGTAACATGGGTACTCAAAACATTAGGTTGATGAAGTGTAAGCTTTTTTGTTGTCCCTTAAAAAGTGATTTCGCTTTGTGGAGATCGACGAACTAATTAGGATCCACGAATCTTATTAACTCTCTGGGCGAATTTAAAGGGACTTTGACGGGTACTTTCGTCTAAAGGACTGTAGCATTTGATATTGGGTTTTACACGATCCATCCGTTAATTTGTTCGCAGAATTAGATAAAATATAAATATCTTCCTTTAGTTACTTCAATAAACACATAATATTTCTTTTCTTGAGTAATTACTAAATGTATAATACATTATAAAGATGGTACGTAATTATTTTCTAAATGAATGAATTTTACTGGTGGTAGGACATCTTGTGAGTCCGCACGGGTAGGTACTACCACCCTGACTATTTCTGCCGTGAAGCAGCAATGCGTTTCGGCTTGAAGGGTGGGGCAGCCGTTGTAACTATACTGAGACCTTAGAACTTATATCTCAAGGTGGGTGGCGCATTTACGTTGTAGATGTCTATGGCCTCCAGTAACCACTTAACATCAGGTGGGCTGTGAGATCGTCCACCCATTAAAAGCAAAAAAAAAAAGAATGAGACAGAAAGATTTCATGAAGGTTCGATAAAATCACATTAGTTCAAATAAATCTATAGCCGTTCAAGGTCAATTTTTATAGCTCGGAAATAATATTATGAGCTCTAATAAAATATCAAAACGATTTATTCATGGGATTCTCCTTGGAACGCTTTCAGACTTCATCTCAATGGAGTTAAGTCAATCTCTTGTATATATCACCTGTTTAGTTTTGATTTACGCTATTACTAAGATGGTAATATTATAGTTACCTTACACTTCTTATTTAATTGTCTACTATATTAGTACAACTAAATGTGAAATAAAATTTTCGAATATGTCAAAAAGTGGTAAGATAATATTAAGCTGGAATGTACCTACATTTTTTATTTTGCATGATCGTGGCCTAAACGATAAGGCGTCCGGTGCATTCGTGTTGAGCGATGTACCGATGTTCGAATTCCAGGCAGGTACCAATTTTTCTAATGAAATACGTACTCAACAAATTTTCACGATTGACTTCCACGGTGAACGAATAACATCGTAAAATAAAAAACCCGCAAAATTATAATTTGCATAATTACTGGTAGGACCTCTTGTGAGTCCGGGCAGGTAGGTACCACTACCCTGCCTATTTCTACCGTGAAGCAGTGATGCGTTTCGGTTTAAGGGTGAGGCAGCATTTGTAACTATACTTGAGACCTCAGAACTTATATCTCAAGATGGGTCGCGCATTTACGTCGTAGATGTCTATGGGCTCCAGTAACCACTTAACACTAGGTGGGCTATAAGCTCGTCCACCCATCTAAGCAATAAAAAAATAAATACAAAAATGATTTTCATTAAAAAAAAATATTGCATGGACATAGCATTCTGTCTGAAATCATTTGAATGAGCTGCCCGTTTTACGATTTTATTAGTGTTTCAATTTACTTAATAGACTTTTATGTTTTTCGAAAAGTAAAAACGTAAAAAGGTTTACAAGAGAAAGGATCGAAACCGTTCCGAATTCTTCGCTCATCCCAGTGAGATGAGCAGCATTCATAAAATTTATTATCCAACCTACCCAGTAATAAATCTGTCTTGTTTGTTAATACAAATGACAAGAGAGATATCGATACAATATTTCATGAAGAAATATCGGACCGGCTCCTCAGTCTTAGCATTGATTAACAAACTATAGTCTTATGATGGATGAGCTCTTGGCCCATCTGATTTTAAGATGTTGACTTAGACAGCAACAACATAAATGCTGCTACCTACAAGATTACTATAATCTGGAGGAATTGTTACGGGAAAGGTAGAATATGTTGTATCAAAAGGTGGTCTAGAAAATTCTTCAAATTATCAAAAAAAAATTGAAGCTTATACATTACTAGCCCCAGTACTAAGCTGACTACTCAACTAGGAAGTGAATGGTAATAATGTAGGTTACTGAGCAAGCTATAATTATAATATCTGAAAATTCTCTTCATTTTACAAATTATAATAACGTTTACCATTTGAAGAAACAAATTCGACGAACTTCTAATAAAATTCTCAACGACACAGATTATACTATGGATAAATGAGCGTAGATTGAACTTTGAGGGATCTAAATCTTACATGAAATTTCCAACTAAATAGTGCTTTGAATGACAATGTACTAAATAGGTACATTTGAAAAAGAAACTTGCAAAACCGATTACATTATTCACAAATGTCGTTAACTACCGGGACGGTACATTAGTGGATTGGTCCCTGGTTGTGTTTTGCTTACTTAATATTCAGAGTGAGCAGGCTTCCTTTAAGTTAAGTGATGAAGTGGTCGAGAGTATTTACATATGCATGTTACAACGTTTGCAGGTAGGCAAATTACGGATGTCCACATCTACGGATGTTTCTTTTTAATTACGACTTTAGAGGCTAAATTTTCAAACCGTGTATTTCGATTGGGGCAATTCAAGACCAGTCGTTGAATGTTAGAGAGAATTAAGACCTGAGAATAGCAATGAACGTCTATAGATTAACGACGATTAATTATATCGATTTTGAATGGAATTCATCTTAAGATTTATATTGCAAAACTTTTATTTTGTAATTTAATTATAAGATAATGAGTTATCAGTACCTATGTAATCAGCAGTTGATTAGTAATATCTCGATCGTACATAAAGTAAACATGAGACAGAGATCTAGTAACATAATTCATTAATAATGTTTTTCCATTAATATTCTGTTTTCTCGCTCAATTTGGGACACAAATTTTATCCGCACGTATAAAATACGTGGGTGAAATATAAAAAAAAATATACACACTTTCGAATTTTCAGAACAATGTATGTATGGAACGGTATCTTTTAGACCTTTTTGATTTGAAATCTCTGTTCTATTATATGTTTTATTAACCTTTACCCATGTTATATTAAGACAAGTAATTCTTAAAAGTAAATTAAATCAGACAGAAAAGCTATCGAAATAAAATTTGTCTAAAATATGAACTGAAAAAGATGCGTGGTACCTTTTCGATTCTGCCCACACTGAAATGTAATTAGGGACGTGAGTTTTTTAAGTAAACCATTTATTACATCTACAAAAATAATTTTCTTTGTTCAGCTTCATGTAATAAATTGCAGGTAACAATTAAGCTAACAGGATACACTAAAAGCTTCGTTATTATTATTGTTCGTCTTGAGAGACGCGAACTGAATTGTGTCGTATCTGAACTTTGCCCCACCGCGAGGCTTCGAAGTTAAGACAGTCAAATTCTAATTAGCACAATAAATATGAGACTATTAACAATACGTATGATCGAGAGCTATTTGACGTATACATCTCCGTAAATTGAACCAATTAATTACTTCGAGAATGTGTGCTTCCATTCCGCTGAATTACAGAACTTCCTGAAGCCTACATTGGTTGCTTTTGTTAGCTATGTTCCTAATGATTTGAAGAGGGGATATCTAAAATTGAATACAGTTATAACAGTTGGTTAAATTATTATTTGTTTACCAATAGAATTATGAAAGTCGTGAACTATGTTTGGGTGAGTAATGCAACTTTTGATATTAAAAATTTTTAAAGTCAGCATAGTTTTTACGTTGGTGTTTCTTTACACTTAACTGATTTTCCATGTAGATATGTTGCGTTCGAGATTTATATTCAGAGGCTTAATTGAAACAGAGTATAGTAAATATTGCGTTATTGAAAAACGAAAAAAATACATCTATGATTCAAATTAAAGTATCCTATGCGTTTTATTTCATTTGGCGAGTTTATATTTTTATTATTAAATATTTTTGTTACTATAGATGATTATTGTGTAATTGCAAGATTGGTAGTATACAAACCGACAAAGCCAATTAAAGCAATATGAATATACGTAACAATAAATAAATATATATATACACGCTAGGTGTTATCTTATATTTACAATAATAACATTGTTCCTCCAAAATGTGCCGAGCATATTTTGCCTGTTCGCGAAAATGTTCTCCGAAGGTCCTTACGTAATTGTGGGAAATATTAAGCGAATAAGTTTGTGAAAAGTGTTGCCAGAAATTTCGGCTGTGTCGGCTCCCGGGGGAACATGTGACGACGAGTGACGTAGGTAAGTCTCTTGAAACTTTGTCAAGACTCGTTAATACTCAGAAGAACTTGTAATTATTTTAGCCGCGTACTCACTTATTTTTCCCATTAATAATGGTCAATAGTTCTTGACTTGGTTAATAAGTCGTTTATTTGAAATCGAAATTGCAGAACAAGGACAAAGCCTGGACAAAACTACGGTTTGTTTTTCAAGCTGTACAACATGGGCGTGCCAGACAGTCTTGTGCTCATCATACGAGACTTCTTGTCGAGCCGTTTGGTATCGAGTGGAGGGAACCCACTCTCGTTCCCATCAATTAACGGCCGTATCCCCACAAGGCTACGCTCTCTCCACCTTATTATTTAGTTTGTATGTCATCGGAGACCCAGATAGCTAGCTCTCTTCGCCGATGACACGGCTATCTACTACTCGTATAGCAAGCGGTCGTTAATTCACCAGCATCCACCATAGCATAGTGGCACCGAAGGTGGTGGCTTCGACATCAACGCTACGAAAAGTACAGCCCCGAGTTTCAAAAGGGGTACCTTCCAATACAACTTCGGGTATCCCACTCCGTATAGGCGTGGTAGCACCAACGCCATTTGCCCCATCACCCTCTTCAGTCAGCCCATATCGTAGGCCTCGAAGTCCAAGTACATAGACGTCATAGGTACGTCGATAGAGGGATGACAGTCCACCCCCATATAGGAGACGGTACGCGACAGAGCCGCTTTCCTACTCGGACAGCTGACTTGCAAGCGAAGTAAATTGTCCCTTCGTAACAAGGTGACACTCTACAAAACTTGCATAATTCCATCATGACCTTCGCCACCAACGCTCTCACGGCCCGCATGCACATAAATTATCTCCAGGTTATCCAATTCTGTTTCCGTAGGATAGCCGTTGGAGCACCGAGGTACGTGAGAAATGTCAACCTTTACGACGATCTAAATTTAAAGCCGATACGAAGTATTTTGAGGTAGCGACAGAATGCTACTTCGATAAAGCGGCGCAACACGAAAACCCTCCATTTAGCCGCCGGAAACTACATATTCGATCCAGATGACCAAACAGTCATCATTTCGGATCATCCCGATCCAGTATTGGCGATTTGAGCATTCCAAGCAACGGCCACTATTTTCGTCCAATGCGATGAAGGGTGACAAATAGCCCACAGATACAGTCTACCGAGATAATGACCGGATCTTCTCAGTAAGTTCGATCAGGAAGGAGATTCAGCACTACCCTTACTAGAACCAGTGTTAGAAAAGTCGCTAGCATAGCATGAACTCACTAAAAATACAAGTATTTGAAACATAGACTATCCTGTGCACTATCCTATATTAATTGCAGACAATTTGAATCATTTACGTTTTTCAAGTGTGAAATATTTGAATGAGAGCTTTTGCTTAATTCTTTTGTTTACGACATCCTTTAAATTTTACAGTTTCTATGTAATATTTGTGAACGTGTTTGCTGTAGTTTGCGGCTCAGACGCTTGCTGCGAATGGGATTGCGGTTTTGCCCCGAGCATTTCGTTAAATTGAAAACGGACCGAGGACTACGACAAGTGAACTTAAATTAAGCAGAAGGTATAGTACGTTGTATTAACAATGCTATAACGATTTTATTGTACCAGGTTTTTATTAAGAGAACTATTTATGTGATTTTATGCAAATTCATGACCTTCTTAACATAATGGCTACGAGTAGCATTCCTGTTTGACATAATTATTTATTTTTAAACAGCCTTTATAATCATCATATCCACGCTTGAAAGGCAAACGTGACTAAGCGACAATAACTGCTTTATACATAAATGATAGGCAATAACCATATTCGATACGCAAAAAAAATATATTTCTAGGTCTATTAAAATAATTTTAATCCTACAGCTAGATTCGTAAAAATATTTTTTTTTTCAGGTATTTCAACTTTAAATTAGTCTACTGTAAAGTTCACACATTGTCGCTTAGTCATGTTTGCCTTTCAAGCGTCGATATATAATAAAAAGCTGTCCCCAGATACACAAACTATATACATATGTATATATCAGGTCAGAGCTCGATACATAATAAAATAATACTCACATTGAGCACGATGATGAAGAAGTCGAGTGTGAAGAGAAACGATGTTATTGGATTGAAGTCCATCTGTAAAAGAAGAAAATTTTCATTCACATTGAAATAACCCAAACAAAGAATACAAAATAATAAACGTCCTTATAAAAACAATTTCGTTGATCAAATACGTGAAGATCTTTAAGTCATTTTTTTTATTACTTATTACGCTTCGAAGTTTACAATAATATGAGCCGCACCTATCATCTTATAGCTAGAAACCTTTCTTGAAGTGACTAAAACTTTGAAATGTTCAATCATTCAAACATGCAACCAAGAGGTGAATCTCTATGGAATAAACGACATAGAAATGTTTATAGCACAAATAAAATAACAAGCATTACAAAGAAAAGTTATTTGTACATGTATGTATTGGAAGAAGAACATTTAAGTTGTAAAATACACAGTCTAACGAAACTAAACTCGCCAAGAAGTTGGAGATGCGTAGTAAGTTTGTACAAGAAATATCTATTTATTCTGTTTACGAAATCTAGAAATTGCGTGTGGAGTATTTTCATTAAAATTATTATATATAACTAATGGAGAAATTTGCCCTGAAATATTTTAATAGAATGCGATTTCAAGTAGTAGACAGTGAGTATACTTAAGTTGTCAGTGAACGAATAATTGACACCGAAGACAGTTGTAAAGTTGATATTTTATGAGAATCGAATTGAAATTTGCACTTTATGATGAGAAGCCGGAATGAAAGATTTTGTTCTAGTTAATTAAAAATGTCAATGAGTCATGTGGATGTGTTAAAATACGTAAGAGTAACAATCCGCAATATGTAGTAGAAGGCCAGGTTGTTTTTGTTCCCCTTGGAGTCAATTTGTTTTATATCACAATAATTATTTAATTATTACTTAATTTCTGTAAAATAATTTGATATCTCACTGAGTACACTCTAGTAATTTTAGTTAGGTACTACATATTTTCATTATCTACCTGCGGAAGTAGAGAGTTTAGTTAATAACCTTTTTGTTACTACTGTAATCTAATACTAACTGTAATCTATTTTCAAGTTAATAATCTATAATTATCTTTACAAGATTTTAATAATTAGGCTACTAGTTTTAAACCTTCTGTTCATATTTTGTGTTATTCGTCGTAGTCTCAAGTGGTTGGTTTAAATCTTGATTTAGCAGTATTTGTCTACCTTAAAATATATCTTTACTATGTTGACGTAATATTAATATTCTAATGTAAAACAAGTATTTAAGGCAGTACGTCTGTAGTCAATAAAGAAGGAAGGTTAAAGAAATAGAAGGTAAAAGAGAAGAAAAGCAAGTCTTGACGACCAGATAGATAATATATTATATCGTAAATATAGTGTATTTAATACTACAGATGGTAGAGGTAAGAAGTACAATCCCTGTATAAAGTAGTCCGTCAAAAAGTGACCAATTAAGATGGCGCCACTGTAGCAAGTGTAAAAAAAATTGCGCCAAAAGTTGTTTAATTAAATTTTTTAACTCAACACCCTCGACTCCGTTTACAACTGCTACATTCATATCACAATACTGATTGCTACGCTGGCGCTATGTTGATGGGTTTTTTGTTGTAACTTGCTGTAAGAAGTTACAGTCGGACACTTTTTGAACTTGTTTCCATTTAAGATGGTCTTCTTACTCCTACCTTCTATATTTAATAGACACACACACCGTTGTCCATAACCAACTGACACTAATCGTTTATTGTAAGTAAAAAAAGCCATAGGCATTCTGATGTTGATGAAACTACACTGGTACTTAAATATGTGTGTGTGTATAAGCTTAAAAAAAATTGTAATTGTTAACGTGTTGTGAATCAATCGTTCAATGTGCGTTCAACGAACAGACCGTGAATTACGTACAGATTAATTACAGACTTTTGGGTATTTATGTCTGCATTTAATCATAATATATATGATTAAATATATTTTAATCATAATATAATAAAGCATAATTTTTTTTTTACTAATTCCGGTTTCGATTTTTACTTTCCATCACAGTAGATGATAATAAATTCAACGGATGCTAAGAAACTCCTCACTTTATTGTCTAAGATAATTCAGAAGCACTAGAGAGATTCGCTAAATTCACTGTAAATAAGAGAGTGAAATTATTGTTTGTTTTTAAATTATTGTTTGTTATGTTGTATTGGTTTGTTAACATTGTCCATTATTGTCCACGAGTGTCCATAGATATAATTTAGTTTTTGGCGTATATGACTTTGAAAGTGATTGTTGCGATACGTTATCAAGCTTCAAGCTTATTACTTACCGCATCCTCAGTCGTATTGAATTCGGCCATCGAAAGCTAATGAAAAAACGATACAAAATATTATAAGCTACGAAAATGGAAATGAATTTGAAAATGATTGAATTCGACGATAGCACTTTATTTTATTCCATTTTTTAATATTCTGAATTAAGCAATACAAATGGAACACAGTAGCTGTTATAGGGAGTGGCCTGACTATGCCCTTGGCACTGCTGAAGATTGCGGGCGAGGGTTACACCCTTCAAAAAATTGGACAAGCTTAGATTGTACATAATTTTTACGAAAGAAATATAAAATACATGGCATTTTATGATCATCACTGATAACTATATAGCCACGGAAAATACAACTGATAAAGTTCAGTATTCAAAACAATTTTCGATTGTTTCTTTCCAAGCGCAGCGCATACATTACTTCCTTGTATTATAAAATGCTAGATTCTGCTGGTCACTACACGATAATCGTTTTAAGATGACAGCATTCCTTGTAAATTGCAATGTGGTATTTAAAAAATGACATACGCGAGTGACGGTTGCTACTTACCGTCATCTCGTTCATTTCGTCTTCTGGTATTGCAAGCTAATGAAAAAAAATAAAACAAAACATTATATTAGCGATGAAAGAAAAACAAAACGATCTAAAAAATATATAGATTTCATAATGCATAACACTATTTTGTGGTTTTATTATAAAATTATTTACAAAATTAATTCTAAAAGCTCAACAATGTACGCTTGCATTTCATAAACTGGCTTTCTAATCTGTTGAAATATAAAAAAAATACAATTACAAATCGTTCAATAATAATACGACGCTATAAAATTTCAAGTATCAAAAAAGAAATGTCACGTCCTTAAGTCGAGTAGAAGCGGATATAAAACCACTTTTCTAAGTCTTCGTTGTAAAACGGGAAGCGCGTGCAGTAGATGCTTGTAAAGAGTTTAGTTTTTTTTTGTCGTCGAGAAAACTCATAGAGCAGTTCATATCATTAGCAGCGCGTAATAAAATTGTTGGAAACTTCGTGAAATATCCGTCTATCAAACACCGTAAATAGTTGTTAGAAAGTTTTCTAGTTGATTTTCAACGTGTATCAATGTATTTTTAAACGACTGTGACATGATAACGGTTAAAGAAATAAACAATGAGAAATATATAAAAAAATGACTAACAAACATATATTATATAAGAACTAATATTATAAAGAGGAAAGATTTGTTTGTTTGTTTGTTTCGAATAGGCTCCGAAACTACTGGACCGATTTGAAAAATTCTTTTTCCATTAGAAGCCGACATTGTCCCTGATGAACATAGGCTACTTTTTTTATTTTTTATTTATTTATTTTTTTTGTGTTCATGTGTGTTTTAATGATTCCGAAGAGAAGCGAGGGCGGGTCACTAGTATTATATAAGAATGCTATGCCGTCGTTTTTAAGAAACGAAAAAACAACACGACAAAATCTTTCAACGTAATTATTAGCAACTTAAGGGTATTGAAACATCAAGGTTTATGATAATAAATTAGAGATTGTATTTAAATCTTTATAATTTAGATTTCTATAATCAAGTTTTAAAGCGGGAGGGGGTTTCCGAATGTATTTAGCACCGAATCAAAATAGCGGCTTGGCTCGGCCCATTGCTGAAGACATGGAAGTTCATGGGCATTGCTGAAGTTCATGGGCGACGGTAACCACTCACCATCAGGTGGGTCGTGTGCTGCCAGTCTGCATACAAGGGCAATAAAAAATAAAAATAAATTAACGACCCGTTAAACAGCGGGCTGATGCTATGGAGTAAGTGTCACGTTGACACTTTGACGGGCTCTACAAGTATGGATCAATCAGGTGGGCCGTATGCTGCCAGTCTGCATACAAGGGCAATAAAAAATAAAAATAAATTAACGACCCGTTAAACAGCGGGCTGATGCTATGGAGTAAGTGTCACGTTGACACTTTGACGGGCTCTACAAGTATGGATCAATCAGGTGGGCCGTATGCTGCCAGTCTGCATACAAGGGCAATAAAAAATTAAAATAAATTAACGACCCGTTAAACAGCGGGCTGATGCTATGGAGTAAGTGTCACGTTGACACTTTGACGGGCTCTACAAGTATGGATCACCTCGGTAGGGTGGTTTTAGGAAGCGGGGGACGGGGTTGGGTGGGTCACGTGCTTTGACTCGATTTTTCAAAATGAACGATTAGCCGAGAAGTCTCTTCATCTGTGTCGTATAATTTCAAACGCTGTGAAATTTTGTCGGACGCATTCGCGGTCGGTGTTTTTTTATTGCTTCGATGGGTGAACGAGCTCACGGTTCGCCTGGTACGAAGCGGTTACCAGAGCTCATAGACATCAACAAACTAAATGCCGTCTCACTCACTCTTACTGATAGGTACAACCGTCGCGTTCTAAAGCGGTCTAGCCTTTAATAATCATTTAACAATATCGTGACTTAGCGCTCGTAACGCTCATCATTCAAGTGACATTATAGCATTAGATTTTTAAAACAAAAAACAGATCGATCGAGGTTTGAATAATAGCTTTATACAGTGAATTGACAAGCGCATCGATAAAAGTCAACGACACGATCCATTACTCAAAATTCACTCGAGTTTGTTTTTATTACACACCCTTCTTCGGTGGACTGTTGTGCCGCAATAAAACTGATTAAACTATATTATTACGCGTCAACATGTTTATTAGTAATAAAAATAATCTTTTGTACCCCCTCCTCCCTCCCTATCCACATAGCTTGGGTTACAGCACAATAAAGGCGGTTTGGCCGAAACGGTTTCATTCTGTTCAATCGTAAAACGAACGTTCGCGCAGTCGTCTTTGTGATTTGAAACGCGGAAAGCGTGTTACGGCTCGTTAATCAATCGTTAATAATCAAATATCCGTTGTTGTGAAATTAACACTGCACTAGAGCCCTCGATCTAGAGTTTAATCATTTTTATTGGAGTTGTACACAATATTTATTCACTTGAACTTTTCATAGCATAGCATAGTTCAATCGATTTTATGATGTTGTATCACAATTATTGACATTCATCAGTCAATTCTATTAAACTTTATTCATATCGAATCAATCTGCAATCGCTTGAAGAAAAATACAATGTAATCAAAAATAAAGTGCTACTACATGCCGCCCTAAGCCGTCATAAGCCGTAAAGCTCAATTGCTGATTGAAACAAACAAACCGAGAATACGTAATACGGAAAGAGTATGTTATTCATTTATAAATCATAATGTTTCGTGTAAAAAACATTCTGAGTATTTTAAACTTGTTTTTTTATGTCATTTTTGAAGTCGTCGTGGCCTAAAGGATAAGAGTCCGGTGCATTCGTATCTAGCGATGCAACGGTGTTCGAATCTCACAGGCGGGTACCAGTTTTTCTAATGAAATAAGTACCTACTTAACAAATTTCCACGATTGACTTCCACGGTGAAGGAATAACATCGTGTAATAAAAATCAAACCCGCAAAATTATAATTTGCGTAATTACTGGTGGTAGGAACTCATGTGAGTGAGTAGGTACCACCACCCCGTCTATTTCTGCTGTAAAGCAGTAATGCGTTTCGGTTTGAAGGTTCGGGAAACCGTTATAGCTATATTGAGACCTTAGAGCTCAGATCTCAAGGTGGGTGGCGCATTTACGTTGTAGATGTCTATGGGCTCCAGGAATCACTTAACAACCAGGTGGGCTGTGAGCTCGTCCACCCATCTAAGCAATAAAAAATAAATAAAAATTATGAATCATATTCATTTTGAACATACTATTCTGTAAACTTCATTTTTGCTTTTTAGCAAATTTAAAGGTACCTTAAATAGGTTGTACATAATTTTAACATAGGACATGTAGACGAACTTAATTTCATTTTGAAAATATATCGCGATATATAACTTGTATAAATAATTGATTGTTTTTTTAGCGTTACAAATCTCTGGGATATCATTGGAATGCTGTTCTTTTTCATTTACAGACCTGCATCTGTTGAAAGTATACAACTTATATTTGGTACTAGGTGATGGGATCCATTTACATACGTATGATATAGATGTATGGGACCCATAGATAAGGTAAGAAAATGGTGAAGTCATATATAATAAAAAAATATGGTAATTAAGAATATTTAATCGCGATTAGACTTTGCTATTTGATTGGTCTTGCTACTAAATTATACATTTATTGGTGTTACGCAATAAGACTTGGAGCACATATCTCAATGTATTATGTTGTCATGATTATGGACTCTGGTAACCATTTAACATCGAGAGTGTCGTGAGGTAGGCCATGAAAAAAGTAAATATACATAAAAATGTCTTGTTATAATTTTCGGATGGAATAACGACAAAAACATATTTATATCCTCATAATCTAAGAACAAAAGAAAAAATTCTGGGCCCGTAATTTATCAATCAGTATCCCTTTATTATGTGAATGAAAGTATCGACCGTATAGACCGAACAATATAATTTTATGAAGCTCGCATTGTTCCATATTTATTTTTGAATCATCTATCTATCTATATATATAAATGAATTGCTGTTCGTTAGTCTCGCCAAAACTCGAGAACGACTGGACCGATTTCGCTAATTTTGGTGTTGAATTATTTGTGGAAGTCCAGAGAAATGCTGGGAATTAAATAAAAATAACAATTGTTTTCCCTTTGTTCATTTTGTTTGTTTTATAATAAGTTTATTTTACACAAAAGTTTAGGTCTTTTATTTCGATTGAGGCAATACGAAGTCTGCCGGGCCAACTAGTTTATTCATAAATTATTTGTCGTAAAGAACCCGCATAGTGTATTTAATAAACTCTATGGACTAGATACTACTAACCCATATTTCAATAGTGAATTCTTTGAAGCGCTGGTAAACGAACCAACCACACGCAAATTCCAATGAATAGTTTTATTTAAAAACTACCGTATTTAGTGTTTCTCGTATGTATACAAAAACAATCAAATTACATTTTGCATTCATTTTGAAAGTAATATATTATGTAAGATTTGTATCAATTTATTTGTATTCATTAAGCCCAATATTTCAGAAAAGCGTCAATGTGGTACCTTATAAAGGCAACAGAAAGCAGAAACCGCAACAGAAGATGACCACAAATAAAATATTTATAATACATTTTCAAATAGTCATTGATAAACTGTCAATTATGAACAGTAAGGCAAATAATAAACAGAGCAACACCTATTATAAATCAAAGTTAATATTGTTTTTGTCGGTCTACGGAAATAGATCCAAATCAAAGCTATAAATAATAAATGCCTTCCGTTCTATGTCAGATGATATAAGAAATATCCAAGATGAGTTTTCCACAATTGTGAGAATAAGTTGATAAGCCTTGTTATTTTTTGCTTTTGATGAGAGAATTCTTGGACACGGTCTTTTCATGAAATACCATGAAATTATATAAGAAAATCATTTGTTAATCTGTATTTCACATTCATTCAGTATCGTTGTAGTGATTAATAATAATTGGTTTAATAACCTTTTGGCATCATTCCAGACTCTTACTCCAGCACTAAAATATCCGTTTAATTAATCAACAATATTTCGCGAAACAATTTATATCCAGCTATCAAAATTTCCAACCTGTACAGTTTGTTCTGGTAATTTAACGAAATTCAAAACTCGTGTTCATTTAATACACAGTTTATTATAATAGTACAAACTCTCTTTCTATATATCTGACTATAAGGAAAGAACTTTCAAAATAACTCTTTTATGGGAAATTATGTACTAGATCTCATAGCAGATCCTCTGTTTTAAAAACCTTGGGTTATCAGTCAGAGTTTTAGGTATTCAACCTCAGTTTTTTTACGTAAACGATGGCAGATTAATTGGCTTTAATTTAATTGCCTATCTGGTGTTCAGTTCTTACTGTAATCCATGGGCGTCACAAAGTGCATACCGACACCTGCCTTGTTATAAGGGTTAAAATCTTAATTGCATTTGATAGCTACTGTTGTTGAAGGGTGTTCAATACTTCGGAGCAGAAATAGGCAGGGTGGTGGTACCTACTTTCATTAAAAAAAGAGTGGATAGTTATCATGGTATGGGCATATTATGGTATGCAAGTAGACGGTAAAGTGACGACGGGCGTCCTAAAAAGACTTGGATGGATTTACGAGAATGGGTTGCAGAGATGACGTATGATAGGCATATGAATGGCAATAGGGGACATGTCTCACATAGTGGGATACGAGCAAGAAGAAAGTGTTACCTACCGCACGAGCCTTTTAATACACCTTACCACCATTAATGTTTAAATATGCTTTTACATAATTTTTGACGTAGGTACTCTTCATTTGTCTCATCGGGAAATATTGGATCGCCGTTGATTTTTTTTTATATATTTACTTCCACGGTTAAGGAATAACATCGTGTAATAAAAATCAAACCCGCAAAATTATAATTTGCGTAATTACTGGTGGTAGGAGGACCTCTTGTGAGTCTGCATGGGTAAGTACCATCACCCCGCTTATTTCTGCCGTGACGCAGTAATGCGTTGCGGTATGAAGGGTAGGGCAGTCGTTGTAACTATACTGAGACCTTAGAACTTACATTTCAAGGTGGGTGGCGCATTTACGTTGTAAATGTCTATGGGCTCCAGTAACCACTTAACACCAGGTTGGCTGCGAGTTCTTCCATCCTCGTCCACCATCTAATCAATAAAAAAAGCATCCATTTTAGGGCGGAACTTTTTTTTTGCCACGTGGCTTAAATCCGTTTTCCATTATTTTTAGGACACGCGATTTTTGTGATTACTTTATAGCTAATTAAATTATTAATCTGGCCAAATGGATGTACTGTATGGATGGAGCTATTTTTTCCCATTATTCGTCCTTAGTAACTTTATCTTATTTTCTTTGCCTCTTCCGTAATTTCTAAATTGATAACAGATGGTAAGATGGTGGTAAAGCGTGCTTGTAATTAGCGGAATGGTCATAATTATTACCTTATTGACTAGAATGGTCAATCAAGACTTATGTATCAAAACTGATGTCCTTCTGATGTACCAAAGGGTGACCTAAAATTTGTAAAGCAAGATATCCTTCGCAACTACATATGCAAAAAATGTTGTTTTTTCTCATATGAAATAGTAATTTCTGTTTTTTTTTATAAGTTTTATTATTATTGTTATAAAAAAAACACTTTTTATGGCAAAAGTCCTGTCGAAAGTCTTTTACGCAAATTGATGTCATATCTTAAAAAAAGCGAATTACTTCCGTCAACATTTGTGATAATACCTACAGTTTAAAAAAAAATGCTAACATTCTTTTGAATATTTCAAAAGGAATTGAATTGATGAAAACTCATTCGTCATTATGTCATTATTTTATTCGTGTTAAGAAAACTATAAAGTCAAAACATTGATACTTACTGTTTGAAGGTAGAAGAGATACACCACATTGATAACTTCAACGAGTGTTTCCAGGCCCATTGATAGGATCCACGGAAGAAGCATAAACTTGAGGTCCTAAGAACAAAGTAAGTTGAATAAATCAGTGATTCTTCATGTTTTTTTTATTACTGCTCCACATATGCTCAATTTAAAAATTATCTTTCATGTTTTCGAATTTAAATCAATCCAACCAGATATAAAATAATGCGACTCAATAAAGACATTAATAAAAAGAAGAAATACGAATTGAAACCCTCCTCTCCTCCTCTGAAGTAGTTTAAAAAGAAGTTTTTATCTGTCAAACATTAATTACTTATGTAAAACTTTTGACTACGTACGTATTTATTTAATTTAATTAAATAGACGATTTTCAGGCCGAACGACATTGGCAAGCTAGATCCTAATATGCTGCATATCTCAGTTGGACGATAAAAGATTTTGATTTTTTAAACTAACCTCAATTTAAAAATATTTTTTTTTGAGAAACGTCTATTATATAGGTAAACGAATTTACTTTAAAAAAGTCAAATACAATAGATGAAGAGAGGTAACAATTACATGAGAAAAACCAAAAAAAATTTAGCAATTTTTTCGTGACTCAAAAGATTAAAACAAAAATCTAGGGTGAAGCAAAACTAGTCTTTTTCACGAATGTGTATACATAAAAACGCTTTTATTTTATTCGTGAACATTCTCAAGTATTTATAATACTTGTGCACACTGCATACTTTGAATCGATTAATAAAATTAAGAACTAAGTCGTTAGTGGTAGAGCTATGACACGACACAAGATATTTCACAGATGCCTGAATCCCGCCAACGCCTTTTTCATGACAAGTTCTACCGTAGGTAGACAGTCGGTTTGCCGAGAAACTCATAATACACCCGCGCGATGGAAGATCTTCCCTATATCGTTTACCCCGAAAGTCGAAAGGTGTTCTTATGTCCGACACCGGTTAAGCTAGTACATATACGTCATTATTCAACAGACTGTCCCCTCTGTGTAGAATGAAATTAAGGCGCTTATAACTTTTCGACTTATGAACAGTTTTTAGTCGAATTTTCGTTAAACGAACGTTTAATTTACAGTTAATTTACAAGGTGTGTGGCGCATTTACGTTGTAGATGTCTATGGGCTCCAGTAACCACTTAACACCAGGTGGGCCGTGAGCTCGTCCACACATAACTTTTTATGGAACTAAATGTTCATTAAGAACGCGAATTGACATACATCTTTCAGTGAGAGTTCTACTAAGGTAACTTATTTTAGAATTGGAAATTGATTTCGGAATAGCTTTATCAATTCTGTTTTAGAGAAAGGACTAGGCCGTTAAACTTTAACGAGGCTGAAAGGAAGCACCCGGATTGAAAGGCGCAATCTCTTTAATTTTAAAAGCGGTTTCTAAGAATACCTACTAATCCTTGGTATCACTTTCAAATAGGGACGGGCCTTTTAAAGATTTATTAATAGTCTTAAATTTTCCTAGTAAAAAACGTACTTACATGCTGATTGGCGGCTCATATCGGCGACTGATTTTGTTCACATTTTTACAACAAAAACTGAAGTATTAAACTTAACATTTTTTTTAAACAGCCTGTCATATATTGTACTATATTTTGACATATGATAGGTGATTATTATATGCAATCACGTCCTTTAACTTTATTAAATAAAAATATACTCCTTTAAAGCATACTCCATTAGCGCTAATGCATACATTCATTCCATTGTTGAGAGCACCTTATAAATCTATCCTATTCGATGGCTTTTTGCATCATCGTGACAGTGCACTTTACTTCATGAAGACGCTTTCATTTCTAGCCGCTTTTCATTCTAGAGATGCACCGAGAAATATTTCAAGAAAATCAAAATTGGCTAATAGTTTATTTGGGAACTTAATGTAATTGAAGTCAAAAACTGGCAAAAAGTGAACTAAATCATCTTGAATGATGAACGATCATTCGCATATTTCAGTTTCACTGAGAGCATGCTCGTTGCAATTTTATTTATTTCACAAGAAATCATTAAAATTAAATCACTAATGAAATGTCCGCTAAAAAAAAATATGTTCTGTTCATTTAAAGAAGAACGGTAAGGTTTTTAACGGTAGGCAGCGGCTTGGCTCTGCCCCTGGCATTGCTGAAGTCCATGGGCGACGGTAACCACTCACCATCAGGTGGGCCGTATGCTCGTCTGCCTACAAGGGCAATAAAAAATATATATATATATATATAATCCACCTCCATTAGAAGGAATGTTTTTTTACAGAATAGCGACAATATCCACACCGATACAGCCTCGCCGGGATCATTAATGTGGGAAAAATGTTGTACGTTAAAATCATATCCGATGATAAAATAAACTTGGGGTGGTTCGCTGTAGTTGAAACCTAATTTTCACCTCATACTCCCATTATTGTTCCGCAATAAATTTGTTAGCGAACTCGAGTAAGCTGCAATGAAGGGTGCTTTGCTAAAATTTACTCCTATTTTGGATTTTCATCTTGGTACATGTTAAGAGCATTTTTGTTGTTCGTAAAAAAATACAACATAAGGTATTAGATTTAAAATTATTATTACATCAACAACAAGATTAACAGTTCAGAATACTACAGCTGGAATGACAAACATAAAAGCTAAAAAAAGTGGTCACCCAGAATATTGCTCAACGACAACCGGACCACCTTGAAAATTTATTGTGGTGGCAAGATAGAAGGGAAAAGACCCCCCGGCCGGTCACCAAGCCGTTGATCAGGTCAAGTAATAGCGCTCACTGGACTCTCTGTTACAACCGCCTTGAGAGAAGCCGAAAACCGAACCCAATGGAAGATGATTGTGCAAAGAGCCACAAAGGCCTTTCAAGGACTCGACCTTCAGCAATGAAGTTTGCGACTAAGAAGACGAAGAAGAAGACAAAAGCATAATTTAATTTGCTTAGAATACCACATTTACGATAGTCACGATGAATTGGGCGAGCGCTAAAAGTAAATGGCAGCCAGTGATTTGGATTTGAGGTCGTAGGCACCTATCGCTAATGGCCGATAAAAGGATTTATGAGCTACGTTTGATGCGAGGTAAAACTATACGTAGGTACGCTATACGACAAAAAGCCGAGTAAAATATGAGCCACACTAATATTTGTATAGCGCACAATCGATAGACATTTTCCGAAGGACGTCGACGAAAAGAATGATTCTTTGTTGATCGTCTGAAGTTGGCAAGGAACTCTGATGGCCGCTGTGACTCGGTAGGGTATCTCCTATTATTTACATTATTACTACTCAGCTTTTTATGTCTGGTGAAGTCACTGGCGGTCGGAATTGTGTAGCAAATAACGACGAATAATGGAAAATTTTAAACCGACACGATTTTGTTATAAAATATGTAATGCGTCCATTTGTTATGATTGATGTATTCCGAGTTTATTCAAATTGCTTATTAAAACCCAATAAATATTCTTTCATTCGTTACGATCGAAGTATTGTCAGAAAATGTGATTTTATGGAAATTCTCGTCTAGAGAAAACATAATTTTGTGTTTATACATTGTGAGATATCGAGTATTTCAATGTGTTGATTTAGTCTTTGATATTGCTTACATATCCCACGCGATGAACAATTATTTTTGATTTGAAACCAGCGATCAAATTTGAGGCCAATAGAAAGAAAGCCCTTTGTTCATTTATTTTTATTTTTTTTAAAATATATATTAGAAATATAGCTCAGGAAGATGGAAGTCATCTAATTCCTTATCATGAGCAGTTATTGAAGTTCATTGATACGATGTCTTGATTCAATATTTCTTGCAACATTACGTTGAGGTCTCAGCTGCATTCGAATTTCGGTTATCCAGTCTTTCACGCGCTATTTCTTCCGATAGAAATATGCAGCGCGTTGTATACAAATTTTATCGTTACCAGAGCTATTCATTTATTCTTCGTCTTTAGTTTTATTAATAAAATGTTTACCTTATACACTCCCAATATTAGCATCACGCATGAGATGAGCCCCATCGTGCTGCAGGCCAACAGCGTTATGTTCAGTGACACGGTAACTAGAACAAAAGGGAACGATAATTTAAATAATTAGATCGGTTATTAAAAATACGTCTTTTAAAAAAATAATGAAATGTGTTTATAACAACAATAAGTAATAGTTTAAAAAAACTGACAAAATACGCTTTTATAGAAAATCCAACAAAAAAATAGAAAATATTTATTTTTCATTTTTTTAGTTGAATTTAAATTTTTTCAATTTTTTTTTAAATATTGAATTGTCATCGTTCATTAATAAGTATACCAAATTTCGAGTTAATCCGACGTTTTGAAGGGGGTCAAAATCATGTTCAAAGATTCCGTTACAAACATACATACATACGTCTGAAGCTAATAATAAAAAAGCGTATTAAAATAGTTGGAAGTTCCGCCTAAATATCTCAAGGAAATTACGCAAGCTGTTTATTTTTCAATTGTACAGTAGCTACAGTAGGGACCAACATCCTATCTAAATCTGTCGCGAAGTATGCTATCTGGTTTGAACTAATAGCCATTATACAATAATATACAATTGAAACATCGACCTCATATCTAAAAACTGGTGACGGATTTCATACCGTGATGTTTTCGTAAGGCTTCGTTAAGTATTCAAAATTGTCATTTACCTTTGTCTAAATTAAAATGTAAACATTAAACATTGTATCAAACATTGGTAATTGTGAGCTTTAAAAAACCAATTATAACAACTAAATTCTAAAGTCTTTGTCGAATGTAAACTACAATAGCTGCTGCAATAATAACATTTAGAGACATTCAAAAGCTCTATTTTAAACAGACATTTTCTCAGATGTATTTATGATGTCCCCATTAAAATTGGTTCGACTAACTCGAGGCCAATAGATATCACAATATACTTGCCGCTGCCCACTTATAGATAATCGAAAGTGTCATTTGTATTATCTGACAGTCTGCACCGCTCCGAAACTGGAACGAATAACTGTTTCGCGGCATTAATACGCAAAATGGCGGTGCCTAACCGCGTGGGCTTACATTACGTCCTAGTTGTAGTAATTACGCATATTGTTTACATTTTTGCTAACTTGATTTTTATAATACGATGTTACTCCATGTATCGTAGACAGGCACTAAGCAATCCCTCCGTCAATTTCCATCAACCGGAGTGTCTAATTCCCACACCGAGAAAAATCCTGGGAAAAGACAGGCAGTACGTAAGAAAAGTTAGGATCAGGTTGGAGATTTTGAGGCCAGCAAAATCGAAATTTGATATTCGCATCTCTTGCGTGTGCAACTCTCATGTTATGTGTTAACACGGCCACGGGCACCTTAAATTCCTTCCGTAAACGATATTTTTAGTTGTATTTTATCCACCGAGAAAAAAAAAATTATGCAATCAGTTGTTTTTCTTATTGTCTCTGCAGGCGGATGAGTATACGGCCCATATGAAGGTAAGCAATAGTCACTGCTATAGCCAAAAGCGATGCCAAGGCACAGCTGAGATGCTGCTGCTATGCTATATAATATATACCTAGTCAGGTCATAAATTTTGTCACATGTTTAATGTAAAATAATTGAAACAATTTTATTCATTATGTAACCATTCATATACCAAAATGAACTTAACAAAACATAGATTCTTATGACACTAAAGTTTATTCAAAATGACCTCCGTGATTTTGAATACAGGCCTTCAATCTGCGTGGCCAGTCGTCTATCGCAGCACGAACGAGGTCCATGTCAATATCGGCGGCTGCCTTAATCAAGGATATCTTGAGTGACTCCAAATTGGGATGAGGCTTTGAGCACGCCTTTTCCTCCAAGTGTTGCCATATCTTGTAATCTAACGGATTCAAATCTGGACTGGAGGAGGGCCAGTCTTCGTGCCGGATGAAGTCGATTTCACGCGCCGCCAGCCAGTCTTGTGTGGTCTTCGCTCTATGAGCTGGCGCCGAATCTTGTTGGAATACCCAGTGCCTGTTATTGAACATGGTATGAGAAATAGGTTCCACAAGGTTCGTCAGGACTGTATTTTGATACATAACTGCATTCGTTTTTACACCTTTCTCACAAAAATGTACCTCTGTTAAGCCCCAATAAGAAACTCCCAACCATACCATGAGCGAGGATGGAAAATGACCTCGTTGGACACGCGGAATACGGTTGCTCGCTTCTTCACTACTGTGTGCGTACACCTTATCATTTTGTTTGTTGTAGCTCTCTTCTACGGTAAAAATTTTTTCATCCGAAAAAAGAATTTCCCGATATTTTTTTCCCGCGTTCCGCTTCAACAAAGCGCGGCATCTCTTCAGTCTCAGGTCCATTAGACGAGCATTCAAACGATGTCCTGTTTTTCTTCGATATGCCCGAAGCCCTAAGTCTTCATTTAACACCCTTTTCACCGTGGTTCTGCTTAACCCCATCTGAAGGGCCAACAGTTTCTGCTTACGTTTGGGATTTCTTTGAATTCGCGCCTTCACAGCTTTTATCACTGCTGGAGTCCTAACAGACCGAGGGCGACCACTTCTTGACCTGTCATCTACACTAGAGTCTTCATTGTATCGTTTGATGGTACGATAAATGAATCTTTTGGTTATATTCAAATTTTTCAGTATGTTAAAAATTTGAATTGGCGCGTAACCGCAACGATGCAACGCAATAACTGCAACACGGTCTTCTTTAAGCGTCCACTCCATATTGTAAAAATGAGTAAAATTCTAAAAGTATACATTTTTATTTTCATAAACAATTCGTAATTCGAATTCAATAAACTTTTTTGTGGCCAGCATTCTAAAAGAAAAGTTTTTACTGTGTGACAATACTTATGACCTGACTAGTTATATTTAAAATACTAAAAAAAATGTTATCTATTAAAATTTACATTTACCATATTCGTTGGGAAAGCGTGTTCGCTCATTATTTTGAATTAAACGCGAGTAACGAACCTCTTGTCAGCTGAATGTAATTTACATATTATATCGTAGCAGGGTATTAGCTCAGAGAAACTCTCGACAGAATTCAGAAAGAAACGAGGTTAGTCGTTTTGAAAATTCAAATTATCTGATTGTACTTAAAAAGTTATTAAACGTAATTACCATATTGCTTTACGATTAGAATAACAAATATTCTGAATTTAGAATTTTTAAACAATTTATACCATTTTCAGTTTGTGGATACGTTCGCTGATGTATTAATTTATTACCATTTATTATATACCTACACACTGTTAGTGCTACCTTAAAGTTTGTCTTATGGAGGCCCTAGTTAAATGACACATGTATATCATATCTATATATTAATACGTGAAGCAAAAACTTTGTATCCCTTTTTACGAAAATTGCGCGGACGGAGGAGTATGAAAATTTCCACACTTATAGAGAAAATAGAGAAGAAGTGCGTAGTGCTAATATTTTTTTAAAATAATGCATAAAAGATACATTAAATCAATAAAGAAAACAATACACACACTACATACCATGTATTTGACGCACACACGCATGCATACTATTTATTGTCAAACTTTTGTTCTTGACGTCTGTTGTCAAATTGAGAATAGATTAAACATTGTTTGTCTTTGTTAATATTTTTTATAGTGTAGTCTTGGCGAAATTTGTGATTATAGAAGTATAAAATACAATCATAATAGTGTACAAACTTACAATTCCAATTAATTATAGTCGAATTTCGACTACTGCGGGACCTCTAGTATAGATAATAGCGTTGCTTTTGACAGTTTAATTGATTCCGAAGGAGGATATAATGACATTTGAGTAATTATTATTGTGAGAAACTTCCAACAATAAGGTCTTTGCCACGCAACCAAGTCGGAGCGATGTACTGTTTAAGTTCTCTAGCATTAAAACGAACAACCGGTACGAGCGTGAAACATTATATGGGTATTGTGTGAAATGCCGTTTGACGTCACACTTCTTTACCGTGTCTTCAATAAAAAGTAGAATCTTAATACGCTAGCTACGGTTCAGGGTAAATATTTATTTTTTACTTACTCCTCCGCTTTCTGTTTTAGGTTTGAGTATATAAATAATATAAATTAAACAATATATTGAAAATACACAAAGCTCTACCAGTTTCTTGTTTTTACTTAGAATTATTTAGCTATTCGTAATTTTCGCTCACGTTATGCTAGTCACTGTTGTGTTACTTGATTGACCATGTTTCTTTTTTTAACTGACGATAGACAACTGACACCTACGGAAGTCTATTGGAATTCACTGGATCAATATCTAATCATTAAGAAAACACTAGATTGTAAAAAAATATATTTCATATTTCAAAACTTTAAACATTAAATTATGTTGTTTTTATGGCAATATCTTAATACTCGTACATATACAGCATATTACAAGTGGTTTTTTCAACGTTTTGAAGTATACAATGAAATGCCTGTATCATAAAAGTAATTATCCAAACTAATAGTTAAATCTGTGTGTATTAAGCAAGTCTAGAATTAACTTTGATTTATTCCGTAAGTACGTGGTGCAATAAAATTACAATGTTAAAGGCTTTATCTTGAAAGACGAAGTCAGACTTCTGTTAAATATATCCCAAGGCAACGACTACAAAATTTACACCGCGACGCGTCTATTAAAACAACTAAAGGCGGTATGATATTGGAGCGAAAATAAATAACAGATTTTATTGAGATTATTGTACTGAGACTTAAAACTAGTACCTTATTAAATGTATTGAAATCGCGAGCGGTGTCTGAGCAGCAAACATGAACATTTGCTTGAAACGGAAATTAACTATATTTCAATAGAACGACATACCAGCTGGTATCGGAAACAGTAGGTTTTCCAGGTCACTCCACACGATCCTATTGTGCTCTACTCGTTGAAGCTTGACCACAAATGAAAGTTTTTTCTACCTTACCGCTCTCATCGACTGCGGAACTTTTGCAATATGAATCGAATACAAAAACCGATTTATTTATTATATACAAATCTTACTTGTACGTTTTAACGATGCATACAATTCTATTTAAATTCCCCAATGACCAATGTTAAATACGTTTATTAGTTGAGGAAGAAAAAACCTCGAAAAAGTCACGTTTCATTAAGAATTGTAAAATAACAGCCAATTGTTAAAAAAATTGTTATGGTTTTAAATCTCCAAGTTGTTACTACAAAGATGTTTAGTTTGTTATTCACACCTATTCAGGGGTTTAGTGATATGCTGACAGATTTATTGAAACCAATTTTCAAACCGTCGAGCTATTTTTAAGGATCGTTCAAAATATTTTATAACAAAGATGTCTTAAAGTTATGAGCACGACTAAGGCAAAATTGTTTAAGCCAAAAAAAAAAGGAATTTATGATACTCTTATTAAAGAAAAAGCTAACTTTGGTTGGTCGTATTTTCGCCTGTTTTACGCCTAGATAGCTTCCTTACAGCAGGATTCGTTTGAAAAGGAGAATTTGAATACCAATTTAAAATAACGTCGAAAACCAATTTCCGAGATATTCAAAATTTTCTGTTTCGCGGCTGAGGCCGGTTTAAAGTTATTCAAAAGAATTTAAAGATTTAAATTTTGTTCAAAGAATAAAAAGTTTGTTTTGCGGCTTCAGATTAATTAAGAACTTCGTTAGGCACGAGCCGTCAGGGTCGGTTTTCTTTACTTTGTGTAGTTATATTTTGAGATAAGCTGATCCATTAACTACTCGTATGGTTCATATTAAGATTTCTTTGTTTTAGTAATATTACATAAAATTTAAAATATTAACTTTTTTTAAAGAATAATAGTAAAAATGTCGTTATAAAATTATGATCAATATGTAGCAGTAACTACATAGGCTTCACTTAAGAAGACCTGGAGATTTCTTTTTTATATTAATATGTTAGGTCTTTACCTACGAATTTCCGTTTAGTATAGCAAAAGTTATAGTCTTCTATCTTTATTATATATCTTTATTATTCTTTACCTTTATTCTATCTTTATCTTTATTCTATCTTTATTATTAGTATCTTTTATTAGTATCAGTCAAAATATGCACCCATGGTATTGATGCATTTTTCCCAGCGCAGTGGTAATCTTTTAATGCTCTTCTTGAAGATGTAAAGTGTACGGGAGTCAATAAACTCTTCAAAGGCATCTTGTACTGCCTTTCGGTTATTGAATTTATTTTTTGCTAAGAAGTTGTCCATACTAAAAACTAGTCTAAAAAGTCTATCGGCGCGAGATCTGATGAGTTTGACGGATAACGCAAAACTTTTAAGTCTAGCTCTTGTGGCGACGGTCTACGACGGTCAGAGATGGTCTGTTGTACCCTGTGAGGTCGAGTGGTGACGCATAGGACTGGGAATGAGCGATTAACCAAGGCTGGCCGGAGATTCGTAAGCTTTTCCATTACTTTATCCAGCTCCTCATAATGCACATTCGTAATAATTCTAATGTTATTTGGTAAGAAGCTGTGATGAATTAAGCCATAGACCACCACCATCACACAGTGACCACGACTTTTTAGGGGTAAGTTTTCATTTGAGGTGTTGCCTAGGTACTAAACCAGAGTCTAACCAATACGACGAGCGCTTCCATAGTCAAAAAGGATCCAATTTACAACGCAAGTAACAACGCGGTACAAAATTCCATCACTTCCGCGTCTGTTAAGGAACGCGAGGCGTACTTTAACGCTATCGTCGCGCTGGCGATCATTCAGTTTGCGCGGAGCCCACTTATCAAGCTTTTTTATCTTGCCAATTTGACGTAAATTGACCAATATTGCTTTCATACTATCGATAGAAGCTGCTGCTAACTCACCAATAAATTGAGTGTCGTCGGCTTCCACCTTTAATTCGTCGTTGTTGACTTTAGTTTTCGGATAACCCAGGGGGTAATTTTTTAGATCTAAATTTACGTGTCGGAAGCGTTCAAACCAATAATGAGTGTTGGGCGTTAATTTGTAGTGCTCACTCCGTACACATTAATGTGCGGCATTGCTACCGTGATGGAGCTCGTATTCCATAATGACTCGTGCCCGTATTGATGAAAAAGACACGAATTTAGTGAATACTGAACTCTAATAAATGAATTACTGAAATTGAAAATAGAATCCCATGTTTTTAAATAAAATTCATTTGAATTTAGAATTTATTGCCATATATAAAATACATTTCAAATGGCCAGTAGTGTAAAACGGTAACTACGTAGGTGACGACCCATTACACTACATTCTATATTAGAACTTTAAAACAACAATTCAGAATTTTCTTAATTATTTCAGAAACGATTAATTCGGACACTTTTAAATTTGTATTGTAAAAAAATAAAAAGAAACGCGTGTGCTTTGATGTCACCGCCATTAGGTACGAATGTGCGAGAGAAATACCGAGACTCATAATTTCCTCATGCTGAATTTAATCGGAACGTTTTTTGTTTTTACTTAATAAATTTTAATGCTGGCGATTTTAATTCTGGCGATTTTGTTTCAAATAACACTTTTAATAACACGCTCACGGTTCAGATGATTATTCATTGATTGTTAAATTATCCAGAGCCCTTAGACGGCACAAATTGAATACCGCTGCCTAATTTAAGACATGACGTCAAAATATTTTATCCCTCAAACTTTTTTGTTTTGTAGTCCAATTACGCATGTTGGTGGTATTTACCCGTTTCACAACACACTTTACGTTAGCAGTAAGAATTTCTTTCGTAACATAGCAATGTGACCCGTGTCATGTCGATACAAAGTGAATGTTTGACGAATTTCTCTCAGAAAAATTCTATTTTTAAAAGAGCATTGGTCAAACAAAATGAATAGCATTTTATGTAGAAATCAGGCATGTCGTGCGAGGGAATTGGCTCTTTTTACTCGCAAAGGTATATTTCAATTTACAAAATCGGCTCAGAACAGAGCCAAGTTATATAATAAAAATGGTAGGTTTAGCTATTTAGTTTAGCCATTGTGTTCGGATTTCATAAGCCCAAATGATATTACAATATTCATTGCAATGTTTTTGTGATTTACAAAGATAAGAATTGATTTCGATGCAATTTATTTTGATCTTCATCGTTGCTCAAGGACAACGAAATGTTCTTGATTGACCTCTGTGTTCCAAAAAGTATTTAAGAGCATTGTTCAAATAGGACTATATAGCTGTGAGTATAAGTAGAAAAGCCGTATAAAGTTTCCAGAACTATCATCGATTACCGATACAAATCGGTAAATTGTTAGATTGCTTGGTGTGTTCTATGACAATACGCCAAGCAAGCATGTTATATAAGTTTTTCGATTTGCGCACACGTGTTGGTGACTGCTTTTAATCCAATAACTGGGCTGTAATACTATGTTACGAGAAATAGGTGACTTTACGTTTATCGAGATTAAACAATATCAAATGATATTGGACAAACGTTATTGTTTCCCTGTTGATTGTCTTATGAATGACTGAGGGTCTTTTATTCTGGTTTCGGTCTCTTTTTTTGACCTGAGAATGGTTCGTAAGATAATTGCCGAAAATTGGAGCTGTGGAGGGAACCAAAACTTAGGGAAGGACTAAGGACCCCGCTATCCTTGCTTCTCTTTCCTTCCACGTGTTAAGTTCTCGTCGCACTAAGCGACTGTTATATTTAAAAATCCTTCTGTATAGAAGTGGCAAAAAGATGGGTCTGCACTATGCGTTGTGCATACGCTGATACATTTGTACGACAATCAAGCATACATTTTTACATTTAACAATAACACCTATCCTTTAATAATACATTTAATGTGGAGATTTTTAAACAAAAAACGGCAAATACAATTACACACTTTTGGCGTCTCGTAAACATTATAGTTTGTGTTCTAATTATTGGAACGAAGTTCCTTATGGGACGATGCGGAGGAGTACCCTAACCGGGAAAAAACGTCCGTAACGTAAGATGTTTATTAGTAATGCATACAGTGTAAGACTTAAGTTTGTAATAACGTACAAAAAATAACATATTTTTTTATCATTCATTGACCACGATCACAGAGCGTTCGTTTGCGCAAACAACCGTGAATGAAGTGTACCACAATAAGTTACCGAATGACCGTGGGTTGTTGCGAAACCTCCAGTTTTATTTTTTTTATACCTCGAATAGAACTTAAAATTAATATTTTTATAATAAGGAACTTCGTCTCTATCCGGTGTCACACGACACCACACATTTTTTTTTAGAGAAAAAACGATATTTTCTTATGAATTCAATAAATGAGAGAAGAATGTTGCTAACATAATTTATTTCTTTTCTCAAAGGCAATATTTTATTGTGTTAATGGTTTCCATTGTATTAATATAATTATGCATAGGAAATTTTTTCAAGGACTTTACAATGAAAATCTTCAATAACCTGAACACGTTATTTTTTAACACAGTTCACGAAAAACTAATTATATGATTTCTACAAGGCCCGTTTTAGTCGAAATTAATTTCGTTTTTCAAATAATAATAAATACAGTCCGTAATAAACTAAAAGTAATTCTCATTTAATATTTTAAATTCGAACTTTATTTGAATAAATGTACTTCGGTTTTTTTGCTATTCATTTGACAGATTAATTTATGTTAATAACGATAATATATTAGCTTATGTGGAAGGCATTGGGGAAGGTCCAGCAGTGGGCAGATAAAGGCCGATGATGATGATGATTAGCTTAGAAATTATAATCAGTTTAATAAGTATTAGTTTAGTAATTATAATAGCTTAAAAAAAACCATTGAATTATTTAGATGCTAGCATACGATAGTTTTATTAGGAGACTAACTGTACCCGTCCGCTTCGCTGGACATTTAAAATTAACATTATTATTTCTCACCCCCACAAAGATTCTCATCATTAACGCCCCCGGAACTGGTGTAGGGAGTCCAACACTATTATAATGTAATATTATGGTATAATATAATATTAGCCTATCCATTAAGTACATGTATTTTCTACATGGATACCAAGTTTCAAGTCAATCGGATGCATGGTTCAGTAGTTATAACGAAACATCCGTAAAAACTACTGTAGATTTATATATTAGTATAGAAGAGTGCTGCTCTCATATAGACTCTCTTTCAATGGATTTTTTTGGTCAATTGTTAGAAAAACGTAATCACATATACGTGTAAATTTGTTCGATCAGCAAAGTAGTCGAATCATACAAAATCCCATCATCACTACTTATATGTACTAAAGCAGAGCCTAGGCTATAGTCCTCGCGTTGACTGATTACTCTCCAATAGGTAGGTCGCATGCTCATACAGTGCTATTAATTTTTGATGTATAATTGTCGAAATAGCCTTAACAGCAGCTGTCAGATATATAAGATGTATATAAGTCGGCCGTCTGGTGTAGTGGTAAGTGACATGGTCACTACACAAGGGGGTCGCGGGTTCGAATCCCGCCAAGGGAAGATATTTGTATGATAAATATAAATGTCTTTCCAGGGTTATGGGTGTATATTAAATATATGTATGTGTATAATAAAAATATTATATTTATTTCCGTTATATGGTACCTGTAACACAAGTTCTTTACGAACTTATCACGGGACCAGTTAACGTGGCGTGATTGTTAGTAAATATTTATTTATTTATTTATTTAAGTTAAAATATACTTTATGCTGTATACAACAAAGAGAATCAAAATTAATTTACAGACTAAGTAATCTTTAACACTTACAGTGGTTAAATTCTGACGTGTTCACCTCGCGTATAACATTGTACAAAGACAAAGACGTTTGTAAGACCGCCTACTAATTGAAGATCCCTAACATTTATAATTATGTAAATTAATTAATATTTCACTGAGAAATGTATCTTTGGTTAGGAAACCTTGACAGTCGTACAACTAGCTAAATGTTTATAGGAGCTTGTTTTGAATCAAAACATTCATAGTCGAATTTAGAATAAATTACGAACGATAGAAGTTCAAATAATTAATATTATACTTAATACGTAATACTTCATAACATCAGCGTGGATATAAAATTAAATAGTTACGTTAATTTTGAGTCCATAAAGTAACTGCGATCCTAATACAGCAGAGCTTAAATTGACCATAAAACACGGCAGAAGTTGGCGACAGCCCTCGTTAAAACGAGAAACAATTTCATTGTAAAGGGATTTAAGCTTAGCCCTCAAAAGTACATATGCACATAAAGCTCGAAGAAAGCTGCGTCCGCTTTGATAAACTTTAGTACCAGATTTAACCATACTAATTAGTATACTTAATACATGTAGGATATTTTATATTATTGTTTGTATTTTGTTTAATTCTAGTAAATCCCGTTTACGAATCGTTATGAATAACACTAAAGATATAAATTATGTCGATTTCACGAGCCAACTAGCACATTGTCAATTTTTTTCCTACGTATTCGCTACTAGCCGAGAGTGAATCCGGGGAATCCGACAAGACATGTATGGGTGACGGCGGCTTTGTGTTGCCCCGTCGCTTCGGTCCGGATATGATTGTCTTTTTTTTATTGCTTAGATGGGTGGGTCACAGCCACACAGTTAAGTTTTTACTGGAGCCCAATCTTATCTACAATATAAATGCGCCAAACACCTTGAGATATAAGTTCTAAGGTCTCAGTTTAGTTCAAACGGCTGCCCCGCCCTTCAAACCGAAACGCATTCTGCTTCACGGCAGAAATAGGCGGGTCCTACCACCTGTAAAGATCGTTGCCTATCGTGAATGATTCAACACTAGAAACTTTCCTTCACATCATCATCATCATCATCATCAGCCTTTATCTGCCCACTGCTGGACATAGGCCTTCCCCATTGCCTTCCACATAATGCGGTCCTCCGCCTTCCGCATCCAGCGACTTCCCGCCGTGCGCACTAAGTCGTCAGTCCATTTGGTTGGTGGACGCCCCACACTCCTGGTATCCATCCGTGGCCTCCATTCGAGGACTTTCCTCCCCCACCTGGCGTCACTGGCTCGACAGATGTGACCGGCCCATTGCCACTTCAGCCACCATTCACATGCCACCCAACAAATAAATATTCAGAAATATATTATATTTTATAAGATAATTAAGACAGCCGGTGAAATAAGCGAGCATTTTTAGAATATAAAATAAAATTACATGTGTTTAATAAAATAAACATGCGTTTAATGCTGAGTAAATACCTGTATACAGCTTATTGTCTTAAAGCAGTCATCTTGAAAACATTGAATATTGTTTTGAGCGAAGAAAGTCACTGTCGCTAATTTTGTCCAGGTTTTTGTAATATGCAATAAGTTGCTTTTGTGGGAGTGACGTCATTTAATTTTAGTTCGACAATATCAATTAGATAAAATATTTGAAATTTTATAAAAAAAGGCGCCAAATTCGTGACTTTTTTTAAGGAAGTTTATGACCTGGTAACTGAGGCCTTTAAGTCATGTCTTATTTTAATTTATATTTATAATATTTGTATGAAAAAATATATTATTGAGTGAAATGAAATGAAGATGATTAATTTGAGACATTAATCAACTGGGATGCAATTAAATGAAATGAAATGAGATGATATGGGATGAAATATAATCTCAGTAAAATGGTGGTCATTTACTAAGATTTTTTCAGTGGACTTTTTGGAAGATCCCGAGAAGTTACGTCTAGCGGCTTTGTTTCATTTTCCCACATTTGTGCACTTTCACAGATATTAAACAGTTAATAAACCACCATTATTACACATTTAAACCCGAAGAAACACTAAATAGACAAAATAAACCAAATCACACAACGTCACTCCTCGCGTTCCCGCCAAAAAGTTCCAAATTCGTGATTGAGTGAAGAGTGCACAGATAATATAAAGAATAGGGATATGCGTCTCGTTTCACGCTGTGAAGATCTTGAACGTATATACGTACAGCTACACCCCCGATTACTCTCTTTAGACAACCCATACCCTGGGCCAGGAAGGTCAAGTACCTGGGCGTTACCCTGGATGCATCGATGACATTCCGCCCACATATAAAATCAGTCCGTGACCGTGCCGCGTTTATTCTCGGTAGACTCTACCCCATGATCTGTAAGCGGAGTAAAATGTCCCTTCGGAACAAGGTAACACTACAAAACTTGCATAAGGCCCGTCATGACTTACGCGAGTGTGGTGTTCGCTCACGCGGCCCGCACACACATAGACACCCTCCAATCTCTACAATCCCGCTTTTGCAGGTTAGCCGTCGGAGCTCCGTGGTTCGTGAGGAACGTTGACCTACACGATGACCTGGGCCTCGAATATATCCAGAAATACATGAAGTCAGCGTCGGAACGGTACTTCGATAAGGCTATGCGTCATGATAATCGCCTTATCGTTGCCGCCGCTGACTACTCCCCGAATCCTGATCACGCAGGAGTCAGTCACCGTCGACGCCCTAGACACGTCCTTACGGATCCATCAGATCCAATAACTTTTGCATTAGACGCCTTCAGCTCTAACACTAGGAGCAGGCTTAGGGACCTCGGTAACCGTACTCGTCGAACTCGACAAAGAGTTCGCCGTGCAACCTAACCCATGAATCAGCTCGCTGAGTTTCTCGCCGGATCTTCTCAGCGGGTCGCGATTCCGATCCGGTAGTAGATTCATTCACGAAGCAGCTACTCTTGAGCTGTTAGGTCTCCTTCGGAGGCGCTCGGGTAGCTGTTAACAAATCCCACCCCTCCTGGCTGAGCCTTTGCTCGCCCACCTGTCCTGACGAAACTGGAAAGGCCTCCGGGCCACCAGTAATACTTCAATCATAAAAAAAAAAAAAACCTACAGCAATGTAAGTGAGCCTTGAGACAGATTGCTCAGCTACGTCAATACAACACATTTTCAAGCTTTGTGAAACCAGAATCGTTGATTATGTTTCAATTCAAAACAAGTGGAACACTATGAATGGTAATACTAGAAGAAAAAAAACTACTGAAACAAGATAAAATAAACTTTCAATTTTAGTTTATTTAATACAAACGATATTCGATACATGAAAAGTACGCTATGATACCAAATAAAGTGCTTCGCTCTGTGCTATTCGTACTTTAAAATATTAACCGACCACGGTTTTCGTGTTTTAAAACGTCCGACGTGCGAGGTATTGTGTTACTTAATTTATTGAAGCCTGTTCCTGAACGAGGAAATGTGAATATCTTCGTCATCAATTGTTTATGGTGAAAAATGAGAAATCGAATTTTACCGGAAGCCTCCTAGCTTCCGTATGCTTATGTTTCACGTCAATTTTTTATGTATGATATGAATCTATTCAAAAAACTATTATTTCTTTTAAATTTGTGTTCCCGTTTGTAAATTGGCGTATAATAATATGCGTCATTAGGAAGTATTCTTTACAGAAATCAATAATGTTTAAGGTACGCAATCTTTAAAATCGAGAGATTAGTTTATATTCTGATCTGTGAAATGATAATATTAATTTGAAAAAATTTGAATTACGTTAGTTATACCCAAATCCAAACAAGGTTCGTGCAAAAATGGAAGCTATCGCGCTGAAACGCGCACACAGACAGCCAAAAACTTTGTTACATTTTTAAGTATGCAGATTTATATTAGCTTTATCGCCTATATCTATGTATTAATACGTGAAGCAAAAACTTTGTACCCCTTTTTATGAAAATTGCACGAAGAGGACTATGAAATTTCCCACACTTACTAACACATAACAGCTAAATGCTTCACACTTTACCGAATATTTTCATTATAAGAGACGACATATTTTGTCATAGTGGTTTTATAATATCGCAATCTAACCTTCGAAATAGACAATAAATGTAATGACGAAGTAGGTAGTTTAGATATTTGGAACATTTTTTACTGATGGTGTGTAAGTCCCACGATTAGGCACCATGCCTTTTTATTTAAAGACTCGGAACAACTGTTAAACCTTATCTAATCCCAATTCCAAACCCAATCGAATCAATAAAACAATCTCACTTTCCTGAGCGTTATGACATGACCCTCTTCAAATGGCTTTTCCGTCCATAAGCTCACCATCAGGTGGGTCGTATGCTAATGTGCCTACAAAGGCACTAAAAAAAAGAGAAATAATACGGTAAATACAACAGAAGTCCCCTTTACTGGCTTCTCTATAAAGCTAGTTTTAGAATGCACTTTAAAATTTCAACTCACTCGGTGTTATCTTATCCGGTTCCAGGAAACTCTCAGATTCTGGTTCCATCAGGTCGCCGTTGAGGTATCTCTGTTCCATGTCTATAAAATGTCCCATTGTGACTATCGTGATGGAGAAGTATATCTGGTGGAGAAAAATGTTAAGTCAAAAAATTAATTGGAAAACTATAAACGAAGCTCAATAATATTAAACCACACGGCCAATAAAAAAAAAAAGTATCGACTGCCGAGTTTTCAATGCTCCGCGGTTTAATCTATGCGTTGATGACAAATAATACTGGCTGATAAATTTTTGAATAATCATAATTTGAAAACTAAAAGGACCAAAGAGCGATCCATGATTCTGGCACTTAAAAGAACGTATGATGCTAAAGTAAGACAAATATATTTAATGATAAACGTTGTAGCAATGCAATTATGAAACATCAACTTTCAAGGGGTCTTTGTCCCTCTACTACTTGGTTGTGACTTTAATAAAATAGTATTTAATTAAATATTATGTCTTCTTGTTTTAAAAAAAACGACGAATTCTCCAGTAAAAAGAGTGCTGTCAACTCTGTGGCTGCCCTATCATTCAGTTTCAAATAAATTATGAAGCGAAAGAATATTATTCGCTATCTTCCTTACCACGCTTTATACTGTATCGTTATATCAGATTAATGAAGGTATAAAAAGGTTTTTAGAAGTAATAATTTAGTTCCTATGATCGCGAACATCTTTGTTGAACCATAATATGAATGGATCAAGAGAATGTGGACAGTTTTAGACTTATTTTAAATGTTTATATGTACATTAAATATTGTATCGGAAATTGCCCATCTAATTAATATATCAAGAAATTTTCATTACCTATAATAATATTTAATGGTTTTCAAAGTTGTACCCTTCAAAGGTTTTCAAAGGTGTTCAAAGGGTTGGTCTGATGGTAAGAGATAACCATATTTTATAAAAGCAATTGCTAGAGGAATAGCTGATCTCTAGGCTATAGCCGAGGAATCTTGTCTTGAAAATCTTTTCCATATGTTTCTCAATATTATTTGTCATAGCACATCGGGAAATCCGTGGAGAGAAGTTAATAGATCTTTCGCGGTATTTCTACATAGTAGGGAAGAACTCTGTTCTGGTAACAAATAAATTATGGTGGCAAGGATATGGTAAGATCACCGCAAAATATTCTTCGGATGTATGCTCAAAATAAGTTATCAATGTTATTGTTGGTCAATAACATAAAATGTCGCTATATTAATCAAAACCTATCTATTATGTTAACGTAATTATTTGGTATGTATATGTACGCTATTGTATCCTACTTAAATTTAATAAGAAAACAAAAGTGGAGATATAAATTTCCCAAAAAAAAACATATTACCCAAGCGCCACGTAATTTATTACAAGCCGTTCTATTTCGAGAAGCATAATACTATAAAAGCATATATGTATACATTTAGTTTGTAGTGCCTGCACGGCACAAAGGTGTGACGCCATGGTTTAGGCGAGCCAATGCTTCGACAAACACAAGGGTCGGTACATCTTGAATATTCAAGCGCACTAAACACTTTAGTCTTTACTGCCAGGGTAGCCCGTTACGCCTTAAATTCTGTCAATATCGATAAACGAACACCTATTTCAAAATCTATCTAAAAATATCTATTTATGATAAAATATTAATACAAGAACAAATACTGACTGCCAAATCTATATATATATATATATAAATGAATTGCTGTTCGTCAGTCTCGCTAAAACTCGAGAACGGCTGGATCGATTTGGCTAATTTTGGTCTTAGAAGTTCAGAGAAGGCTTAAAATGTAGATAAATATGAAAATGCTCGGAATTAAATAAAAATAACAATTTTGTTTTTCCTTTGATTTGTCCCCGTCGGACAGATTCATTTTGTTTGTTTTAAGTTTATTTTATACAAAAGTTTAGTTCTTTTATTTATCGATTGAGGCACTACGAAGTCTACCGGGTTATTTAATAGAAAAGAGTGAAGAAAATTGACTCGGAACTATGACCTTGAATCATTACAAAACTATGAAAGCGTTTTACTAATGCCTCATTTGAATAGCCTATTTAATAATATATAGTAAATAAATTTTATTAACCCTTTTACTGCCGCGTAGGTCACCGATGCTCTACACGGAGCACTGAAGTTATTACGTCGATTTCTGTGACTAAGCGCCTGGATTGCCTATCTTTGTCTTCTTTTGTTTTTAATTTATATTTTAGTTATGAGGTCTCTTAGATTAGAAATAGATTCATTCTCAGTATCTTCGGATTCGGCTTTCCCAGAGTCTACTAGATGTTCCGGCAGAAGTTCGAAGAGAGAAATCGACATAATTACTTCAATGCGCCGCGTAGGGCACCGGTGACCTATATGGCAGTCGACGTTTTAAACATAATATTGGATGTATTTACCATAGTATATATGGCGGCAGCGTAGCAACCTCGGCGGAGGCTTCGCCAGCAGCAACACGACTGGATGATTGGCATTTTGTCAATGACCTGTGACAGAAGACTATAGTTACACAATTTTCCATAAAATATAAAGGAAGTAATATAAGAAGTATTGCAAAAGCAGACGAACAATTAGCATTTAAATGAACAATTGTTGAATAGCATTTAATTATGTATTCATAGTGGAACAATCAAACTGCCTATTTCTACCATGAAGCAGTAATGCGTTTCGGTTTGAAGGGTGAGGCAGCCGTTGTAACTATACTTGAGACCTACAAACTATCTCAAGGTGGGTGCGCATTAACGTCGAAGCTGTTTATGGGCTCCAGTAACCACTTAACACCAAGTGGGCTGTGAGCTCGTCCACCCACATAAGCAATTATTGAATTAAAAAAAAAATCGTTAAACCATAATTATGGCTATTTATAAGTATACGTAGCGTTACGACGTTCCCATTATGTATACTTAAACGATCAATCTATGTTGACTTTATACATCTAAAAAATCTCTAGGATGCCATTATCCGGTTATATTAAAATTTGATTGCTTGGTAAAACGTAATTGTGTTAAATCCTCTGAAAAAGTTTCAGCGGTTAAAACTTTGACATTCAGCGATCGTGTTTCAACGTTCAGAATTTTATTGAATTTGAAATTCAAATAAGTGACGAAAAAGGACAGCGGCTGGTCGTCATTTTGAAATATTCAATTTTAATTTTGCAATTTTTTCAATCAATTGTACATATATCTATGAATTTGTTGTAATATTTCTTTAGGTATAAATCAATTTAATTAATGTACAATACATTCTAGTACACATCTAGTTATACTTCATCGAATGTCAAATACTTGTCCGAAGACGTATTTCATAATGAATTGTTGGGAACGAGCAATCGCAATTCTTGAGCTAACCGACTACCAAGTTTAGCGGCACCACAAGCCTTTGTACGGAACTTTTCTCGTTGAAAACTTCTATAGGGGAATATCCATACTTAGCTCCGGTGCTATCATTAGCTTATTATACGCCCCATTTGCGTTTAGGTTTTTTTTTTTATTCCTACTTGTGGAGTATTATTTTTACATATATTTAGTCTTACATAGCCTAATTGATATTAAGTATCAAGATTATATATAGTTCGTACCAAACCTTTACGAGCGGGTATCGACATGCACGTAGCTGCTAAAAAGCATGTAGTTTGTAATAGGCGCCATTGTAATCTATATTCGAGGACGTAAGCCACATTTATGTTGTCGCCTCTCAGATTTTTTTACTAATCCTACACGGCGCAGCGCAAAAACAGCAAATCAAAATGTATATTTTACTTTGGGCCTATTAAAATAAAGCGTAGTTAAACTTTAATTTGTAAACGTGCGATATTAGTAAAGCTTGTTTGTTGTGACATTGAGATTTTACATCAAGACGAACAAAGGCCGGTGCGGAATTAATTCTTGTTCAGGTAGCCCAAATTGTCCGGACTTAAGGGAATAACACCTTATACAAATTAATAAATTATGAAGTCGTCGCACGGAGGTTTACTTGGGTCCGTTTCTGTGAGAGGCGAAAGTGACGCTGTCGCAGATAATGTCGGAGTATTTGAAAACAATCGAATTGTTCGAATTTTATGTTTAACTAGCGACCCGCCCTCGCTTCGCTTCGGAAACATTAAATTTTATTATTGAAAGCTGAGCCCCGCGATTATTGTAGTACCGCGGGTGACGCCGCGGGGCGAAACCAGTCTAAAAAAGTAGCCTAAGTTAGTCCTTATATCATCATCAGCTACCTATCAGTGAAAGTTCGTCAAAATCGGTCCAGCCGTTCCACATATTAGCCGGAACAAAACAGACAGACAGACTGACAGGCATAAACAGCCTGTCAGACAGACAAAAATTGTAAAAAAAAATATTTTGGTGTATGTACCGTATATACTTAGACTGGCCATAAATACTGTTACAAAGGAAAACAAAAAAGAATCTATGGCAAATATCATTTATTACTTTTACAGTGTGTTAGTTTAATACATAAATATAAAACAATTTACAGTATAAAAAGCTTATTCGAAGTGGTCTCCATTGGCTACAATACAGTCCTTTAAACGTTGAGGCCAGTTATCAATAGAAGCACGCACTCTTTCTATGGGAAACATTTTCACTGCCAATCGTACGGATTGTTTTAGGGACTCCAAATTATCATAGCGTTTAGAGCAAGCCGTACTCTCTAAAACTGACCATAAATCATAATCCAGCGGATTAAGATCGGGACTAGACAACGGCCAGTCTTCAGCTCTGATGAAGTCCGAAACGTTCGTTTCCAACCAATACTGCGTAGACCAGCTTTATGACCTGGCGCCGAGTCTTGCTGGAAGGACCATTCTTGAGTATTGAACATGGTGTTGTTAGGGGGCTTCACTACCTTCTCAAGAATGGTATCTTGATACACTTGTGCCGATGTTTTGATACCTTTTTCACAAAAGTATGGCTCAGTCACTCCTTCATAGCTAATACCCCACCAAACCATAACTGAAGTCGGATAGTGCCCACGTTGCACTCGGTCGACTAATCGGGAAGCTTCCTTAGAGCTTTGAGCGTAAATACTGTCATTTTGTTTGTTAAAATGTTGCTCAATTGCAAAAATTTTCTCATCCGTAAACAAAAAATTTCTATGACCTCCCTTTGCGTACCGCTTCAGTAGTTGTTTCGATTTTATGTCAGTGTCAGTGTATCACAGTGTCGTGCAAGATAGAAGATACACCAACTGGCTTCAAGCACTTCTAGCAGCCGTAATTCGGACGACTCCATCGTCTCCAGGTACGGCGTTTTCCTTCACAGTTTCCCTCGGGTTGTGTTTCTTTGGTTCTTCCCGCCACGGCCCGAGAAAGTGTCATAGTTAAACAACGCAAATACAGTCCACACTCATTTTTGTAATAGATGACTGTTACAATTTTGGTCTACCAACCGCATAGCGCAACCACCACCCTATTCTCTTTTAAATTATCAGTTAAGAAATGACCGGTACGTCTCTTATATGCTGCAAGTCCTATGTCATCTTTTAAAATACGCGACATGGTTCTAGGTGCTATCTTCATCTCCCGAGATAAAATCTTTTGCTTTCGGACAGGATTTCTTCGAATTCTTTCCCTTACTGCTTTGACCACCTTTTTCGTACGAACACTACGTGGACGGCCAGATCTTTTTCTGTCACAAACAGAGGAGGTCTCATTGCACCTATTAATAGCCCGGTACACAAACATTTTACTAATACCAAGCGTATGGAGAGTTTTAAAAATTGCATTTGGCTCCATACCTACTTTGTGTAATGCAATCACAGAAATTCGGTTCTCTTTATCACCCCACTCCATTTTAATATCGCAAAATATTGTACAATGTATTGGCGCCAAAATGAGAAAACACAATGAGCAATCATATAAAAATGACAGATTCCAAATTCAATTGACCATGCGGGAAGGTCTGCTCACGATTTTGCCATTGCCAATGGTCTGACGCAGATGGTACCTTCTCCCACACGTGTGCCGGATGTGGAAGACCATTCGCCTTCCTTATTGGACCTTCTGCTGACCTCTCGCCCCGAACCCATTCGGGTATGGGTCGATGCTCCTCTCGGGTCATCGGACCATTGCCTAGTTCGGAGCGTGGTGCCTCTCACCGTCTCGTCACAACCACTTCCATCTGGTAGACGACGTGTTTGGCACTACAGGTCAGCAGACTGGAACGGGATGCGCTCTTTCTTTGCATCCTACCCATGGGGGCAGATTTGCTTCAAGTCAGAGGATCCTAGCACCTGCGCTGACTCGGTTGCCGGCGTCGTGCTGCAGGGCATGGAATTGTTTGTTCCTAGCTCAGCGGTGCCTGTCGGTGGCAGGTCTCGGCCCTGGTTTGGTGGGTCCTGCCGTGACGCACATCGTCGCAAGCGGGAATGCTACCAGGCTTGGGCTATGGCAAAGGCCGCTAAGGATGTAAACTCTGACTCACTCAAGAAGAAGTACAACTCTGCTTCCAGGTTCTTTAAGAAGCAAATTGCATTGGCAAAGTCAAATTACGTTGGGAGAATTGGCGAGAGACTGGCGCGCCTGCCATCTGGCTCTCGTGCGTTCTGGTCTCTCGCCAAGGCTGTCCAGGGTAATTTCTGTCGGTCGACGCTTCCACCTTTGCGTGGGGAGGATGGTTCATTGGCCTATTCCGCAAGGGAGAAAGCCGATCTTCTTGGCTCTATCTTTGCGGAAAACTCGACTCTTGACGACAGGGGGAACACTCCTCCTACCATCCCGAGGTGTGAAACCACAATGGCGGACGTCCGCTTCACACAGTGTGCTGTGCGGAAAGCACTATTCTCCCTGGATGTCAACAAGTCGAGTGGGCCCGATGGAATATCTCCTATTGTGCTGAAGGTGTGTGCTCCAGAGCTGGCACCGGTTTTAACGCGCTTATTCAGACACTCTTATGTCCTCGGCGTTGTCCCACATTCATGGAAGACGGCTCTAGTACACCCGATCCCTAAAAAAGGCGACCGCTCAGATCCGTCCAACTACAGGCCTATCGCTATCACCTCCTTGCTCTCCAAAATTATGGAATCCATAATCAACCGCCAGCTCATGGGCTACCTGGAAGAGCACCAGCTGATCAGCGACCGCCAATATGGCTTCCGCAAAGGCCGATCAGCTGGTGATCTTTTGGCTTTACTAACTCACCGTTGGGCGCAGGCGGTTGAGAGTAGGGGTGAGGCACTAGGCGTTAGTTTGGACATTGCGAAAGCCTTCGATCGGGTTTGGCATAAAGCCTTACTATCGAAGCTTCCTTCCTATGGGCTTCCTGAGAGACTTTGTAGGTGGATCGGCAGTTTCCTTGCGGAACGGAGAGTTAAAGTCGTCGTAGACGGCTCATGCTCGGACCCCCGGACCGTAAATGCTGGTGTTCCCCAAGGCTGCGTGTTATCCCCGACATTGTTCATTCTGCATATCAATGATTTGTTGCATACCAGTGGCATTCATTGCTATGCGGATGACAGTACCGTGGATGCACTGTATTTCGGCCGCAGCAATATCTCTCGGGATCACGTCGATGAGTGTCGGAACAAACTTGTGTCTGAAATCGAATCATCCCTTGTGAAGATTTCCGATTGGGGGGGACTAAATCTAGTCCAGTTTAACCCTTCTAAGACTCAAGTTTGCGCGTTTACCGCTAAAAAAGCCCCCTTTGTCGCATCGCCACTCTTCGGAAACACTCACCTTTGTGCCAAGCCGAACATGGGCATTCTGGGCGTAGACATTTCGAGTGTTGTCCAGTTTGGCGGTCATTTGGAGAGCAAGGCTAAAATGGCCTCCAAAAAACTCGGAGTACTCAACAGGGCCAAACAGTACTTCAAGCCGGCTCACCGCCTTAAGCTGTATAAGGCGCAGGTGCGGCCTCACATAGAGTATTGTTGCCACCTTTGGGCCGGGGCTCCGGGTTATCAGCTATCTCCCTTTGACCGAATTCAACGTAGGGCATCTCGGATTGTCGACGATCCTGTACTTACCGATCGGCTAGATCCTTTGGCACTGCGTAGGGATTTATCTTCCCTATGCATACTTTACAGAATTTACAATGGGGAGTGTTCCGAGGAGTTGTTCAATTTAATAGAAGCCGTTGATTTTCGCAACCGATCGTCTCGCCGGAACTATCATCCGCACCATCTGGATGGTTGGCGTTCCACTACAATGCGTTTTAAAAACAGTTTTCTGCCACGCACAGTAAATCTCTGGAATTCGTTGCCATCAGCGGTCTTCCCCAACAACTGCGACATTGGGTTATTCAAGAAAAGAGCATATTCTTATCTGAAGGGTAGGCAACGCACTGGCGTAAACGCTGGTGACCGTGGGCGGCGGTGAATCACTTACCATCAGGTGACCCGTCTTGCTCGTTTGCCTCTTACTTGTTATAAAAAAAAAAAAAAAAATTCAAATGTAATATTTTGTTTATTTTTAATTGTAACAGTATTTATGGCCAGAATAAGTATATTCATATGCATGTAGTAAAAAGCGGTTATTTCAATATTACAAACAAACACTCCAATTTTATTTATAAGTATAGATTGTATTCTAGATGATGCTTACGTTCAAATAAAATAATGAAAAACTGCTATATCCACTTATTTTTAAGCAATTTCGGTAGCTCATATGACTTGAAACCTTAAATTTATACTAATAGAACGATAATTCGCTTGAGACGTCTAAGCTAATTTAATATTCTTTCTTTTCATAACAGGTCACAATGGCTACGATTTACGGCCTCTTTAAATGCACAGAATAATTTCATATTCAACTCGCAGAGCAATCGAATATTTAATTTTAGGCACTCGAATCTAGGGTTGTCACATAAAGAGATGCGCCTGAAGAGTTTTATTAATCATTTGTCCGACGTTCTTAATCTGTTTATTAGAAATTCTGAATTCAATTAAAAACTCGAAATAATCAACCTAAAAATATGGTTTTCACAATCTGAAAGTTTAAAATTAGATATTAAGATATTCGTTTGGAATAACTCTACAATAAAGTTCACTTCAAGTGCTGAAAGTAAGCAAACTTAGTTATTATCTCGTGCATAATTTTTTGATTTTATAATGCCTTAAATACGCATTATGAGATCTTAACGGCTAAGTAACTTGACGAAGCGTTGTTATGAATTTTTTATGAGTGTTTCTTGTAGGTACTACATTTCTGGAGCTCAAAACAAACTTAACAGTATTAATAATTGATTGATAAAAGTAGCAGTAGTTACGATAAAGATAAGAACCTATTAATTTATAAACATTGTGATTTAACTTGTACATACTGGAAATTAAGCACCTACACGAATTTTAGACTGTTAACGGATCCGTAAATACAATTTTTTCGATATGTAAACGAACTCATAGTCCATTTTATGTCAAGGATTTCTCGCACTCTATAGACATCGCAACGTGAATTGCGCTACACACGAATATCGATTTAATGTCGACTTCATGAACAAGTTTATAATCACATGCTTAAAAACAAAACATCTCTATAAGTATGACAAGTCATCCGGGCTTTTTTCACAATAAGACTGGGGCAAAGGTAAAATTGACTGAATAATCTAAATAAAACGTGTACTCACGAATGAAATTCAATACCAGCCCCATCAATAGGGTATAGGAGGGAAAAAAAAGGTATAAGAGATCCATTATACTTTAGTCAACAAAGAAATTCGCTGCACTGGACTGCTGCCTCACTTAAATTCTGAAGACTACAATATGCTTTCATCTGTCGAACCTCTATTGAAACCAGCTAACATCAATATAGCTTAGCTAGATCCGAAAGCTTCATAATGTTTGCAACTTTAATCTTCCGAAGGCATCTTTAAGCGGCCGCGACGAAGACCTTACGAGCACCAGATAATAGGAAAATAGACGCTCAATAGAGTTCCTGTTGAGGATGCTTGAAGTATTATCGATCGAAACCTGAACAAAAATGTATGTAACAAAAGTAATATTATTGTAACTGCGTTCAGTGTGCTTAGTGCGAGTTTTTTAACGTTCACGATAGCGTAAAAGTTAACCCAATTTTGTATGCAGTTGGAACAGCACCTCTAGCGGCAAACATAGGCAAACGATCCCATTTCATACAAATATGAGCTAACTTTTACGCTATAGAGAACGTTAAAAAACTCACACTAAGCACACAGGACTACCGCGAGCGACCTTGTACGGTGAACCGATCCATAGTAATAGTGTAACAGTTTCCACAACCGTTCTAAAGTATCTGAAGAACTTGACAAAATTCTGAAAATTTTCTGTGTTTCACATTCATTTTTACTTATATTTTTTCTCATTTTTATTATATTTAGATCGAGATTGATAATCGAAGCCCGTTACGAGGCCGCTTTTGAAATCAAATTATAAACAAAATCAATGAAAATCTCATAGTATTATCGGAATTTCAAAAGAGAAATACATTTTTCTTTTTCATCTTCCCGCTTCGTAACTGAAACATTATCGGTACATTTTGGGGAACACGGGATCTAATTAAATGAGACAGAGCTTCGGCGTATCTCTGTGTTAGTGAAAGAGACACGAAACGCCGGGGCCTTCGCGAGAATAATGTTCGGATTTTTTTAAATTAAGTACTGAACGAAGCGATGTTGTTCGTTAGTTTCATTTTAGATACAGAATTAAATTTATTCATTGTCATTAGTTAGTTGAGCGCGCATGTTAACCTTTAATAATGTTTTTACTATCGCACCGCCTGCCACCAGAGTAGAGTTCATCTGTACTATCTGGAGCCACTGCGATCATCCACAGTGCGTTTCCACAGATCGTTTTTGCCATCCGTCTTTGGAATTGACGGAGTATCCCGAGCGCTATGACTTGTCCTTCTTCAAACGAGGCTTGTGGAGAGTACTCAACGGTAGGCAGCGGCTTGGCTCTGCCCCTGGCATTGCTGAAGTCCATGGGCGACGGTTACCACTCATCATCAGGCGGTGATGCTCGTCTGCCTACAAGGGCAATAAAAATAAAAAATCTTTTCGTAGTATACAATGAATAATACACTCTGTTTTATTGCTCGTTGTTATCCAAATTGCTATTGTTTTCCTGCTAACATGAACAATATGTTCAGCAGTGGGCAGATAAAGGCTGATGATGATTATGATGATTATGATGATGATGAACAAGCTCATCGCGGTACTGACGTCGAGTGCTTCTTGGATCACACAAAAACCTTGTGGTGAATGCTGTTAACTTGAGACTTGAAGTCTGTCTCGATTGTATAAAAAATACGAAAATTATAATTTTTGTTGGTTTGATATTTAAACTAATATATTTAAACGATATTATTCGTTTATCCTGGAAGTCCTATTCGTAAACATGATATCAGTATTTATTTCATTACAAAAATTGGTATCCCAGTTCCGAATTAGAACATCGGTGTCGCTATGAGTACACCGGGTGACTTATGCTCTTATGGATATATTTCTAAAGAGAAGACATTTTTTCTTAGCCAAATATATGTTATTTATAAGGTATCTTTAAATATTCGTTCTAGTGCTAACTAACTCTGTTATCATTGAAATAATACGTTTTTTGACTTTATTATGTAAACTTTTTCCGCTTCTAAAACCTATTACGAGTATTTAAGATTTGTTAAAAAAAATGTCAAGCGCGTTAGATTTTGATTTAAAAAAAATATGTTTTTTTTTTAAATATTAATACAAAAAACGACAAATAATTATGGATAGGTATAATATAATCATGATACATTTATAAGCATCAACAATACGAAGCTATGAAGATCGTTCACCTGCGCAATTAAGAACGAAAATCTCCTAATTATGTACTTTGGATGGATTTAATAATTATGATTCAATCTCAGCGGTGTCATCGATATTGCAATATCTATGGACTAAGGCTGAACACCAGCTAGGCATCTTGTTTGCATAGTTCAAGTAACATAGAAGACGAACTTCTTCGGAATACGTTGATAATTGTACGAGCCAATTCGAGAGAGTTAATTGGGCAATTAATACACTGTGAGAAAACAATGCAGGGAGACTGCTACGAAATGCTACGAAATGCTACAAATTGCTACGAATGGCACTACGATGCATGATAACAATAGAATGCCGTGTCTGATTTTCTGAAACTAAACTATTCTGAATAGCAATTTTTAAAAGCGCGTTTACGGAAATATGTATGCATACAAAGTTAGGGTGCTATTAAAAACTCGCTTGCAAGCAAAGCATGAAATAAATACTCCGTTTGAAAAGTTGCTGTTGATGTTTTAATTTTATTTGCATGCTGTTTGTGCTCCATTCGTAAAAAACTTCATTAGGTTTTCCTTTTTTAACTTAATTAACTAATATTTTATTATTTCTCGTCATTTAGTTTCTTTATATTTTTATAGTATACGCGTGACAATATGCTGATACTGCCAAATGCTAATCAATGTTAATTCAATGTTCATTCATTCAAAATTCATTTAAGTTCAACGGTCATTAGATACTACGATTTATCCTGTGTTACGGATAACAAAAGAACACTCATGAGAACCTGACAAGTATAATATTTTATGCAGATCTCTTACGCCACTCTTTAACTAAAATTCAGTTAGAAACCCAAACCGCCCCAGTGGAAAAAAACTCAATCAATAGTCAATAGAACAACGAAACGATAGAAATTAAAATGGCACGTCATAAATGATAATAAAATATGAAGTTCTTATGCTAATTTCATTAAATTTATTTCGTTTTTTTTTTTAATTTCTCATAGATTTATTTGAATTTTTGCACATTTTCAGCAGTTGATATTTTTTTAATAACAACTTATAGAGCTAAAGTGAGTGAGTTCCTTAACATCCAAATTAAACGCTGCTTTTAATAACACCAGTGCGAGTACGAACGCCATTGCTTTGTAAAGTGAAACCTTGCTTTGATTTGTTTATAGTTCTTCTCGTCTGTGAGCAATTTCATTGCTCGCACTGACACTACAAAGACTGAGGAATACTATCTTCTTTTATTAAACATTCGCTTCTAAGAATATTAAGTTTCTCATTAGCGTTAGCACGAGTTTATTCTTAGCTCAGCTCTCGCTAAATAAATAGCAAAAGTACAGAAAGCTGTGAACATTTAATGAACTAATTTTAACATGTATAGAGCAGCGAAGTTTTCTTTGAACGAGCTTAGCTAGTCCGAATTCAAAGTATAAAGAGTGAAAAGTTAAACTAAGTAGCAACGTATTGCAATTTCACATCAAATCTCTGAATCGAAAACGAAATTACTGCTACAAGCTTTACGAGTAGTGGGATAGAGTAGGGGGAATTGTTATTTTTTCGTCTCGGGTATGTTTTTCTTAAGTCTGGTAACCGATAAATTACCGGTCAATCAAAATTAGATTCCTAATTCATTTACGAATAGTCGACCAATAACTAAAATAGTTTAGACAAAATTTCTTCCCACCAAATGTGTATTTATCAGCAAATAAAATCGAATTTTGTTCAAATATATAGAGAGTGAAATGTATATCATTAAAGAAAATTGAGAAAACGAAAAATGACGCATTTGCACACATTGTAAAATCAACGGAAAGTGTGATGATAATGAAAGTAATAATTTTTTATTTATTGTACACAAAGTTATTTTATTATTTGGAGGAAGATCGATAGATTCACAGTTGAGAAATTGAATTCCCAACACACATAAAATTTATATTTATGTTCAATAAATAGATTGGGTTGGAAAACTCTTTGAAAAATCGAAACGCCAAGTCTTGAAACAATTTCCATTAATGCCGTGATATTGTTTACATGACGGGCATTGTTCAATGTTTTATGAAAATTCTATGAGCCTTACGGAAAATGTGACACGTTGTTAAAAGCAATTTTGTTTATTTTATAATGCTTTCTTTAATAAAGACATGAAATGTTTGAGGTTTAAAAAGAATAGCTTTAGCGATTACCGTTTAGGACACTAAAACCACACACGAAGCCAAAATATGATAAATATTCTAAAATACTTTAAGATGTATCAAACATTGGACACGGCGGAGCATACGCTCGCTGTCTGCCCCGCTTGGGAGGTGCAGCGCCGTGTCCTGGTCGCAAAGATAGGACCTGACTTGTCGCTGCCTGGCGTCGTGGCGTCGATGCTCGGCGGCGATGAGTCATGGAAGGCTATGCTCGACTTCTGCGAGTGCACCATCTCGCAGAAGGAGGCGGCGGGGCGAGTGAGGCAAAGCTCTCCTCACTACGCAGAAACCCGCCGCCGCCGAGCAGGGGGTCGGGACCGGGGTCGTATCCGTGACCTGGCCCCCTAAGAGCTAGGGGTCCCACCCGTTTTGTGCGGGGAGAGACCCAGACGTGGGGTGGCGTGCTTTGCACGCTCACCCGCAGTAGGAAGCCGGGTGATGGTAGACCGCGTTCCCCCGACCGCTCTGGGGGAAGGTGTAACGCGGCGCCATCAAAGCGGGCTCTCGGCCCGCTGAACGAGGGAACCGGTGGTCGTGTCGCTGGCGGCCGCCGGTCCGGCGTCCGTGGGACGGTGGGATGGATGTAATGTGCTCTGCGTCAACCCTGTCCCGCCGTTTCAATAGCCCCGACTGGGCTCCGGCCCGGTCCGAGATAGGGCGCCGGTTATAAGCGGCAGGAGTTTTTAGTGAGGTTCAACTCCCACATACCCCACCTGCCGCGCGGGTGGGGATCCGGCGATATTCTCCTGCGGAAAAAAAAAAAAAAAAAGATGTATCAAACATAGTGTCTCAATATAGTATTTTGTTCATTTTTCGCGATTTGTAGACATGATTGAAACTTCTTTTACGGTATAATTTCTCGTTTTTTATACATACATAGCGATTAGAATGTCTATAAATTCAGTACATCATCGCGTCACCGTGAAATAGTATATTATGTCAAATTCGATTCTGTCAAGATTAATTAATGCTTACTAATTATTAAGGTTCATCTTCTGTTTTTAACGTTAGATAATCTGTTGAAATTATTTTAATGTTCTCAATATAAACGATCAATTTGTTTTGATTTCATAACTAAGCATGCTCTTGCTTCGGCAAACACCGTATTATAATTACTAGTAATTTTAACTTTGTTCAACTTAATTTTCCGAGAATAAATTAATTAGTTTAAAATATTCAAAATATTTGGGAAAGGTATTTCAATAAAACGAACATTATTTAAATACTTACTGGATTGGTAAATGGCTGATCTGAAAAGCTCCGAACCGTGAAAATGATACTCGTAACTTTAAGGATTGGCAAAAATTCTTTTAAAGCTTACGTTCATGGCCGGTTTGAGCGTTTGTTGTCAAGTTCCAATGACATTGTCGTACTCGACAACTAAGTGTAATACGTGAATTGTCGTAAGAACCAAAGACTCTTCGCGCAGATGGAACTGTTGTGGACCTGATCTATGACGAACCACGTCATGATCAAACCGGAAGAGGAGACTAGATCATTCAATAGACCCAGCCCTTATAAACTGCCAGCAGTTATTACAGATATCTCGTGTCATGTCTGACTGAGATGCTTTTTAGACCTAAGGTACTTAATCCATCTATCGCCTTTACTAGCTGAAATGAAGTACACATACTGTACACACTGTCTCTTCAGATCGAAGAGACAGTCTGTACTCGTCTTGATTTAGGGTCTCACTTATCACTGCTAGCAGTCGCCAATTTTGGCCAACTTCAAGTCATGACAGCTGCGCCGCTTTATAGAAGAAGACACCGCTGACTGAGTCCTTATCCACTTACAATTACTGCATCTAGTGTGACGCAGTTGGCGAGTGGAAGCAAGCTGTAATTAGGGATGGGACTCCCTGGTGCGTGCTGAAGGTATAAGAGAAATTCTGGATGTGTTTTAAGGCGAGTCACTGTGACGCGTCAATTTGTATTTTGTTCTTGTAGTTGACAGCTTGTTTGAAACAAATCTTGATGTGTAAAGTTGTCGGGACCATGACCGATATGAATATCTTGTAGGTTTTTTTTATTGCTTAGATAGGTGGATGAGCTCACAGCCCATCTGGTGTTAAGTGGTTACTGGAGCCCATAGACATCTACAACGTAAATGCGCCACCCACCTTGAGATATAAGTTCTAATGTCTCAGTATAGTCTCTCAGATCTCAGACGGCTGCCCCACCCTTCAAACCGAAACGCATTACTGCTTCACGGCAGAAATAGGAGGGGTGGTGGTACCTACCCGTGCGGACTCACAAAAAGTCCTACCACTACTTCTGTAAGTATTATTTCAACTTGGCCTTTCTTATTTGGAAATATATGCTAGGAATCATACATTAATTTATAATCCAACTTAAATTGGAAAAGAAAATTGACTTGGATTAAGAAAGTACTCAAAGATAATATGTAGTTCCCAATATTCATCACGCTAATATCATCGGTCTAAATAATTCATACATAAAATATTAAAGCTATTTATTGACGCATAAAATATCGTGACTAATAAATTTTCATAAATAAGAATTTCTGAGAAACTTTCTTTTGAAGTCCCTTAAGTATTGTGAACCTTTTCAACTTAAAGGATCAAAATTGAAAAAGTATGATTTGTTATAAATTTACGTATGTTCTGTATTTCAATCGACTTTAACATAAATTGAAAGTTTTTACAGAAAATACAATTTTATCTTTATTAGTTTGTTTTAAATCATTCGATATAGATTGGGTAAGACAACCAGTCTTGTCGCCAAGAGCTTTCAGTTCTGGACGACCATCACGTGGATACCCTCAGACACAGCCCACTGAGTTTCTCGCCGGATCTTCTCAGTGGGTCGCGTTTCCGATCCGATGGTAGATTCTGCAAAGCACGGCTCTTGCTAGGGTTCGTGTTAGCAACGTCGTCAGGTTTGAGCCCCGTGAGCTCACCTACTAGTTAAGGTTCCGCTGAAATAGCCTCTCAAGGCTATCTATCAGCTTAGGTAGGAAAAATAAATCTGGACGACCATCATGGATAAGAATCAACAAAAAAAAAATCGTAGTATAACAATCGATTGAAAAAAGAATATAGATCAACGTAATATTCATCAACTTCAAAAGGGAGGACTGTAACTTGAAAATTTGCAACGTATTAATGATCATCAATTTTAATAATTTTCCTTTAGATCACCTGCTTGTTACTAACGCGTATTTTTTAAAGTTTTTAACCCAAATTGATTAATTGTTTTGTATGGTTGAGGTTTAGTGGGTCGGTGAAGGGATAAGGATGGTGGCGATAGTTACATTGCGATGGAAACCAGCTTCAGTACCCATCATAACTTGAAGAAAAAAATAGTGCATCGAAGTAAATTAAGTACAGTCGAGCACGGTTCTAAGCATTTTGCGACTGCTTTAATATCACCGTTGAGTCGTCGTCTGCGAAATTTATTGTAAAAAGTTATATGGTCGCACCGTGAAAATATTTCAATTAATTTATCTTACACAAACGTCTTTAGAACACCTAAGATTTTCAAAGCCTCGTTTGGTCTCGGCGAGTTCTCTAATGTTGTCTGTATGAAATTGAAAATCTCCACGGGACAATTATTCAAAAATATTCCTCGAAGAAGATAAAATTTATTCATACCGAGAGAAATGCTTCAACTATTCTAAGAGTGATTGCTTATTTACATACTGAACACACGATGTACGACCACGAAGAGTTTTCTTTAACTACACTTTTATAAGGTCAAAACCTGTATTTTACTCTACAAGAAAATAAAATGTAGACGTCACCCAAGAGTACGGAGATTGTGCATTAACATCGCTAAGTCTAGAAATCCCAGTCTTAAAAGGTCTCCTGTTGTATAATGGTAGCGTGAGCAGGGCTCACAGCCATAAGGTAAAAATAAATTGTGCTTGAATTTTCAGACGTTGCAAAGGAATTTTTATTTATTCCGAGACGAGAATACCTACATACGTATGTATTTTATTTAAAACGAAACTCTGAATGCTCAAATGAATTTTATTCTTCAAGTCTTTCCCGAATCTACGAAACATGTAACACCATATATGTATATATATATTTGTAGGTTAGCTACAGCATGAATACGTTTTGATTTACGCTATAAATGTTCTACAAACGACCGATTTTGCGACATTAATCCTTCGATTGCAATTGGACAAGATAAACAAAGCCGTAACTTTTGAGTAAGCTGTATAAAGCAGAATTGAATCTTGGATGATGGCATACTAAATGTTCCACGAAATAAATCACAAGATTCGAAAAAGTTTATTGCCTTTGATTTAAATAAACTACAAGCTCACGGTCCATCCGATATAAAGTGGTAATTTGGGTCTATAGAAATCACACGGATGCCGCCGCCTACCTCAAGAAATGAAATCGAGATCTGAATTGTACTATGCAGCTACTGTCCCTCCCGACCCGAAGCATGATTGCTTCAATCAAATGGTACGCTTCTTTTCGGGATTACAATACTCCCAGGAAATACTGCACATTTTTATAATTATTGGCACGGCTGTTGTAGGTACAGTACAATTGAGACTTGGATCTCATTAAGGTGGGTTAGCATTAACCTTCGGATATCTATAGCCTTCTATAACAACTTTACACCAAGTTTTGAAAGCCGTAATTTTTTAAAGTGTACATTCTTTACGTCCGTTGAAAGTAAAATTTAACTCGGGACAGATTCGTTACGGCTAGAGAGAAAAGATACAATTTAGGAAGAGCGAGAGTGAGAAAATAGACAGAACGTCTCGCGTGCCACTCGCTCTTACACACAGCAATCCCTATTACAAGAAAAAATTGATTTATGGATGAAAAATAAAGTAAAGCAAAATTCTACACACCGCAAAAGAAGTTTCAGTTCTTTCATGTGTACCAAGTGGCACGCGCACCATTTTTTTATTATGCTAAAATACCCGACGTGGCATTTGTGATAAATAAAGAGTGTCACACTCCATATTCCCAGGATAGAAAGGCTCATGTCACTCTGTAGTCCATATTTATCGACTACTAAGTACTATGGCAGCGGTCACCGAAGCAACTTTTGTAGCGCGCATACGTAGCTTTTGTGCGACGGTAGGTGAAAAATCCATTCTAGAAACGATTTACGTAAATCCATTGGTAATAAGTCTTCACATGAAGAAACGTGTATCTGCGCCAAATTTTAGTGAATCAGATGGTTATATTTGAGTTCATTACATTACCTTGTCGATGTTGTCGATGTTCGACTGTTGCTCAGTTTTTTTGGTTAAAGACAGTTCTTATTTCATCTCTGAGTGTATATTTGTTCGTGTATTTATAGGGATGCTTTTTCCGGCGTCCATTAAACGAAAATCCTTTCTAAATTTCGATCTTTTTTTTTATAATTTTGCAATCCAGTGATTTTGTTTATATTATTTTAGTGAAACAATTCTAATTTTAACAAAAAAAAATTAGCGTTTTTTTACACAGTTAACACGTTCGCTGCGGCAAGTAAAATCTTAAACCTTTGTCTGGTGCGGCGGCGGGCCAAATTGTGCCCCCAATGATTTTTCCGCCAGTGCGTGGTAGGTCTTTTTCGACACGTCAGCACAAGGTTAGATTAAATTGCTATAACTTTGCGAAAACATAATGTAGGTGAACAGTTTTTGGACTGTTGGAAAAACCTTGAACCCAACTTCTTTAGATTTGATTCGCCCCGGGATCTGCCGAACAGAAAATGAGAAATAAACCAGGGAAAGTGGCGGGTCGATAGCGACCAGAACCGCACTAGAAAGTATTTTTAATAGTGATGGGAAAGACAAAAATAAGGGGATATCGAAAATAAAACAGAATTAAAGTAAAGAAATAAAAATTGTTTATTTAATTATTTATTAATGGCTGTCTTTAAAACATTTCGCACAAAGATTTTGCTTGCACATTCTGCAGTATGTTTTAATTTTTTTTACTTTCCTTTTCACCTCGGAACTCTTCATGGTTTCCCGCAGTTTTTCATTTTCTTGAAGGAAAATATCTCCTGACTGCTGTCACTATCACTATCTGCACCGCAAATTAATATATTTTCCAAAATATTTATCTTTCTTTTGTTGCCTGACATCGTGCCTTTAATTTTAAGGAATAAAAAAAACGTGACGTACGTCAGTTCCGATAGCTTGCCCAACACTAACTGGCGAGGCGGGCGCTCTGTGCGGTATCGGGCCGCCAACAGCCTGTTGGGACGGTGGGCCACAATAGGCCTCCTCCCGCACCGAGTTAATATTTTTTACCGTCAGTGCGTGATAGGCCGATAAAGGCCTGCCGCGATGTTTTTATAGGGAACACCTATACTTTTGACCACAATCTCAAATATATATTTGTCTTTGTCGTACCTTTACAAACACCTGAGATAATCGTTCCGCACCAGCGAGAGGGACATAGTTTTCTTCGTCCGCACCAGGTGAAATTCCGCGGCAGGCTGATTTGGGCCTGTTCCGCAGTGAACGTGTTAAGCAGAGCAAACTAATAAATGATCGGTAAATAATTAATCTCAAACAACGATCTCCCTAAGATCAAATAAACAGCTATCGATTCAGATAGATACCTACGAAACGAGCGTGACTTATGTGAGAAATTTGACAACAACACCATATCGATCTCATAGTTAGAGTTGAGGCTTACTGTGATATTATCTTACATTCGAACATGAGAAACTATTTAATTTCGAGAAATTTTCGCGAAAATCCACACTCATAGTATTTTATTATATTTATTTAATTACCGTCGTAGACAGAAGCGCATACGGGACACCTGATGGAGTGTTACCGTCTCTCATGGACGTCAGTAATGCCAGAGGTAGAGCCAAGCCCCTGTCCACTTTTAAGTACTCTCCGCAAGTCTCATTTGAAGAAGGACACGTCATAGAGCTCAGGAAAAACCATGAAGGCATGTTCATTTCAGAGCAAAATGGTACGACCTCTAAGGAACTCTACTCCAGGCGTGCGGGTGGGAGGTGAGGTGGTAAAAACGAAATGATAGGATCATTTCAAAAAAATTCTCAGTGTCCTTCCTATGGAATATACGGTACAGACGTGAGAGCAGTACCTTACACAAGACCGAGTTTGTGCTATATAAAGTAAAAGCGTTTGTCCAGGCATGAAGTACTGCTTCGCTCATTTGAGGATTCCCAGTATTTTTGACACCAAGTTGGTTAAACGTCGACCCCAAGTATCCCTATACCCGCGAAAGGTTGCAGGGATACTTCTTGGAATAGTGGCACCATAACAACAAAAGGGTCCTTCTCCGGAGAATTAGTAGAATGATGAAAGAATCAAATATTTTGGTTACTAACAAATTTAACAACTAGCGATGTATTTGATTACTTTAAAAAATCCATTATTAATTCAATTGGGATTCCATGTTCCATGAAATTGTGGATACATTATTTATTAAATAAATTAAGAAGAACATTGAATATAGTAAGTAATATTTAAATTGAAATAAGAATGAGCGAGCAAGGCGTGAGGTGAAGCGAATCGCACGAACCTATTTCCACACATTGGGATACTTTTTCCTTTCACCGCGACTCATAAATACAAAGAAAATACAGAAGTAAGTATAAGCCTTTGTGTCTCCGATTCAAAGTTTCGCTTCATTTGAGACGCCTCCTCGATTTCACAAACGACGCCAAGAAAACAATTACCGTAATGTATATTTTTATCGCATATCGATGTCGATAATGCGATTGTTTTAAAACTTATAGACGCTTATTAATTTACGTATTATTCAACGAGTATGAAGTGTCTACTGTATACTTTAGTTGAATTTGAACCCGTTTTCTGTAATATTTAAAAAAATTGTAATCTAGAATTTTTAGGAGCCAGAGATACGTGCGTAACATAAGAAGAACCGCAAGCTCTTCTCATATTCGCCGTTTATCGTTATTAGGATGCCTAATAGAAAAGTCCAATAATTTGTGTGTAAAAAATATCCAATAATGACTTTTTTGGGCAATCATACAGCTATGCTTGAAATAAAACCGAAGTACTGTAACAGTTTGATGATTGAATTATTGGAATGTCCGTGATCCGTAGCGCCTCCGAACAATTTAACCGACCGTTGAACTTTACTTCAACTACCAGCCGCCCAAATACTTCACAAAGTTTTCGCTCACACGGTCCTGGCACGGTCATTACGGTATCCATAAGACATATTAGTAAACTACCTTTTTCCCGCGACTACATCCGCGTGGAATAGTTCACAAATAATGCTTTATTTTAGAACAAATTTGGTTAGCATAAAAAACGTTATAGTGAGCCGCCAACCTTTTAAACCGCGGACTTTTTTTTAGATCTTTTAAAAGGGAACAATTCTGTCATACATTATTTTAGCAAAACTTTAACCGTTTCTGCAGCGCACGCAGCGTAAGCTCTCAAAAGCTAAAAATAACCCTTCATTAATCTTCATTAAAAATTTTAATTGGTGATACGCTTGTATTGGTCTTAGCTTACGCTTTTTTTGTTATTAAACCTTTATATAGCCTTCCTCGATAAATGGGCTATCTAACACTGAAAGAATTTTTCAAATCGGACCAGTAGTTCCTGAGATTAGCGCGTTCAAACAAACATCAGCTTTATAATATTAGTATAGATTATAATCTATAAAACAATTATTTGGTACAGAAGTTTCAAGGTTTCTCAGCTTGAACGTTTGTGAAATTAGTTCAATTAGAACACTCCTCTGGCATATGGGTACAGTGTGTTGAGTAATAGCTGTAGAATTATACGAGGGAGTGACATAATAGGTTGAGGGGAACGCCCTTTGAAGAATTTGGAAATCAATAGTTACTATGAAACCGAAATGCAAAAGAAACGAAACACGGCCCAACGTAGCCTTAACGTCAGAGTTAAAATTGAGACGAGCTAAATGTAATTATTATACTCGTAGAAACATTTTAAAACCGATCTCATTCGTACTTTCTTGGGATTTATTTTGTAATTGATTATGAACTAAAAATCGAAAGAAATTACGCATCATTTTCTTTAATAACTATTAACGAGCATTAGTGGTATTGATATACATACGAGTATAGTTGATAATTTTTATTCATAAAATTGACATTAACGAAACATGAGAGAAAATGTAATACACAAAAAGATTCTAAATCTTGAAGGACCAGTGTGATTTTGGTCGAATTTCGATCGTAAGGCGCGCAGTAGTATCTTTTAAAAGGGAAAGGAATTGAAAGGGGGAAGCGAGCGTTTGAAATTACCGTCTACCTCTTTTCAGGCCCCTACACACGTAGTATATGGTCGAGGGGTGCCCCTATATCTACGCCATGTATTTATCGCTGGGACGCCTAATCTTTTAAGTCTCAATTTATTATGTTTAATTTAAATGGACCGCATATGTAACTACAATGAGTGTATTAAAGTTTGGCTATTTTCAAGAGAACGATGAGAGCTTATCAATAGCGCCTGAAAAGCTTATCACGAAAGTTCAGTAACGTAAATATTATATCATACATAATTCGATTTTTTATCTCTATTTCAAGAAATTAGCATCGGGTAATTAGTACGAAGATGGAGTTTCATGAAGATAATTATTTACTGATACGTGGTTACTGATACTGTTATGTTTTATTATTTTATTATTATTATTAGGCAGTTGAATATTTGTCAGTAAATAAATAAATAAATAAATATTTACTAACAATCACGCCACGTTAACTGGTCCCGTGCTAAGCTCGTAAAGAACTTATGTTACAGTTACCAGATAACGGAAATAAATGTAAGATTTTTATTATACACATACATATATTTAATATACATCCATAACCCTGGAAAAGACATTTATATTTATCATATCAATTTCTTTCCTTGGCGGGATTCGAACCCGCGACCCCCTTGTGTAGTGACCATGTCACTTACCACTACACCAGACGGCCGTTTTTGTTACAAATGGATGGATTTTTTGTTACAAATAGATAATCTAAAGTGAATTTATTTGAAATTTCAAAACCTTTTTCAGTTGTATACATGTGTGTATATACATATATGCTGGTCATCGCTTATAATATTTTATTGTAGTAATTAATCTATTTTGACATCTTCGTTCGGTTACTGGATTAGGCTGTAAAATATTTGAGAATTAGTGACCCATAATTGTTGTTTTATATGAGAATATGAGGATATAATAACTGCGGATTGCAGAAAATATATTTTTTTTAAATTTACCATGAATACATATAACAATTTTAGAATTCATATTGAAATACAAAAGCTAAATTTAAGCTTATCAAAACGTAACATTGAAATGTTCTAAAATGAGGTTTCAAACATATACCTAGGTTTCATACTTCAGTGGTTTCAAATATAAATTGACAGCTTTGATTTAATAGCTGGAGTTGAAAGTGGTCCAATAATTGTATGATTTGACCCGCGAAACTTCTGAACCACTAATATTCACTTTGATATTCGATAACTGGCAAACAACATTTAAAAAAATGTTTTAATTAAGTGTCAACCTAAGTAAAGACCGCGAAACAATGGTTCTGATTTGGAAATAACTGTCCTTAGACCTTTTCATTCATTAAAGACAAACAAACATTGTTATTATAATTATATAGATGTAGATTTATTTAAGAATTGTTTATTTTCTTCTTAATTATGATAATCGGATTACACCGGAGACAAATATCTTATAAATAAATAAAAAATATTTCTCAACCGCACTAATCTTACACTTTATGATTGAAAGTATTCGTATTTTGTTTATTTCTCCGACACTGAGATCGATTTGTTTCCAATATGCAACAAATATTTGACACCTTTTTTAGTTTTGAAATAATTAAAAAAATGTGAATTGACATAATGCATGTGATGCGAGCAATGAGAAGTATGACTGAATTTTTTTTATTTTCTTGTCCATTTTGCTATTTTTTTGTTTTATTGTTTTACGAAGAAATTTCATTTAGTACAACATTATGTTTTTTACACACATCGTAAATATAGAGTGTTTATCTCATCAAAGCATGTCAAAGCTATGCGATTTGAAAATTTTAATCTAGTAACACGACTGTTGCGATTTAGAACCTATTTTTATGCGAACTTTATTAAATATGTAGTTTTTTATCGGTATGTACTTAAATTACAATTTAAAAATGCTTGTAACAGCCCTGAAATATCACGAGCTCACTGAATTCTGTTCCGTAAAAACAGTAAAACCCATCTAAGAATCCGTTAAATAACAGTGTGTCAAAAAAAAAAGACTCGAATTATGAATGAATTAATGGTGGTAGGACCTCTTGTGAGTCCGCACGGGGAGGTACCACCACCCCGCCTATTTCTGCTGTGAAGCAATAATGCGTTTCGATTTGAAGGGTGGAGCAGCCGTTGTAACTAGACTGAGACCTTAGAACAGATATCTCAAGGTGGGTGGCGCATTTACGTCGTAGATGTCTATGGGCTCCAGTAACCACTTAACACCAGGTGGGCTGTGAGCTCGTCCATCCATCTAAGCAATAAAAAATATATTAAAAATTTTTTTCTTAATTTTACTTTAGCCTCAAAATGTGTTATTTGTTCGTCTAATACAAATATATATTTTTTGAGTTTCCTAAGTTTTAACGAGTGACCGTACCACAGCGTTCCGGCCTCTTTGAGACTAGTCGACCCGTAAAATCGCGGTTATATTCCCGTCAATTAAGAAACTTCACAACAATGGGCGACTGGAGCCAAAAAAATCCTTATTCTTCGAATCAATAAAACTTTAGCGGAAGTCGTGAAGTCGCAATTTATTATTATTATTACGTACTGGTTCGGTGATCTAATCTCGGCGATAAAAAAAAGTCATAGTAATGTCAACAGTTTTTCGCAGGATTATTAAGTAAGCTCCTGTATCTGTATCAAACTATCAAGCTAGTTCCATAGTGGGTACCCCTCGATACTACTATATCTAATTTGAAAACATTCACTTTTCAAAATGAGACCCATTATGGATAGTGTTTTAATAGAACCTTAATTAATAGTTTTGAAGTAAGCTCTATTGTAGGTGTGTGGGGATATATGTGATTTAAAAAAATCTGTGCTTTGCGTGTCATACTCGTAGGAGAATAGGAGATAGGAACAATAGGAAATTTTCATAAATTCAGCTTTAGATATCGCTAAAGGCTAGGTGTGTTTCGACGCCTGAGTTAAAACTCCATTTAGAATTAATTATGTTTCGAAATTTTACAAAAAAATGGTTTATGAGATTTTAAGCTTTCATTGTGTTTTATTAAAAAAAAAAAAAGATGTGGTGTCGTGGGACACCAGGTAGGAACGAAGTTCCTTCGGCTAATGTAGAATCGACACAATTTGCAAAAAAAAAGTATTTAGGAAATTCAGTATTTTTGGAAATAAAATAAAAATTACGTAAAATAAAAAAAAATCGTAATTCAAATTATCAATTAAAATAACAAAATATGTCTCTTTATTTTTGATTGACAACACAAAATTACATAGAAATAGAAATAATTACAAAATAGAGAGAGAAAGGATGAGAGAACGAAAAGAAAGAAGGAGAAAGAGAAAGGTATTATACACTACTCGCTTGTGCATACGACTGTCGCGCCTGCGCACGTCTCATTTAACGGTTTTATTCCACGGACTTTTTCTTACGGTTTTACTATCACATATTTTTCAGTTCGGTCGCGCAGCAAAATCCCTATCTCCTTCAAGCCTGCCGTAAGGAACTTCGTTCCAAAAACTTACATTCTAAAACCTATTGAATTATCCGGAATTTGGAAACTATTGGGAACTTGATATAACAAATTTGCTAAGAATTTCAGACAACGTTCTTAGAGCACATTGCACTAGTTTGCTCTAGCTGTAGATTATTAAGATGCAATATTAGACTTCAGAGGTATCGAATATACATTAAATTATTGGAAACTATTACATTTGTTGTTCCATATTTAATTTATGCGCTAACGTATTATACCTTAGGTAATTGTATTTTTACTTCAAAAGTTCTTTCTTGCTTATAGCTTGTCCTTAAGCATTCACGAACGATATTCAAATAAGTGTAGATATTAAAAGAGAATTTTCTGCTTAGACATAAACATAAAGAACGACTTATCAAATCTCTATATTTTATAGTTTATCAAGGTGAATAGCGTCGTTTATCGTATGATATTTACGGGTTCATGTTTTCACTTTATATCTTCAGCTGGTTTATCTTTATATATGGATAAAAAAAAAAGAAACAGATCACTATTATTAATTAAAATTGAAAAATCCGCCATTAGCGGTTCGATAACATGTCAGAAACGTTTAACCGCTTTTAATTCGCACCGAATCTTTCAGTTAGAACTAGAGATCGACAACGAATAATCTGAATCCGTAAAATTTTAATAAACATTAAGATATTGGGGACACGTACCGTATTCGCAATGAATCGTAATTAATCGAATGAAATATATTCTGTGACACGTGAGCAATGTGCTGGTGGAATTCTGTAAATGTGACATGTCACTTCGACAAGTTGCACAATCTGTCATCGCCAGCCATCGACTGACGCATCATTCGTCTTCAACTCCAATACGCATACTGTTTATAAGCTTATATGACAACAAAATACTCGTAGTATGTACAGCTAACCAAATTTAAAAAAAATCATTTATTTTCTATGTTCAACAGTAATTTTAAAGCGGGTAAACATTCGTGTTCGACGAGCAGGTTTATTTGCTTTTTGTCTAGGTATTTAATATGTCCTTACATATTCATATGTTTATACGTATGTATATGTGCATCACGGAATTCTAGTATATATTTAGATTTTATATTTTATGCAGTGTGTGTTAGTATACCAGATGAATGTAGTCTCATGTTATGTATTTTATATCCGTACTGAGCTCTTACAATACGTAAGTACCATTGTTATGGATTAAATCGGACTAAATTATAATAGCATTTAGTCGATATTCTTCTCTTCAATCAAAGAAATATATAATAAAACAAACAGCAAAGAGGGAAAATGAAATGTTTTCACCATTCCCGTGTCTTTATTTGACTGGCACTGCCAGTTTGCACGACATTTTAGAAACCAATTTCTCACTGCCGTGTTTTTTTTTTGGTTATTTATTTTTGAACAAACCGGATTATCAATTATTAAAGTAAATTTATTAGGGTATTAGTAAGACATTATATAGAGCCTAATCTCATCACTATTCGCCGTGCATATCCGGTAAAATTATATGTTAATTATAATTACAGGATTATTACGGTTTACAGCAATTATTCGAATTGAGCATTAAGGATCTGAGTTCCTTATCGGTTACTTTTAGTAGTGAAACTATATTTTAAATCGGATAATCTAATATTTGTCATGTCGATCTTAATGAGTCCTCAGTAGATGGTAGCGGTTATTGAGCAGTGGGCAAGTGAAAATTGATTAAAGTACATCATCTATAAACTAGCTAAAAAAAGTAATCTAAAATAAATAATATAAAATAAATTCAAAATATAGTCTACATAGCAAAAATATTACTTAACCTTTAATTCAAATGCGAAATTAATCTAAGTAACACACATCTCTAGTAAATAATTCTAGTTAAAAAAGTAGCACACGTTTCAAGGCATGCAAAATTTATATATTTTGACCCACATTCTTAGTTTATTCCATATCGTATCCCCGTGTGTGAATTTTTTAAAGCCAGACTCGTAAGTACCCATGTCGCAGTTGGTTTCAACCAAAGTGGGCTGGAGAGTTGAAGCTAATTACCAACATCAAAGATTTAAGCAACCGCATTGTATGAGTTTCGAAATATTTACGTAATTATTTGAGGTGTTTAATGTTTATTTTCCGTGTTAATCAAATTAAATGTGGTTTTAATTTATAAAACATATGAAATAAAAACTCTACATACAAAAGTTCTGTTTGAAATGTACGTGTTAATGAAAGCGAAAAATTCAAAGTTATACATGTTATTCGTATTTATTTTAATCTAGAGATTTAAGGACTGCGCCCGTGTATTAAGGAACAAAGGCGGGCGTGAAATTAAACGAGAAAGAATGATGACAGTCCTAAAAGAGTCCATTTACTTGAATGATGACAAAAGCGCGTGTTTTAAATTGGTTTTTATTTCTATTCTTACAAGTTTCTAAATATAGATTAGCTAGTTGTTTTTTTTTTTGATGATTAATTTCGGTATAAACCAATACAAGCACTAAAGGCCTTTGCGATAAGAACCCAATTAAGACGGTTAGTATGGTAAATATTCATAACGAGACTAGTTTTTGCCGGCGTAACTGTCTAGAAGACCTGGCCGACGGATAAGGCAGTCCATTGACACCATAATGTTAGGGCCGTGCTTAATCTGCGGCAATCAGTCTACAATTTATGTAGTTTTCTTTGCTAGATCGGAGTTTCTTCCTTCAAAACGGAGTTCATTATTGTTACGCTGTAGATAGGACACCATTGTCTACTAGTGCGAACTTATAACATGATATTCTGTTAGTATATGAGAGAATCATTAGGTATAAGTAAGATAAAGCGGTAGGTAACAATACAATACTGAATACACTCCGAAGTTGTAATGGAAAGTATCCGTTCTAAGTTGCGAAATGCATGGTCCCATTTCTGTAGCTTCTGATTTATGGCAGGTCAAACCATTACCTACATAAGACCTATTGGCTTGAAAGTCAAGTAAGCCGTTAATCACAATGATGCATGTCTTATGAACCGAAGACACTGCGTAAAAGAAAAGTAGAGATGTTGTTTTTAATCTGTATGGTAATAATCACTAATAGGTATTGGAAGCAAAAAAATAATTAATTTTATATCGCCTTGTTCAACTATTTAAATGATACTCGCCGTAAATTTTTTAAATAATTTGAAAATCTATAGTATTCAAAATTATTTTTCTTTCTTTCAAAATATTTGTCACTTAATCGTATCGTACGAATTTTAAAAGCTGTCGATCATTTCTACTCATTATAATAATTATTACTGTAGTAAAACAAATGTCTTTATGAAAAATAAAATATGCAGGCATAAAGAAAGGAAGGTTTTTTACTCTTTTCTGTAAAAACAAAAAGTTCTTCAAAAATATTTATAATCTACAGAACCATAACTACTTTTACGTTGTGAGCTGTCGGTTACGGTAGTCGTATATTTTTTCTATTTCATGATTTCCGACTTCTCGAAAACTGTCAGTTTTCGTGGTCACGTGTGACGTATGTTATTTATCGACATTCGGATTTTGTGCTAGTTGCCGCTTATTTAATAAATATAGACAAATACGTTTATTTCGGAAAATGAAAACAAAAAAAGCGAGTTCTATCTACGTGTACGTACGTAACCCGAAACCCCAAAAATAATTTCTTTTTCAGAAAGGCGGAATTAATGGTGGCCCAATTGCCTTTTCAGTTTCACCGGGACACGTGGGCGAGCACGTGCCCAGCGAGGAGACGCACGACTTCGTAACAGCTGCCCGAACGCCTCCGAAGGAGACCTAACGGCTAAACGGCAGTTGCTTCGCGAATGCTTCTACTACCGCATCGGAATCGCGAGCAGCTGAGAAGATTCGACGAGAAACTCATCGGGCTGATTTATGGCTTCGGTTTTACGTCGAACTCTTTGTGGAGTTCGATGAGTACGGTTACCAGAGTACTAAGCCTGCTCCTAATGTTAGAGCTGCAGGTGTCTAACGACAGTGTTACTGGATCGGATGGATCCGTAAGGACGTGACTAAGGTGATAACGGTGACTGGCTCCTACGTGAGTCGGAGTGGTCAGCGGCGGCAATAATGAGGCAATTACCACGCCACTTATCGAAGTACCGTTCCGACACTGACTTCAAGAGTTTCAAGATGGATTCGAGGCCCATAACATCATGGAGATCGTTTTTCCTCACGAATCATGGTGCTCCGACGGCTATCTTAAAAAAACGGCATTGAAGAGTAACCAGGTGGATGCGGTAACACCACACTCAGGTATGTCAAAGTAAATTGTAAAATGTAATTGTTTCGTAAAGGGTCACCTTGTTGCGAAGGGACATTTTTCTCCGCTTGCAAATCATGAGATGTGAAGTCTGTCGAGCATAATCGTAGTGCGGTTGCGAACGAACTTTATGTGTGTGTGGAATGTCATAGGTGCATCCAGGATGACTCTCAGATACTTGGCCTTCCTGGCCCAGGGTATTGACTGAACGAAGAGGTGATCAGTGGGGTAAAAATCTATACTAATATTATAAAGCTGAAGAGTTTGTTTGTTTGAACGCGCTAATCTCAGGAACTACTGGTCCGATTTGGAAAATTCTTTCAGTGTCAGATAGGCAATTTATCGAGAAAGGCTATAGGCTATATAACATTACGCTAATATTAATGAAAGCGGAACACCGGTAAAGAATGTTTCAAAATCGAGGTTTTTCCCTTTTGAGAGCTTCCACTGCGTGCGCCGCAGAAACGGTTAGTTTCGCTAAAATAATGTATGACAAAATTGTTCCCCTTTAAAAGTTCTAAAAAAGGTCCGCGTCAGCATAATATGTCTATATTTTAAGATTGGCTCACTATAACGTTTTTTCATGCTAACTAACTAACTGTTAAAAAGCGTGATTTTGGTATCTTAAATAGCTCCGTGTATTATTAAAAAACAGTGTATTATTCAAAAATATTTTCACTTTCTACGTTAATGAAGTAGCGGGTAAAATTTAGCGTTATGCCAAAGGAACTATTCCACGCGGACAAAAGCTAGTATATTATAACGTGAGCATAGATTATAAAGATAAAAAACAAATATTAGGTAGATAAGTTCCACCGATTAGGTCACTGTTAGCAGTTCAGAACCCGTCCATTAGTCTGTTGGTTTTAGACTCGGCTAAGTGATACTTGTTAGCCTATAAGAAATAAAATTCTCATCTCAAAAACTTCGTCACAAAATTGAAAGTCAATGAACTAAAAAAGCTACGCGTGCTATCCGAAACCTTAAACATTTTTTTAATCAGTCGATAAATTTTAATAGGCAGATTAACATTATTAAAAAAACGTTTAAGATGAATGAGGCGTCTTGTTAAGGAATTTAACGAACGAAAATAATAGGGTGAGCAAAAAGTTGGAAAAAAAACCAAGTGACCGACTTAGTAAATTTGCGAAGTCCTTTTACTTGTATTTTATTAAATATGTGAAGAAAAAAAATTGCACCATGCAATGTAAGCTCAAATTTAACGAAACGAAATGTTGTTTTATAAGTCGATTGAAAATAAAAAAGGGTTAATAGTATAATATACCAAATGTATTAATTTGAACGCAGCACAGCTCACAAACTTCGCTCGGCGGAATGCAAATTCAAAAAAAAATCCTCGAACTTAGATTCAACATAAAATGTTTTTAATAGGTACAGGTAAACGAAATGAAACGGAAAAACATCAAAAGCATTCGCTTGAATATAAGATAATAAAAATAAAAAACTGAAAAATAATAATTTAATCAAACAATGGAAGGAACATCAACTTTTAATTAACTCATATCTTACCTTTTCTAACTGGAGCGAAGGTCAGGTCGCACTGACTCAGCTTTACAGAACATGCCAACCACTAAACTCGTTGGTAGACCCGAAATTTTTAAGGAATTTCATCTTAATGATTAAAAAATACTCAAAGAATCAAGATAAAATTATAATCAAAGAAAATAGTAAATAGTTTAAGTTAGTGAAAAGTAGTTCGGAGTTGTCGAGAAACGCGCGTATCTCATCGAAGTGAATGTCAGAGCGAGCGCGTTCATCCCTCGCCATACGCGACGCAAGACTGTTGGCCGATCCACGTTTTCGCGATCTGCTAGGATAGTCTACTGTAAGCGTCCGTGTCGCTAGTGACGTGCGCTCTCCCGCCGTTTCACCAATATCCCTCACTGCTTCACCTGTCACCGAATTGCGTCTAAGCGTGTAGATTACTTCCAGAGTGTGTTTAACTTAAACTCGTACCTGTTAAAATCGATTTTCTTTTTGTTACAAAGCCCTACCTACCCTTGATTTTTAAACGACTTTTGGATATTGAAATTGTGTCACCACGATTCTCTAATACCTTAAATTACACACATTTTATGCTTACCATCCTATGCTTATCACTTGAAAACGATATTTTTTTGCTAAACCTTATTGAACGATAACAGTTACATAATATCATGTTATTGGGTGGGCAATTTGTTAAAGTCATTTAATTTCAATATGAGTTTTTTATGTTCCAAACGTTTGTTGAAGATAGTCTTAAGATTTTGATAAAACTTTGCACAAAGACACCTGGATATAATGGTAAATGATATGACCCGGACAACGCCGGATATTTGTGGTACATAATATTTGCTTCAGTGTGCTCGTTAATTTGAGAGTTTAGGTACGTATCAACGAATCCAGAAATTGTCAAAGCACTATTTATCCCGCATAAATGCATTATACATATTTAAGTTCTAATGAATAATTACATATTGAACTCGGATGACAATGTGCGTCTAGTTCTTTAAATAACATAACCTATATTCATATTGATTAGGAAACTGAACAGCAAGATTGTTTTCAATAGATTTCGATAAGTATAGAATTTATTTATACATACATCGATGTTTTCCCTTCCCTAGTCGTAGCGCAGGGTCGCCCGCCCCTTATTCGTACCGCCCTTCTTAACATTTCATTGTATGTACACATACAAGACAGCTAGTCTTAGATGTTTCAAATCATTCATTAATCTAAGTTAACCCTAATTTAAAAATAAAAAGCTTTTCAAAGGATTTTTAGAGGATAAGGGTGTGCAATCCATATCATATCGTATATCGCTTCGATGGCTTAGTAGTAAGTGGCTTTCATTATAGTAAAATTTGTCTGGCTTCGATTTCATAACCAATCTGCGTGCATTTGTTTTTGTTTTGTATGTGTGCATTGAGTTGCATTATATACGGGAAACGGAAGAAGCGCCGAAATAGTTCGCTGAATGTGTTATTATTTTAGACATTCGTAGCCTTTGCAAATCTAGTTATTTAACGTCATTTTTATTTTTAAATGATTTTCCGATATTGCAGCTCCGCGATTACGGATAGATCGTTAAAATCGTGGTAATGAATATGAAATATTAATATTAATAATGAATTAAAATTTTACAAAAATATTGTCTACGTAATACATATTTGAGCGATTATTTAATTAGGTTATTCGAACTAATTCCTAGAAACAAAGAGTACAGGAGGCACTCTCGAAAACGCCAATAGACGACAGTACTGACAGCTTCTAAAGCGAGATTAATAGAACTTCACTTTCGGGAAATGTGTTTTACCGTATTTTGGTATTTCAAGTAATTATTGATTGGAAATCAGCGGGCATGCAGGATGTAGATCTAAGCTGAAACTCGGAGCGCGTCCAACTGTTGTTTCAGGAATTAATCATAACATATAAAACAAGAAAACACCGCGTATTTTTATTTACAGATATTGAGTATCGCAGCTAGTATCGATCCTTTATATAGAATTGATAAGTGACTCAATCAATCTGTCTTGAACTAGTGTTTTATGCCCTTTAAGATTCGGGAACGAATAGTATGAACTTATGAAAACACAATCAAAAACTACTGGTCAAAACTTAACTTTGAAGGTTCAACGTCCGTCATTGTCATACATTCGCTACATCACAGTTACTATATCTATTCATATGAATAAAATTGGAGTGTCTGTTTGTAATATTGAAATAACCGCTTTTCACTACATGCATATGAATATATATACGGTACATACACCAAAATAACATTTTTTACAATTTTTGTCTGTCTGTCTGTTTATTCCGGCTAATATCTGAAACGCCGAGACCGATTTTGACGAGACTTTCACTGATAGGTAGCTGATGATATAAGGAGTAACTGAGGCTACTTTTTTTAGACTAGCTTCGCCCCGCGGCGTCACCCGCGATACGACAATAACCGCGGGTAACATCGCGGGACTCAGCTATTCAATAATAAAATTTAATGTTTCCGAAGCGAAGCAAGGGCGGGTCGCTAGTTTACAGCAAACTTTCTTGCATGCTTTACGTCATTACTTTGACAGAACTTGCAAGGTAGACGTAGCTTGGGAGCCATTTCCATAAAATAGCTCGTCTGTTTTTGTAGCTAATAAAAAATAAATTAAAGCCGTATAAGTACCTAATAGCGTCAAAACCAAGCAACCAATTGATGCACCAATAAAAACTAGAGACCGTCAAATGCAATTTATGAAGCTAGGCGCGACAAATAATTCAATCTGCCTCGAATCAACGGTTTTTATGCTGCGATACAAATATACAATCGGGCTGGATTCGTAAAAACTGTGGGATATTTAAAAAAAAATTTGAACGAAGAGCGCGAGGCGAGATAAAGACGGTAGCAGGAAAACTATGGACAAGGAAAGCCCTAAACTGAGTTGAGTGGAAAGAAATGAAGGAGACCTTTGCTAGAGTTGGGCAAACAAACGAAGTTGTCGATGTCATTGACTCCTTGACCTTCAGAGTCCTTAATTTAAGTTTATTATTTGTAAATATCCTTTTTGCGTCTGAATAAAGACTTTTATTATTATCATTATTATTTGAACGAAGCTGTGGCCGATTAATGGGAACTTGTTGTGCCTTACTCTTTACGGATTTATTTTTTGAAAGTTTTTTATTTATTTAATGCTTAGTTGGGAGGACAAGCTCACAGCCTACCTGGTGTTAAGTGGTCACTGGAGCTCATAGACATCGACAGCGTAAATGCGCCAACCACCTTGAGATATACCTATAGTTCTAAGGTCTCAGTCTAGTTACAACGACTACCTCACTCTTCAAACCGAAACGCATTACTGCTTCACGGCAGAAATAGGCAGGGTGGTGGTACCTACCCGTGCGGACTCACAATAGGTCCTACCACCGGTAATTACGCAAATTATAATTTTGCGGGTTTGATTTTTACTACACGAGGTTATTATTCCCTCACCGTGGAAGTCAATCGTGAACATTTGTTAAGTACGTATTTCATTAGAAAAATTGGTACCCGCTTGCAGGATTCGAACACCGTTGCATCGCTAAATACGAATGCACCGGACGTCTTATCCTTTAGGCCAACTTCTATAGTCGATGCTTAAACCGACTCCATCTGATAGAATATCATGCTGGTAGCCAGAGCGCCTTATAGTATTATCGTGGTATCCATACTTTACTAACTGGAAGGTGAATGGAGGTTGTGAGTCCATCCAGGTATTAAGGAGCAGTCTTACACGAGTAGGTATATGTACCGCGCAGTTAGACTGATTGGCGGAATATTAATTAAGCAACATAACTCACCCATTGTACTATTGAACGAAGGTTTGGTCAATGTTAAATCAAATATTTATAAATTTGAATAATTACTGACGTGCGTTACAGCGCGTAGTTTCGCAAAGCCGCACTACCAGCCAGCCTTATTCTGACAGGAAATATTGATTTGAAGCACGCATTGCTATTAAAACTCGGACATTATATTTCTAGAAGTATAACGAAATTCAAGTATTAACGGCCGAAGTGCATTAAAAAGAGCCCTTTTTAAAAACCCGACCTAATACCTAGATGTACGTAATTTTCATATTAAGACCACGGGTCTCGCTTATTCTGGCTTGTTTCTCATTTTATAGGAAATCGTTACGCAGACGGCGCAAATATAGAGCTCTTAGAGTCTTTCGAAATTCGGAAATGATTTTGTTTCTCTCGGTGGAAAATTTGTAAATTCATTTGTTGGGTATTTGATTGAATCATGTTTTCCTCCTTTAATAAAATATTCCGAGACGCAGCATAAATTTTCCGAGTAAGATTAAAATATAAGCTTGACTGGATGTTCTAGTAAATCCGTAGCAGATTTTGTAGTTTGTAATGTATTATAATTACTACACTATCTAGACAACCGCCTACACTACTAGACAACTAACGGCCCTCTATTTATTCTATAGGAACAATAAAATAAATACACATATTTTTTTTTATTGCTTAGATGGATGGACGAGCTCACAGCCCACCTGATATTAGGTGATTACTGGAGCCCATAGACATCTACAACGTAAATGCACCACCCACCTTGAGATATAATTTCTAAGGTATCAGTATAGTTACAACGGCTTCCCCACCCTTCAAACCGAAACGCATTACTGCTTCACGGCAGAAATAGGCAGGGCGGTGGTACCTACCCGTGCGGACTCACAAGAGGTTCTACCACCAGTAATTACGCAAACCATAATTTTGCTGGTTTGATTTTTATTAGACGATTATTTATTCCTTCACCGTGGAAGTCAATCGTGAACATTTGTTAAGTACGTATTTCATTAGAAAAATTGGTACCCGCCTGCGGGATTCGAACACCGTCGCATCGCTAGATACGAATGCGCCGGACGTTTTATACTTTAGGCCACGACGACATCAAATAATTAATCACATTATAATTACCATAAGAAAACGAACGATTATTTTTGAAGTGAAAACTTCCTTGGCATCCTTGATATTCGAAAGTCGATGAAACGAAAAAACGACAGTAAAAAGTAGACACATTAATTCATAACATTTAACGTGGAAAAAAATTAAATTGGAAACATTGTACAGTGTTTTATAAATTCGTGGTTCTCTTTGTGCTCTGCTTCGTACCTAATATTCGTACTTAATACATTCTAAATAAATCTATGTAATATATACGAATAAAATGTAAAATAATTATCAAACTTTGTATCACTATGGTCATTACTAAAATCTGCAAAATTTATCCTCTTCCCGAAATTTTACTTTCGTCTCATTACCTTCAAGTCAAAGGTGGCTTGAAGGTTTCACTTCTATCACGTGTGAATTGTACACCGTGACGCTTGAAAGGCAAACGTGACTAAGCGACAATAACTGCTTTGTACATAAATTATAGGCAATAACCATATTCGATGCGCAAAAAAGAAATATATTTCTAGGTCTATTAAAATCATTTCAATCCTACAGCTAGATTCGTTAAAATAGATTTTTTCTCAGGTATTTCAACTTTAAATTAGTCTACTGTAAAGTTCATGCATTATCGCTTAGTCACGTTTGCCTTTCAAACGTCGACATGTTTTTTTTTTTTATAACGGCAATTAATCATTTACGATATATTGTTTCAAAAGTGATAGTTAATTAAATAAAATTTTGTCTCTTGAAGATGTCCAAAAAATCAGGATGAGTAATAATGGAATATAATGTTATAGCCCATTTCGTTTTCTGATTACGGTAAGTCACGTTGACCGAACTAATCTCCGCGTTCTGTCTTATCAGTATTTGCATGAAAAGTCAATTAGATAAAACAACCCACAACTATGGCTGCCGCGTAAGTAACGTGTGTTTGAACTAGCGATAAAGTTGCCATCAGAAATAGGTCGCGATGCGGAGCAAATATTAGTAAAATTTCCACAGACGGGTGAACGATCTAACGGTATACCTGCTGTTAAATGACTAACGAAACTCGTGCTCATCACATTATATATTATACTAACTGATCCGGCAGACTTCGTAGTGCCTCATTCGATAAATAAAATACCTAAACTTTGGTATAAAAGAAACTTAAAACAAACAAAAGGAATCCGTCCGACGGGGGACACATGAAAGGAAAAACAAATAGTTATTTTTATTTAATTCCGGGCATTTTCATATTTATCTACCTTTTAAACCTTCTCTGGACTTCCACAGATAATTTAAAACCAAAATTAGCCAAATCGGTCCAGCCGTTCTCGAGTTTTAGCGAGACTAATGAACAGCAATTCATATATATATGTATATACATATATATATATATATATATATATACCTAGTCTTGCCATAAATACTGAGACAAAGGAAAAAAAAAAACTATTGCAAATAACATATATTACTTTTACAGAGTGTTAGTTTAATACATAAGTATAAAGCAATTTAAAGTAGCAGGATTTCTTCGAATTCTTTCTCGTATTGCTTTGACCACCTGTTTCGTACGAACACTACGTGGACGGCCACATATTTTTCTGTAACAAACAGAGGAGGTCTCATTGCAACTATTAAAAGCCCGGTACACAAACATTTTACTAATACCAAGCCTATGGAGAGTTTTAAAAATTGCATTTGGCTCCATACCTACTTTGTGTAATGCAATCACAGCGATTCGGTTCTCTTTATCACCCCACTCCATTTTAATATCGCAAAATATTGTTCAATGTATTGGCGCCAAAATGAGAAAACTCAATGAGCAATCATATAAAAATGACAGATTCCAAATTCAAATGTAATATTTTGTTTATTTTTAATTGTAACAGTGTTTATGGCCAGACTAAGTATATATAGATTATGCGCGCCTTAGCAGTAATAGCACAGAAGTCCCTGAAATTAATAACCTTTGTACATAATTTGTGCACGACTGTTGTGCAAAAAACTGAAGTATCTTGCTGTTGAGCATCACCAAAAGTGAAAATTAGATTGTTTGACAACCCTCGTCGTGGTACACGCACTTCTTGTTTTCCACGATGATAAGTGTTGCCTGCCTGTAAATAATAAAAAAATACGATTTGAGGGCTTTTCAACCAATGGCACTGTGGATACCTCTTTTAACGCTTTTATTCGAGCTTAAGTAGCACTTGTGTCGTATACATTGTGGCATTGCTGAAGTCCATGGGCAACGCTAACCACTCACCATCAGGTGGGCCGTATGCTCGTCTGCCTACAAGGGCAATAAAAAAAAAATTTGATAGAAGCAGCTCAATAAGCCGTTCTCGACAATGTTAAATTCAATAAAATATGACTCGTTTTGTCTGAAATGATGAAATGGTAACCACGAACACTTTGCCAAGAGTGCAAACAATTGAGGAGAAGAGGAAGAATTTGAATTCAAGATACTTAATTAAATTTGCAGCATGTGACCTTACAATAAGACGAATGCAAATTATTTTCTGTCTTGAAAGACAGAATAATCTGCATTCGCAATTATTATTAAATATAACGAACCGCATTGCTTAAAAAATGTATTAATTAATAAGCAAAATATGCTAAAAATCTTACATGCCAAATAAAAATTGTCTAGCTTATCAAAAACTAAGATATTGATAGTGCATAACTATTGAAATGAATTATGTAAATGCAAAATTTTCCTAATACTTTTTAGTGATTTCTAAATGATATATCCTTCTGAAAAAAATTCCTTTCGAGATTAAACGCAAATTATTTTTGAGTACATTTTGTTGGAAAAATCATTTTTAAAATTAAATTCTATTAATGACTTAATAATACTTTAATAATTCTGAATCCATATAAAACTTTTATGAAGTATTTTCAAATCGATATTTTTTTCTCTCTAACCTATTTTAGTAGATTAATGTATTCGATTCTGCTTGATTTGAAAATTAATACTGTGAATTTCCGATTAATCATTTTAAAGCTTAGGCACACAATCTCCAGTTCAATCGCCTAGCCAAATATGGCGAGGTGTTAAGTGGTAATCAAGAACGCTTGAATGGGTTCGCTCATCCAACCAAATAATTAACATCACAGCACCTAAATCCGTATCTCCAATACGTTCAACATTATTACCTGTATGTCACGTTTGATTACTTAAGTAATATAAATTCGTATTTATTCTACTGCAATTATATAATTCTGAACGACAAAACAAGGCTTCCGTTCAAACCAAGAACACCGTAAGATGAGAATACAACAATAAATTTATTTTCGGGGTATTGTCGGAACAATGCCTACTATACAATAGGTTTCCTCAAACAAAATGTTCTTGACAAAGAATTGAACGCGATCACCTTGTGAACAGGCTTGTAAAAAAGTAGAAATACAACAATAAAACGCAACATTCAAATGTTTTTACGCTTAAAATTTTGATCAGTTATGTAATTATAATTTAGTAATTGTTTTTCAGATGTAACAATTGAAAATAATAATTTTTCAAATGTGCCAACTGAAATACCATACCCATGTGTCTAAAATGTTCAGTCATATAGGTAAGTAAGTCACTTAAGCGAGCTTAATGACTATTAACCTCGCCTAAAAGAACTTGCAAATGTGTGAAGTACCAGCGAGAAAATCGCAGGAGCAAAAGTCGACCATAGCTTACTTCTTCATGAAAGAAACTGAATTTTTAACCACAATTTTAGAGGTTTTTTAATTATAACTAAATTCATTTTATTTTTTACTTTTAATCTAAGTTTTCGTTTGGGAATTTGGGAAATTCCGTGCAATCCTCACCTCACAAATTCCTCAATGCCTGAAGACAAAAGTCTTTAACCAGCGCATTCTCCCCGCTATGACCTACGGCGCGGAAACTTGGACACTGACGGCAGGGCTGGCCCATAAGTTAAGAGTCGCACAGCGGGCGATGGAGAGAGCTATGCTAGGTATTTCTCTAAGGGACAAAATCCGGAACGAAGAAATTCGACGGAGAACCAAAGTCGACGACATAGCTCTCAAAGCTAGCAGGCTGAAGTGGCAATGGGCCGGTCACATCTGTCGATCCAGCGACGCCAGGTGGGGGAGGAAAGTCCTCGAATGGAGGCCACGGATGGGGACAAGGAGCGTGGGGCGTCCTCCAACCAGGTGGACTGACGACTTAGTGCGCACGGCGGGAAGTCGTTGGATGCGGAAGGCGGAGGACCGCATTATGTGGAAGGCATTGGGGAAGGCCTATGTCCAGCAGTGGGCAGATAAAGGCTGATGATGATAAGTTTTCGTCAAAAAATAATCAAAGAACAACGACATAAAATAATATCATAATCTATATCTATACTAATATATAAATCTACAGTGGTTTTTACGGATGTTCCGTTATAACTACTGAACCATACATCCGATTGACTTGAAACTTGGTATCCATGTAGAAAATACATGTACTTAATGGATAGAATAATATTTATAAATGAGTGTTGAACTCCCTACACTAGTTGCGAGGGCGTTAATGATGAGAATCTTTGTGAGGGTGAGAAATAATAATGTTAATTTTAAATGCCCAGCGAAGCGGACGGGTACAGCTAGTAATATATAAAATAATAACCAGAATATATCTGGGCTAATACAAAAAAAAATTGAAATTACGTAGGTACTGTGAAACGCGTGCTGTGCTCAGTAGGAGCCAAAGTTTCCAAATTTGTGCTCTTCGCCGAAAAAGAAAGGAAGGAGAGAAGATTTGAGTTATTTTCTTTTGACTTAGGTTAGGTCGTACCCCAAATGTTTTCTCTATGCAAATATACTTTTATAGGCTGCAACGTTTGTATTGCGAGTAGTTTCACTAATATACTCGATAAGTACTCAAAAAAAATTAAAAATTAAACTGCCGAATCATTAAGTAAAAACAAAAAGTATCATTAAAGGTATTATTACTGTATATGTATAAATAGCTATATCTAATATATAAAATTCTCGTGTCACAATGTTCGTTCCCATACTCCTCCGAAGCCGCTTGACCGATTCTCATGAATTTTTTTATGCATATTCAGTAAGCCTGAGAATCGGCTACTATCTATTTTTCATACCCCTAAGTGATTAGGGTTGTCCACCCCTAACATTTTTTTATTTATTTGAACTTTTTTTTTTGTTATAATGAGGTATTATGTGGTTGAATGAGGTTTTGTTATTTTTATTATATATTCCCTCATCGTTCACAGCACTACATACCTCTTTCACTGATTTACAACATCCTTGCACACTTACAATAAGTTAATTTTTTTTTCTACACTAGAAATTCCCTAGAAATCTTATATATGGCAAAACAATGTTTGCCGGGTCAGCTAGTATATTTATAAAATAACATTTTAAAGTATGAAGGTTATTCAAAATTATTTGCAGTAGCCTCGAAAATGAGCCATTAAACATTGTGGCCAGTAACCGATTTCATCGATCGAAACACGTTCTTTATATTTGAAAGAAATGCTACAGTTGATGAATGGTACGAATAAAATGTTTTAGGATTACTATATAGTCAGTGCATATAGTAGTATAGTATATATAGTAGCCCACTAAGTTTCTCGCCGGATCTTCTCAGCGGGTCGCGTTTCCGATCCGGTGTCAGATTCTGCGAAGCACTTCTCTTGCTAGGGCTCGTGCTAGCAACATCGTCAGGTTTGAACTGCGTGAGCTCACCTACTAGCCCGGTGATGCTGACATGGTCTCTCTAGAACATCAGCTTAGGTAGGAAAAAAAAAAACAAAAAAAAAGTGTTAGGTTAGTGCACGTCGAACTCTTTGTCGAGTTCGAACCTACATATACATGTATCCGGGCTGATGCTTGATATCTTTTTCACAAATATATGGGTCAGTAATTCCTTAAAAGCCAGCATCCCACCAAATCAGCTCAGAGGCCGGATAATGTTCATGTTTTAACCTATGGACTAAATATGATGCTTCTGAAGAGATTTGAGCATTTTTTTTATTGCTTTGATGGGTGGACGAGCTCACAGCCCAAGTGGTGTTAAGTGGTTACTGGAGCCCATAGACATCCACAACGCAAATGCGCCACCCATCTTGAGGTATAAGTTCTAAGATATAAGTTCAAGTATAGTTACAACGGCTGTCCCACCCTTCAAACCGAAACGCATTACTGCTTCACGGCAGAAATAGGCAGGGTGGTGGTACCTACCCACGCGGACTCCCAAGAGGTCCTGCCACCGGTAAACTTCGTAAGAGCTTACTTAAAATGTCGATCAATGTTATAACAAATTTTCAATTCGAATGTTACCTTTGCTGATTGATCGCCAATGAATTCGAAGTTTGATTTTACCACTCTATTCATTGTTTAATTATATATCAGTTGAATGACATCTGCATCTCTGATAAGCTGTAAATTCAAAATCAAATTTTAAAATACGTGATACGGTTCTAGGTGCTATGTTCATTTCGGTGGAGATTCACTGCTATGATTATCTTTTTAGTACAAATACTAAGTCGACCGCTAATTGCCTAGTATTGAAACGTTCTAACAATACCGTATTTTACACTAAGCGAAATTGAAGAAACACAACAATTTTTAATTGTTTCATTTATGACTAATCTAATTATATCTAATAAATTAATAAAAATAATAATTATTTAGGTAAAGCTACTTATAAATAGAAAATCTGCGTTAGCTCACCGCCAGTTGGCAGCGTTCCCAGAAGGCTGGCAGCATTTCCACGCTGGATAGCAATGCTAATTCTTTGTGCAAAATACGTACCGGCCTTCTGGTCTCCCGAGGCCTCAAATAGTTTTTTTTAAGGTCCTTAAAAAAGCTTTTAAATTGTTTCATTTTGAAATGTGACCATTAATTTTCTATTGTAACAATATTTGTGACTAGACTGAATGTATGTTACACAAGAGAATGATTTAAATTATTCCAAAGGTAGAAATTCTATAATTGTGCGCAGCTTAAAAAACTCAAGATACGACAAGATATAATTATTACACGCCGTTCATTAATAAGACCATTAGACTTTTGTTTATCACAAGACAAAAAATTTACAATTCGACCTCGGACCATTTATTTTACTTATTATTACCATTCGGAGCAGCACTAATCGAAGGCGCATTGCTATCAAACTATAGTTGTAGTCGTTTTCGCCCTCTAAAAATGTTTAACATTGCGGGAATGAATAGAAAACTTTTATTGATTGAAATTTACCGCAGTTCACAAACCAATCCGATGTAAATGAAAAACATCGACCGTCCAGTTTGAGGTGCCCGCGTTCCCACAGTAAATAAATTCAACTCCATACATCATTACACAAAAAAAAGAAGGTATTTTACAGATTTTTATATGTTGAAGCACAGAGCAAATTTTCCTCTTTTGCACTCACCGGATTCCCTTTTCCCTTAATTTTCTTTGTGAACACACATTAATACTTTGATTTATTTTCAGGTGATACCCAATTATTATTTTTTATAAGTAAATTAAACCAAATGATTGCTTCCTTACATGTGCTCATGAAATTGAAGAGTTTTCCTTGTTGATCGTTTTTACACTGTTGTATTTGGCATCGTTCCGGTAAACGAAGAGAGGTGGCACTTAGTATATAGTAGTACATAGTTACTGATATGACAGCACCAAAAATTGTTTCGGACGATTCAAATTTTACTAATCATAGCACGCCATTTAAGAAGATTTCAATAAAGCTGAGTTGCGAGCTACACCACATTGAAAGAACGCGGGACGTGCCAGTTACCGAACGCAACTGTTATGTTGCTGGTTAATGAAATTTTAATTTTCGTAAACTACAAGTATTTGTGGTTAGTTAGTCGTAGTGGCCTAAAGGATAATATGTCCGGTGTGTTCGTATCTAGCGATGCACCGGTGTTCGAATCCCGCAGGCGGGTACCAATTTTTCTAATGAAATACGTACTTGACAAATGTTCACGATCGACTTTCACGGTGAATGAAAAACATCGTGTAATAAAAATCAAACCCGCAAAATTATGATTTGCTTAATTATTCGTGGTAGGACCTCATGTGAGTCCGCACGGGTAGGTACCACCACCCCGCCTATTTCTGCCGTGAAGCAGTAATGCGTTTCGGCTTGAAAGGTGGGGCAGCCGTTGTAACTATACTGAGACCTTAGAACTTATATCTCAAGGTGGATGCCGCATTTACGTTGTAAATGTCTATGGGCCCCAGTAACCACTTAACACCATGTGGGCTTGTGAGCTCATCCACCCATTTAAGCAATAATTTAAAAAAAAGCTTAGTAAATGAATAATATGGTTTTTGCTATGTTAAACCAGTTGTCTACTTTGACTTCGGTAACGCACTCTTCACACCCTGTAATACTGTCGATATAGAAGATACTAGGATACTAATAATCGATCCACCTAAGCCACCACTACGAGTTGGACATCATTATTTCACATAAAACAAAATGGAAATCTTTCGAGGAGGCCTTTACCTGAGAGGGGTCCATACATATATTATATAAACTAAATATGTATACAAAAAAAATGAAATTGCATAGAATAAAGGGCTTGTTTATTTTTATTTATTTATTTCACATTAGTTTCATACCTACCTTTGACTTTAAATCCTATTTTGGTTTATAATAGAAGGTGCTATGAATCCGGTTTGTAACAACTGTCTTGCCTGCGCTATAGGGATTGTGTAGTGTTTACGGATTATAATGATGACAGCTACTAATTATCATCAGGTAGGCGGTGAGGTTAATATACCAATTTACGCACATTGGATTGTTTAACGCAGAATTTGTTTAAATTGTTAAACGGCCGTCTGGTGTAGTTGTAAGTGACATGGTCACTACACAAGGGGGTTGCGGGTTCGAATCCCGCCAAGGGAAGATATTTGTATGAAAAATATGAATGTCTTTTCCAGGATTATGGATGTATATTAAATATATGTATGTGTATAATAAAAATCTTACATTTATTTCCGTTATCTGGTACCTGTAACACAAGTTCTTTACGAACTTATCACGGGGCCAGTTAACGTGGCGTGATTGTTAATAAATATTTATTTACTATTATAAAAAAAAAAAAATGTTCAGGGGTGGTAGACAAATATTTTAAAAAACCTATTAGGGATAGAGCAATTTTGGGCTCTTATGAGTACCTACCATCAGTGCAAGTACCATCATCCTGCCTTTTACCGTGCAGTAGTTTTCCGTTCGATAGAGGCACCCGTCACGTGCGGACGTGCTCATCGTCCACTCGATCGCCCGGTCTTTGTTCGCCCGGCTTTTGTTAGCCCGGCCATTGTTCGCGCGGCCTGTGTTCGTGATACATCTGCCGACCAAGTGTGTTTCCTGGAAGCTTTTATTTGTTTCGTTTTAGTTATTTTTGTGTTCGTGGAACATTTGCCGACAAAGTGTTTTCCTGCAAGTATTTATTTGTTTTGTTTCTTTTTGTAATTTCTGTTTTGTTGTGCTTTTTCTTTGTCCTGTAGTAATCGCGCCGCATTGCCACCTGTGTTCAATAGAACCGCTCAGGTCCGAGAAGTTGGGGCCTCGCCGCAAGGCGAGTGTTTTCAAGACCCGGGGCCGCCCCACCTGGGTACTCAGCGATCATGGACGCTGTATTCGCGGAATTCCTCCGACTTCGCCACCCACAGCTCGCCTCAGAGTTTCTGGCCTTCAAGGCCAATCACACTGCGAGCCCTCTCGAGGACTCCGCCGCGCTCGCTGCTCCTGCGTCGCCTGTACCTGCGTGCAGAGCTTCTGCATTGAGCACCGCAGCCTCTGTCGTGCCTGCCGCTCCCGTGTCGCCTATACTGGCGAGAAAAGCTGCTGCGTCGTCCGCCGTGACCATCGTTTCAGCTGAGCGATCATCCGCGGCCTCCGTCGCGCCCTCTAAAGCACCTACACTTGCTCGTAGGTCGCCTGCACCCGCCTCCTCGTGCTCCGACTCTGACTCGGACATGGAGGTCGACCTCGCCCCCGCCTCATCGACGGATGGATTCACCCTGGTACAGAAGGGTAAGAAGCGTGCCGCGGAGTCTCGAGCTCCCGCGGCCGCTAAAATTAGCAAAGCCGTGAACGCGTCGCGCCCCCGCCCTCAGACTCCCGTTGCGCCCCCAGCCCGTGCCACTCCGTCGCCGCGTCCGGTGGCTCAAAATAAAACCCAGACCCCTCCCCCGGTTATCCTTCAGGAGAAGGCAGCTTGGGATCGAGTTTGCCTGGCCCTTAAGGCCAAAAATATAAATTTCACGAATGCCCGTAACCTCGCGAACGGCATTCAAATTAAGGTTCAAACACCCGACGACCATAGGGCCCTCTCTTCTTACCTCCGTAAGGAGCGTATAAGTTTCCATACGTATACGCTCCAGGAGGAACGCGAACTCCGTGCCGTCATACGTGGCATCCCTAAAGAGTTGGATGCCGAACTCGTCAAGGCCGACCTTCTGGAACAAGGCCTACCAGTAAATTCAGTGCACCGCATGCACACCGGCCGCGGTAGGGAACCATATAATATGGTTCTAGTCGCCCTCCAGCCTACCCCCGAGGGTAAGCAAATTTTTAACATACGGACCGTCTGTAGGCTCTCCGGTATCGCCGTCGAAGCCCCCCATAAAAAAGGCACTCCTAGCCAGTGCCATAACTGTCAACTGTACGGGCATTCTTCCCGTAACTGTCACGCGCGCCCCCGATGCGTCAAGTGTTTAGGCGATCACGCTACGGCCCTATGCACTCGCGATCAAAAAACCGCGACGGAACCGCCTAGCTGCGTCCTGTGTCGAACACAGGGTCACCCCGCAAATTACCGCGGATGCCCCCGAGCCCCGAAAATAAATCGCCGCGTCGCCCGCCAAAACCGCCTCCGAGCTTCCCATCCAGACATCAAAGCCTCGGCACCCTCTGTGTCGCAGGCTAAGCCAGCGTTCGTTCCGGCGCCGGTGCCCAGTGGCTCGGCCTGGGCGAGACCGCTGCCGTACACGAACACGGCTACAACTCCCTCCTCCGCGATTCCTCCCGCCCCCGCGACTCGTCCCACCCCCGCGATACGCCCCTCCCCCGCGAATTTCCCTCCGACAGCGTCCGACAATCTTGCTCTAGCGATCGACTTCTTTCAATCGATTAACTTTGAGCGCGTTAACGCTTTAGGTGACGCCATTCGCGCTGCCTCCACTGCACAACACTTCATCGCCGTTGTGCAAGAATACGCTGACGTATACGCGTCGTTAAATACGTACGTCCTCCCCTCGCTCCGCCGGTAATCAATGGCGTACATAAGTAGAATAAAGCCCCTATCCGTAACGATAGAATTTTTTAACGCTTACGGCCTCGCAAATCAACGTGATCAGGTTTGTGATTTTTTGCGTGACCATCAAATTGACATCTTTTTGGTGCAGGAGACCCTGCTTAAGCCCGCGCGCCGCGACCCTAAAATCGCGAACTATAACATGGTTAGGAACGACAGGCTCACTGCTCGTGGTGGTGGTACCGTCATTTACTATAGACGAGCCCTGCACTGCGTCCCACTCGACCCCCCCGCGCTTTCTAACATCGAAGCATCAGTATGCCGAATCTCACTGACTGGACACGCGCCGATCGTTATCGCGTCCGTTTATCTTCCACCAGATAAGATCGTTCTAAGCAGCGATATCGAGGCGCTGCTCGGCATGGGAAGCTCTGTCATTCTGGCGGGCGACCTTAATTGTAAACACGTCAGGTGGAACTCGCACACCACAACCCCGAATGGCAGGCGGCTTGACGCGTTAGTCGATGATCTCGCCTTCGATATCGTCGCTCCGCTAACCCCGACTCACTACCCGCTAAATATCGCGCATCGCCCGGATATACTCGACATAGCGTTATTAAAAAACGTAACTCTGCGCTTACACTCGATCGAAGTAGTTTCAGAGTTAGATTCAGACCATCGTGCCGTCGTTATGAAGCTCGGTCGCGCTCCCGATTCCGTTCCCGTCACGAGGACTGTGGTGGATTGGCACACGTTGGGCATCAGCCTGGCTGAATCTGATCCACCATCGCTCCCGTTTAGCCCGGACTCTACCCCGTCTCCTCAGGATACCGCTGAAGCCATAGACATCTTAACGTCACACATCACCTCGACATTAAATAGGTCATCGAAGCAAGTTGTAGCGGAGGACTTCCTTCACCGCTTCAAATTGCCGGACGATATTAGGGAACTCCTTAGAGCTAAGAACGCCTCGATCCGCGCCTACGATAGGTATCCTACCGTGGATAATCGTACTCGAATGCGTGCCCTACAACGCGACCTAAAGTCTCGCATCGCCGAAGTCCGAGATGCCAGATGGTCTGATTTCTTAGAAAGACTCGCGCCCTCCCAAAGGTCTTACTACCGCTTAGCTCGTACTCTCAAATCGGATACGGTAGTAACTATGCCCCCCCTCGTAGGCCCCTCAGGCCAACTCGCGGCGTTCGATGATGATGAAAAAGCAGAGCTGCTGGCCGATACACTGCAAACCCAGTGCACGCCCAGCACTCAATCCATGGACCCTGTTCATGTAGAATTAGTAGACAGTGAGGTAGAACGCAGAGCCTCCTTGCCACCCTCGGATGCGTTACCACCCGTCACCCCGATGGAAGTTAAAGACTTGATCAAAGACCTACGTCCTCGCAAGGCTCCCGGTTCCGACGGTATATCTAACCGCGTTATTAAACTTCTACCCGTCCAACTCATCGTGATGTTGGCATCTATTTTCAATGCCGCTATGGCGAACTGTATCTTTCCCGCGGTGTGGAAAGAAGCGGACGTTATCGGCATACATAAACCCGGTAAACCAAAAAATCATCCGACGAGCTACCGCCCGATTAGCCTCCTCATGTCTCTAGGCAAACTGTATGAGCGTCTGCTCTACAAACGCCTCAGAGACTTCGTCTCATCCAAGGGCATTCTCATCGATGAACAATTCGGATTCCGTACAAATCACTCATGCGTTCAACAGGTGCACCGCCTCACGGAGCACATTCTTGTGGGGCTTAATCGACCAAAACCGTTATACACGGGAGCTCTCTTCTTCGACGTCGCAAAAGCGTTCGACAAAGTCTGGCACAATGGTTTGATTTTCAAACTATTCAACATGGGCGTGCCGGATAGTCTCGTGCTCATCATACGGGACTTCTTGTCGAACCGCTCTTTTCGATATCGAGTCGAGGGAACCCGCTCCTCCCCACGACCTCTCACAGCTGGAGTCCCGCAAGGCTCTGTCCTCTCACCCCTCCTATTTAGCTTATTCGTCAACGATATTCCCCGGTCGCCGCCGACCCATTTAGCTTTATTCGCCGACGACACGACTGTTTACTATTCTAGTAGAAATAAGTCCCTAATCGCGAAGAAGCTTCAGAGCGCAGCCCTAGCCCTAGGACAGTGGTTCCGAAAATGGCGCATAGACATCAACCCATCGAAAAGTACTGCGGTGCTATTTCAGAGGGGAAGCTCCACACGGATTTCCTCCCGGATTAGGAGGAGGAATCTCACACCCCCGATTACTCTCTTTAGACAACCCATACCCTGGGCTAGGAAGGTCAAGTACCTGGGCGTTACCCTGGATGCATCGATGACATTCCGCCCGCATATAAAATCAGTCCGTGACCGTGCCGCGTTTATTCTCGGTAGACTCTACCCCATGATCTGTAAGCGGAGTAAAATGTCCCTTCGGAACAAGGTGACACTTTACAAAACTTGCATAAGGCCCGTCATGACTTACGCGAGTGTGGTGTTCGCTCACGCGGCCCGCACACACATAGACACCCTTCAATCCCTACAATCCCGCTTTTGTAGGTTAGCTGTTGGGGCTCCGTGGTTCGTGAGGAACGTTGACCTACACGACGACCTGGGCCTCGAATCAATTCGGAAATACATGAAGTCAGCGTCGGAACGATACTTCGATAAGGCTATGCGTCATGATAATCGCCTTATCGTTGCCGCCGCTGACTACTCCCCGAATCCTGATCATGCAGGAGCCAGTCACCGTCGACGCCCTAGACACGTCCTTACGGATCCATCAGATCCAATAACCGTTGCATTAGATGCCTTCAGCTCTAATACTAGGGGCAGGCTTAGGGACCCCGGTAACCGTACTCGTCGAACTCGACAAAGAGGTCGACGTGCAACCTAACCCATGCATCAGCCCGCTGAGTTTCTCGCCGGATCTTCTCAGCGGGTCGCGATTCCGATCCGGTAGTAGATTCATTCGCGAAACAATTGCTCTTGAGTTGTTAGGTCTCCTTCGGAGGCGCTCGGGCGGTTGTTAGCAAATCCCGCCCCTCTTGGCTGAGCCTTTGCTCGCCCACCTGTCCTGGTGAAACTGGAAAGGCCTTCGGGCCACCAGTAAATTTTCAATCATAAAAAAAAAAAAAAAAAAAAAAAAAAAAAGTTTTCCGTTCAGATTTGAATGGCGCGAACTGTAATATAAATGACACTTTTACCTCATCTTACCATCAACCTCGACTTCGTTTTAAGGCTGGTCGTGGCTTTCTCTTTGTGACCACCACAAGTCCCAGTAACGACAGCACTAAAGAAACTGTAACTTTGTCCAGATAGAGCAATGAAAAAAATAACTACATCATATAAATAGGCATATTTAGCAAACAAAAAATAGATAAAATTTATTTTCTCATAGCTTCGGTCTGTTATATCTAATAACTATTCACGATTAGTTCTACATAGAATTCTTACATTGAAGCAACGACTGTCTGCTTGACTTAGCTATGAATACAAATCCATACATTACCAATTCGATTACTTAAAGCACAAACTTTCTAGCTCACAACACTAATATTTGGTTTCTGAACACAATGAACGTTATAGTTTGATAACAGTTGTTGTGCACACAATTTTGTATTTCGCAAAATCACCTAACATTTTCAGGTCAGTATGATCGTAACAATGTACTTGTCGAAGTATCTTTTCTTAATTTTTTGCTTACTTAGTTTCCCATATAACATTGTGAGTATCTTTAAATATTTTGATAAATGGCAAAAGTATTCGACACAATCAATCTAAGCGTAGTTACAGGAAAATTTATGACTATTTGTTCGGTAACATATTTCCATTTTCCTCGATTGTTGTAATGTGTTGTTGTTTGTCAGATTAATAAATTCTATAGTTGAGTCTACTAATCTATTTGTTTTATAACAAATAATAAAAATTATGAAGATAAACGAAAGGCAATATAAATAATTCATAATGCGTTTCGGTTTGAAGGGTGGGGCAGCCGTTGTGACTATATTGAGACCTTAGAACTATATCTCAAGGTGTGTGGCGCATTTACGCTGTAGATGTCTATGGGCTCCAGTAACCACTTAACACCAGGTGGGCTGTGAGCTCGTCCACACAACAAAGCAATAAAAAAAAAAAAACCACATACGACGGAGACACTGTCGTAATACAATAAAATTAAATTGTAAATAAATTTTTTTGTTGTTTTCCTTATCCGGAAAAGTTATACGTTTTAATACGATTTCGACAATTATCTATAAGTTTCATATCCATGATGTAAAATTTACTTAATTATTAATAGACAAAAGCTGCATACCTACTTAAGTCGGAACGAATATTTTTGGATAGCTATTTCATTAACACGTTTCACTTAATCTAATAACGAAGCCTTTGTAACACCTGAGAAATATAGCAAAAATGATTTTTCGTTTTGTTAGTGGCTGTATTTCAAGGGTCGTGTACACGATGTATGTACGTTCTTTCATTTTTGTAAACGCTTTTAGATTGCATTGGCCATAGATTATACACTTAATATATTCGAGGCATTGGCACTTAGGACGGAAAGGTCAGTTCAGTGATTACGAAATCCTTTGACAGCTTTTTTTATATCGCCCTTGATAAGCAGGCCTTACTAAGAAATCAAATAGGTATAATATTTACTAACAATCACACCACGTTAACTGGTTCCGTTGTAAGTTCGTAAAGAACTTGTGTTACAGGTACCAGATAACGGAAATAAATGTAAGATTTTTATTACACACATACATATATCTAATGTACATCCATAACCCTGGAAAATACATTTTATATTTATCATACAAATATCTTCCCTTGGCGGGATTCGAACCCGCGACCACCTTGTGTAGTGACCATGTCACTTACCACTACACCAGACAGTATACTCACTTAACTCGAAAACTACAAATAAAATTTATTCAGACGGTTAAGACGGTTAACCATAAAAAGTCAACATAATGGGCGTTCCTAGTGCCTATTACATTATGTTAAAATAAAATAAAATAAACTTTTACTATGCTAAAGTAAATTAAAATTCTACAAAGCTTTTCACATTCAAAGTGCCGTTTCAAAAGGGACAGCGAAATGTAATCGCTGTGCACATTAATTAAATGGAGCCTGGATGCGTTCACAAGCAATTGGTTTTCAATTAAACTCGTATTTTAAAAGAAGCCTTATTCGATGCGGTTTTATGGACGGGCAGAATTTAATTTCACAGCAGTTAGGTTACCAATAAAAGTGTTAACGGAGGCAATCAAGTAACGGGACTGATAATAATAAGTCACGTTACCTTAAATTATTTGGTAAAAAATTGTATCCGTTATGATGAGGAAATTGTCATGGTTATATACATCGGTCGATTACTACATTATTACATTATTACAATTATTACAATTATTACAACTATTACATTATCGATGGGCATTTCAAAATATTACATATCAACCTGGTCGTTTTTACTAAATAATTTTCCAGAAATGTAAAATTAACAAATACTTTCTTTTATTTGTTGTCTAAATCGCTACAAGCTGTTCTTCTGACTCTCTCTTAAATATGAATATATGTAAAATAAAATAGCTGCTATCCTTTTCTGCTCATAGAGGAATATTTAACTATATGTGAGTTGGATGTCACGTCGAAATGTGACAAGGATGAATCGATACCCATTAACCAGATGGAGAATTTGTTAAGGGCGCGAACTCCTACACGAAATGTTGAAGAGGCAACATCTACCTATATTTGGATTTTTACACCCGTCAAGATGCACACTCAGCATTGGACTTGGGTATACTCGTATAGATTACAGTAGGATGTCAATTCTGCTTATTGTTATTAATAAATTGTCAAAGTTAACCAAAGCATCCGACTTGTTACTAATAATTTATAAAAAATTAGGAGCTTTTCTTTTTTTCTTTAATTTTTTTTTCTTTTTTTTTTAGTAATGTTTTGATAGTTTTGTCTATGATTGTATTAGACGCACAAGCGAACTTACGTAATATGAAATAGAATATTTCTAATTTTCAGACATGCAAAATAGTTTTGCCACACAAACTGCGCTATTTGGAAAACATGTTGAACTCCGAAGTTGTAGCTAAAGCTACGAAGATTAGACAACGGATCGAAGCAAACCCTAACATGGTGGACACTGAGAAAAATTGGCCGATGTTGCTAGCTAAATATCAATCAAAAGATAGTCTATTAAATGAAATGCCTTTCAATATACCTGGAAACAAATTCAACAAACATAACCGATATTTGTGATTCGTTAAAAAAAATGATGATTAAGAAAATGTAACCAACAGTGAAAATGTGATAATTTTATTAAAATAAATACAAGATTAATAGATTCTTAGTTGTAATTAAACTACTATATTATTATTTTTGCTTCAAGTAAAAACCGAAATAATATTATTTTAAAATTTAATTTGTCAGTTCTCTATTTAGTTAGGTACCTACTACTTTTATCAGTAGGTATGATTTAAAGAATAGCGATTTGACTCAAATAATAAACACATTCTGTAACATCTACCAAAAAATAGTCTTGAACATTTTATGGCATTGAACTTGAAAGGGTATCTTTCTTTGTTTGTACCCACAAGTTTCCGTAGACACTATGTTTTCGTTTGCAGCCAAGACTTTTAGACAAAATGAAAATTTACTACTATTCTTGTAGTTATGTACTACAAAGATTACGGTTATTTTTTTTCGTAAGTAATAGGTACATATTTAAGTGAAATTCCGTTGTAATGAGGCCTGTAATTATAAGACAAAAATAATTCAATTGATAAAGAAAACAAAATTAAAAGGACTTTTTATCTTCGTTATTTTAATTCAACTTAGTATTATGAATTACACTATAATATGAGTCGACTATTATCAAAGCCGGCAATGTGACTTTTGGACAATTATTGGTAAATCAGAAAAACGAATTATTGACTTTGTATTCCATTGGCAGTCACAAAACTCTTCTGAACTACATCTTAGATAAATAACAGGTTTTAAACCGTATTCTTTGAAGAAGACGATTATATTCAAATCAATCTGTATTGACATATCAATAATATTTTTTTGTCCAAATGCACAGATTGCCACCTTTGATAATAGACGACTCATATATAGTTTTGCGAGCTTAACTGCTTCTTTTGATTTTATTACAGTATTTTTTATTTGCTTTGTTGTCTTTCGTCAATTTACTTTTATGTCACTTCGAACGGTACTGTTTGTTTTAAAAACCAACATCGGTGTTAATTAAGATATGTATACATAATGTATACTGTAAGCATGTATGAATAATTGAATAAATGTACATTTTTACTTAGGTTTTTCTGTTATCAAGACTGTATTGTAGCAAAGATTGAAAATTAACTTAATTAACTAAGGTCTGATTACGGGCAAGTAAACCTTATTATTTATCGTGCGGGACTGCCCGTATAAGCTCGAGGGACACCATGCATTCAGGCTGGTCAGGCTGTGTAATATAATATAAGGAACGATGCAGTAAGTAATATTGTAGTTGCTTGCGATGAAATTAATTTACAGGAATTGATTAAAAGTTATTCATTGCTTTTTTCTTTATTGGATATATGACTGAACGGGCTCACATTCCACTTAAGCCTCAATTCTATTGCTTAACTTCTGTCCCACACTTCGTGACGGAAAGCATAGGCGCTTAGTGTCAGACATTTATAGTACTACTATAGTAATACGATAGTAATATGTACTTCCTACCTATCTGCCCATTTGGGCTTACAATAACCCCTACCATATCGCAAATTAGAAAGTATGATTCTTATTACACGATGTTATTCTTTCACCAGGATCGTCCTTCATGAATTCGGGTTTAGTACGTAAGTATTTATTTTAATCAAACGAACCCTTTTATTTAAGTGATATGGTTTGCTGTTGTTAAATTGATTTGTTATGTTTGGATCACATTCACCCCGTCGGTCAAATGATTGCTGTATGTATAAAGACTTTTGGTTCAATTTCCGATAGATAGGGGTGTTTTTGTTAAAGATGTTTAATATTCTGGGTCTGGATGTAATTGTCTCGTTTTTGTTTAAGAAAAAATGTGAACCCATGAACACGATGAAAACCTTCGCTTAAAGCTGTTGAGAAGATCTTTATACTTTACGCCTGCTACTAATGACCTCTACAAAGTTTAAATCTTATAAGTATAATAGTACGAACTTACCTGATTTAAGCCTGGTTTGAAAAAATATTAAATTTTGTCTGTATGCTGCATTTGTCAACAAGATTAACCCCAATAAACAAACCTAATGTATGCTCTACTAAGAACAAGGTGAAATATAGGTTAGGAGGAAGAAGAGGTAAATCTCCCTAAAAAAAATTTAAATATTAATTATCAAAAATGTAGTGGTAATAATTCTGCATACGTAGACAACAGCAGCACATTTTTATTATTTTATCTATATAACGTTTTGCGTGTATCGTCTGCTCCAGTTTATTGTTACATTACAAGGTTACTGTATACATAGTATTTACTTTGCTGGGAATGACAGATACTTGGGAACGCAAGAAAAAAAAGGACAGAACCCTTATACGACCATTTTGCAGTATGAAAAATAACAAGATCCATCCGTTAGAGTGTACAAGACCTACTAGGCACGTAAAAAAACCATTAGCACAATTTGATATTGCGTTTAGGATCATAATAATCATCATTAAGTCGTATTACTGGTACATCTATGCACAGCAATTGGAAGGCCGAGTTAGTGACTTTTTTAGTGAAATAGATACCGTCTCCAAAATTTTGAATTTTATAATTTTGTGTTTTGAAAGTCGTTTAATCGCCTAGGTACCGTAAGGATCGGTGCAAACAACAAAGGGAACTTGAATGAAAATTTTATTTGTGCTAGAAAATATCCAACGTAATAAAAAACTGCGACAGTAACAATTTTGTAGGTCCAGTTACGCCTTATTTAAGTTCAAGTCACGTTCGCGTGATACCAGACCCCCAGTTACGTTTATAGAGGTCATTTAAAATTATTGTCCTAAAGATACTGCTTTATTACTTAAGATACAGGCAGATAAACAATTCAATTACGATGATTACGGATACCAGCGGGCCGGAGTACCGAACCTTGGAAACACAATATTTACTGCACGGATTATATTTTCATACGGAATATTAAAATGGTCTGAATCTATGAAACAAACTTTTGCGAAATTAATATGTATTCTTAATTTAACTTTAATGAGCGTAATAGAGGAATTTGTGTTTTGTAACTTTAAAAAACGATATCTAGCAGAGTTGTGGTCCCAAAAAGAACCCTACTTCTGTGATCGTGAGATATAATTAAATAGGTACCTACCTACTGTGAAATATATCCAAATACTATCTATATATTAATACGTGAAGCAAAAACTTTGTATCCCTTTTCACGAAAATTGCGCGGACCTAGGAGTATGAAATTTTCCACACTTATAAAGAATATAGAGAAGAAGGGCACAATGCTAATATTTTTTTTAAAATAATGCATAAAAGATACAATATATTAATAAAGAAAACATTACACACACTACCATGTATTTGACGCACACACGCATGAATACTATTTATTGTCAAACTTTTGTTCTTGATGTCCGTTGTCAAATTGAGAATAGATTAAATATTGTTTGTCATTGTTAATATTATATATAGTGTAGTTTTGACGAAATTTGTGATTATAGAAGTATAAAATACAATCATAAGTGTACAAACTTACAATTCCAATTAATTATAGTCGAATTTCGACTACTTCGACCTCTAGTTTAAACAGTTTTAGCAAAACCTGTCAGGAAGTATTTTAATTAACAAATATTACCTATTTTTATCAGACGGATGAGCGAGTTCTAAATTTACCTGGTATTAATCAGATACCAACAACGTAGGTAACTGCCACCACTCACCTAGAGAGATATGATCTCAGTTCTATAGTACAACGGCTGGCCCACCATGCCATCTGGAACGCAGTACGCTTCGCGGCAGTAATTGGCAGGGTGATGGTACCTACCCGTGCGGGCTCACAACACACCCAACCACTAGTACCTACACAGTTTTTGACAAATTATAATTGTGAACTAGTTGGTAGAAATAAAAAAAGATTCAACTTTCCTCGCGATACAGTCATGCATCTTGCTTAAGGGTGGTATAGCTGACATACAATACAATTGTAGACTTTAATATCGTGGCTAGTGGGATTTTATTTTAATTTTTTTATTATAACTAATCGTTAGTCGCTTACGGCGCTAATCCAACTACGCGCGGTCGACTAGGTGAGCTCTACCTAATCCATTAGCCATAGCAAGAGCATTGCTTCGCTGAATTTACCACCGGGTTGGAGTCGCGACCCAATGAGAAAATCCGGCGAAAAATTCAGCGCGATGCCGTCCGCGTGAGTGAACACTACACTTCCTTAAGCTTTGATATTATTCGCATATTGCGTTCAATTTCCCTTACTCGGATTCAGCTGGACATATGAGATATTCTTCAGGGAATTTGAGAAGAATCCTTAACGTCGGGGAGGGTCTTGGCTGTATTAAAACCTATGAAATGCGGTAGCGCTAATTACCACAGGTGAGCCCTTACCTCGCCTACCTCCGAAGTTAATTATTTTAAAAATGTCGTAAATAAAAATAGATAAATACTTACCCACGGCCTAAAGTTGCTGGTGTTATTTTCCAAGTAAAGTTTATATTTTACGCCAGTGACCGTTGTAGCAATAAAAACGATCTGCTGTGCAACTACTGCGACTTTCTCTGTTTCATTGGTATGACTATAATCCTACAGAATTAATGGGAGAGGCCAGGCAAGAGTCTTATACCAGTACCAATTTCCATAAATCACTACATAACGAGTGTGTTCTAGTTGAATGGCAAATAATTAGAGACCCTCCTAAAAATTCTCAATTTCGGGAATAAGTTCGTGTTCTTATATCATAAAATATATTAAGTAAAAGAAAACGCATCATTCAGCATTTATTTTCACCTTTTTTTTTCAAAGGTAAACTCGTTTCGTTTTATTTATGAAATTATATTAATATAACTACACAATTTTCGAATGTGTAATACATCTAAAGTAACAATAAGTTTTGTATTAGAATTGAATTGTTTTCACCCTTCATACTCTATTATAAGTTAGAGTATACATTAGGTATACTCTGAGGTTAGGTACATTTTAATATTAATATTGGTAAAAAAAAAGGAAAACTTTCATAATGCATGGACAGATTAGCGTTATAAAAAAGTTTTTATGCTTAGTATTGTTTATTATATATCTCTTTTTGGAATCATATCAAAATTTATTCTATGCTTTTAAAAATGCACATTTACATACTATTGAGTATAAAAAATTGACTAATTTTCAGGAATAAAAGAAGCAAAGTTTTTTTTTAGAGTTTAATATGGGGTTATTATTTACTTATAAAAATGCCCGTCGTTTGAATACTTCAGTTTTTGGGGGGTCACGCATGGCTACAGTCGCATAAAAATAGATTAATCATGTCGGAGACTCGCGAATGCCTATGAAAATACGTACAGAGATGGCTGGTGATTGTAATATGTCGCACTAAACAAAAATGCAACGTGATTAACAATTGACGGGCATTGTAAACTGCCACCAGAAATATAACTATAATTTAACTTATCAAATGAATATTGTCCTTTCTCTATATCATTGTAGTAATTTACTACGTTTTCAGTTTCGGCAAGGATTCCTTTACGATTTAAGTCGCATGAAAATCTCAGCGACTGTATCTATTACGATTCTCGACTTAAGAATCACAAGCTCGACACTAAGACCCTAATTTTTATATGCGTTAATATAACTCACAAAAGAATAATAACATTGAAATAATATTATGCAATGTTCAAATTGAAATCGAGGCGCAGCATATATTTTCTGTTAATGTCGAGTATTGCCCTTCGTTCCCAATTCTCGGTCCGAATTCCGTGTGCTCGCCTACCATTATGATGGAACCGGAATAGTCCCTTGAAACTACCGTCGATTACGTAGGAAAAATAGTTCCCAATCACGATTATTTGTAATTTGCTTAAACAATCGTACATGCATTTTACAAAAAATATATATTAAAAAAAAATAAAAAAAAACTATGAAGCATTAGTAAATATACGCTTGATTTTGTATTAAAAAAATTAAAAGATATTAGCGCTCGTCTCTACAAAAGCAAAAGAAAGCGGTACCCCCAGCCAGACTTATTACAGAGTATAAAGTGTAAAATTATTATGATGACTTGTCGGTGATATGTTCAGTGGAGCATTTAAATCTATGAACGCTCCGCATTTCATTGAATAGATACACGAGTGTATCACGTTCGCTGTAATTTTTTTATTAACAAAACGAAAATTGATTCAAGTTTGCGTATTATAAAATATACGAAACGAGTTCTGTCAGTAATATATTAATAAGCAACTTGAACTATAACAATTAACATCTATAAAGTACACTAACATAAATAAATTGACTATTCGTTCTTAAGATTTAAATGCTCAAGCGATAAGTGTATTAATTTGATTAAAAAACTACCTTCAAAATTTGAAGTTTTTTATTTTTTGTATGCACGACTTTTTGGACTACATAAAAAAATTAAAAAAGTTCAAGTTTGTTGTCTATTATATCGTGTTATATTTTATAAGAGACAAATATATATATATTTCTTGTGTTCAAAAGTTATAGAGCACCTCGATGCGGTCGTACAATGATCTTAGTACAATTATCGATACTCATTCGTCTTTTAAAAAAATGTTTATGTTTGTTCATGTTAAATTGCATTGCGACTATATTATAATCGTACCGAAATCAATGTAGGCCGACATGTATAATGTTAATTAAATATTCAATCATCTTTATATCATAAAATAGTTATTGAGATTTACAAACATTATATACTATATAAAACTAACATTAATATTTAGACAAAATAATTTAATTATCTTATGTAAAAGCTAATTGTACTCTTCAATTACATAATTATGTTGAGATGAATATTTAAATGATTGATTTTTCGTACATGAATTTCATAAATATCACAGGAATTCAGGGGTTTAATACAGGGCTGGCTGTATTTTATTGGAAGATGGGTACTTTTGAAAAAAAAAAAACTATTAATATTATTGTAAAAAAATTCTATATCCCATCTTATACGTCTGGAACCAGCCCTGGCCAAACTATCGGCGAAAAAAGGCTTTAACTCTTAACATAAACTTACATATTGTCACGAGATATACATATGAAAACAATTATACATACAAAAGTATATCACCTTCATTACAATAAACATTGAAAACATACGCATCTTTATGATCTAAAAGCTACAAAATATGTCATTATATTAAACAATGCTAATTATACATACAAAGCACTGTCATCTCATAAAACTTTTGTTAAACAGCCAAAATTCATAATTTTCCTACAGAAATTATTTCACAATATACACAGTTAAATTCTACACAGATATACAACAACAAAAAAATACACATATTTATATAGTGTTATCGATTTTACACAAAACGGTACTAATTTACAATCAATTGATATGTAACATTATGTACAAATAGACATATAAAACTAGGAAGACTATCAATTAAATAAATAGTACATAGTAAAACATTTCATATAGTAACTTAAAGCTAAGCGTTATACACAAGGATGCCAACAATACAGATAATATTATTAAAACAAACAACAGATGGTTACTTAATTGAATGTGGTCCAACCTTTTGGAACGCTAGATGTCGCTTCTTGTTGGCTAGTTCCCGCATTAAAATCTAACAGACCGAATCGACTGAAATCGAGCCCGTATTCATGTAAGAGAGCACTATCCGTGGATGATTTGATTGGCTCGTTTTTCTGATTTTTATCTCGTAATTTTAACGGATCGAAATCTTCGAGGTCTGTCGGCGAATCGTCCAGTTTAATGAGATCAGTATCTGAGCCACACGGCTGAAAAAGAAATACGTGAGTTAAACACAAAAGCGTCACAGCCCCATGTTAAATTTCGATCTTGCCACCTACTTCGCTTGTTAGTATTTCAAAATTCGATTCGTCGCTTTTCTATACATTTCAGCTACATTAAGTGTCTTTAAGATCTAATAAAATTATCAAACAAGTAAGGTCGTGTATATATATGTCTCAGCCGACTGACTACGTGTTGTATGAATCATTGCGCTTTCGTTATAATCTATCTATTTCATACACATAATTGGATTTTAAGAACGGCCACACCGAAAAATGTAAAAAAAATGGAATCTTCAGAAATAAAATCTCTTATATCCCACTCATTTACTTAATTATAATTCTGCGAAATATAAATTCGTTTTAAAATAAGTATCAAGTGAAACTTTATAAGTACTGATTCAGATCATATCACAGAATAGTACATCAATATATACAATACGAGCGTCTACATATAAACAGACATGCTAATTACAGAAGCGTGCTAAGAGAAATTTAGCTGCATACATTACATACATACAAACGTGCGTAACATATGAAATGACATAAATCGATTATAAGAATAGTGCTTATGATAACAATTCACGGGTGTTTTTTTTATTAGGAACTCATTTTTATGCAGTACATGTTGGTTCACAAACTTTGATCTAATTTACCAGTCAATGTTATTGTACTTTTTTCTAAACGGTGCCTTACATTTAAAATTCATTACCTTTCAATGCGAACGTGGCTATTTAGAATAGCAAACGTTCTTTTGACCGGTGATTTAAATCTCCAACTTGTTGTGCCTGTATGTTGCTATCGACTGTGATGAACATTTTTTTTTTTTATAATTACACTAGGACACTTATCATTACATCTTATTGTAAATAAAGGCGATTTTTATTTGTTTATTGTACTTTATTTATTTTATATAATGACAGTTTATTGTATATGATCGAAAATATATGTATAATCAGAGATGGTATAAGAGGTTGTGATGACACAGAAGAAACATTTAGAGTTGGGCTCCTTATGGCACACTTGGTCATTCTAAAAGCACATAACGTGGATAGTAGCAGTCTATTAGCTCCTTGCCTTTATATCAGCTGAATTAAAAGAAAGAGCGGTGAGGGTTTGTAAGTTATCGGAAGGAATAAAGGGACAAATTTACACAATGTTAGAAGTATATTAAATTCGTAAACACTAAATCAATAAAAATATAACATTCACTTTTTATGTAAACATATCCATGTTTTGTTAGTGCACATTTTCCCGAGCCGTTTTCAGGACACGGCCATTCCGTCTTTCACGATGAGATACAATATCGATATTATAACAAATGTGCATATCACAATTACCTCTATTATTCTCTTTTTGTTTGCGGGAATGTCGTGGCCGGACCTGGCCCTGTGTTGGCTCGGTCTGGCCACAGAGGGCGCTATTCTAGACGGCACGTTACCGTTACACGGCTGCGTGCTCTGTACCGCCGCCTTCCTCTGATTAGACGACAGCGTCAGTTTCAATTTGGCCTTGTCGTTGCCCTCACTGAAGCAAATGGAGCTAGTGTGGAGGTCTGTAGTCGTTCTCACATCGTTTTTCGTGATGTTACTGACAAAATGCGCATTGTACTGTGGAGCGGGCGTGGCTCGCGGCGGCGGCGTCGGAGCGTCAGACAGATCTATTAATTTCCTCGTGGAAATTATCGGATAACGGACTGGGAGTTGGGGACGTTCCGGTAACCGGGGTGGGAGGCATGGTGACAGTGTTTTCTGCAAAACAAAATTAAATAATGTGCCACGGTGCTCCTGGGAGCGTACATGCTTCTAACATTCACGACGTCACTAACAAAGAGTACAACTGTCCAACTATGAAAACGGTGTTTGAAGCTTATGAATAGAGGCTTTATATATAACAAATAATAAATCGATGACGTGTGATCGTGACGTTCCTTCTTCAAACTTCAGATTCTTGTCGTTTGTGTTTGAAAAAGGTAGCTACATACAAACGTGGTGTTATCAATACTTTCGGCAATACAATCGATACGTTTAGATTTTATTAGAAAAACCGCTTCATGTTATTGATGTAAAAAAAAAGAGTATTTTGCCGAAACCAATGATGACGTCCACTAACAAAGCATAACGTAACAGAACGAGACAAGCGGACCAACACGCTACAACGATATCTATACATATGTGACGAGGGTACATTTTCGCTTAAGACTTACTGCCTTATCGGGTAGACTAATTTCAGTGTTGCGCGAACTGTTCGGGAAGCTGTCGCGTCGTTGTGCGCTCTTGTTCACGAAAAGGTACTCCATTTCGGTGAGTAGGTCGAGGGTGAGGGCGGGC